>NC_136691.1:42130785-42240785 GCF_947650265.1 Symphodus melops | reverse complement strand
CACACACACACACACACACACACACACACAGAAATGGCTTTAACAGAGGACTTGTTTTTCCTGGAAACAAATATACAGTCCGCAATTTCTCAGGACCCCCTTTGTATTCCCTGTTTTACTAAACTATTGATCTAGGGTTGCTTTAACAACATAAGAACACATTTTTCGCATATGCACACACAGACACACACTTCTTGCAACATCAGAAAACCATTATGGTGGGGGGGTGATATCTTCCATACTCGCTTTAATTCCAACCCACACTCGTGTCTTCAATTCCTGTTTGTCATGTGTAATAAGTGGATGTCTTGGCAGAACAGTGCTGCGTACTGCAGAATAAAAGAACAATATCTTATTTCATTACCATAACTCCAGCCTGTGAATTATTATTATGCTAATGTTGTTGGGGAGCCACTGCGCTGAGCTGGCTGCTTCGCTTTGTTTTTTATAAACTGTGAGGAAGACACCCTGAAACACAATAAGTGGTGGAATAATCAATGCTAAACTGTTTACAAAAGCGTCTCCCATCACTGTTTACTCTCATTATTTGATCACAGCAGTATTTCACATTTCCAACCAAACCAAAAATGAAGCAGGATAATGAGGTACAAGAGGAGGAAATGGGTTTTGTCTCTGGGTAATATCAGCCCTGTGTGTGTCTAAGGTTGTGTGTGTGTTTCGTGAGAAGACTGATGTGTCTGACTATAACCTCTGCCCCAGAAGGCTATGGACACCTGTCTTCCCACGCAAGATCCTTCAGGACCCTTCTTTTCAATGCAGGCCTGATTTATTGGACCCCAAGGGCTCCCTCTACTTTTTTTTTTTACTTTCTCCATATCATCCTCTTTTTTTCTCTTTTACTCTCTGACACACTCTCAGGATGAGGCAACCCTCATCCTGAAGGGCCATGAAAAGAAAAAGAGAAAAATGGCTCCTGTCATTTTTTCTCTTTTAACTGGGTCTCTGTAGCGGTCTGTGTCACAGAGCCCCGGAGGGGACAACATCAAACAAAGGAAAAACCTTTCACACTTTATTGTCTTTTACCACAGAGAGCGTATATCTCTTTTTTCACTGTCTTCCCTCTTTTTTTTCAACATTTCTCTCATATTCCTACTATTCATCTTCTCTCTCGTTTCCCTCATGCCTCTGTACATCTCTTTCAATATCTATATTTTATAAAGTTTGACATTTTTACAATGCCCTTTGAGTGTGCCAGCTTGTCAGAGATACATAGAGGCCAAAAAATGGAGCTGAGTCGGAGAGAGACAGCAGAAGAGACAGAAATGGGCCGCTGCTTCGAGTCTAAACAGCAGCCTGTCGGATTAGGAGGATGTTTGAAGAGCATAATGTGTCAGGCAGGAAGCCTCATCTTTAAAAACAAAAAGAAGTTAAACTGACTAAAAGTGTACAAAAACTCATACATCAGTAAACCAAAGATACTGAAAGAAAGGTTACAGATTACAATGATGAAGCTCAAGCTCTCTGGGATTTTTGGGTGCGTAATTCTCAACCTTTGGTGAGTTTCCGGATAGTTCTGTACGATTACCTTGTAGCTAGATAGATGGATACTTTATTGATCCAGAATGAAATTCAAGGCCATAAAGGAGAAAACAAAGGTTCTTTGAAAGCTACAGGTGACCCCACATTGTTTACGGTTTATAAATCAGCAATTCAGGATTTTTCGCTCCATGGAGCAGGTTTTACTGTCCTGCAAAACATTTATAGGAAGTATTCTAGCAAGCCTTTCAGCTTTTTGACATTTACCAAAAGTATACCAGTACATTCAGCAAAAGGAATGTAGGCAGGGATACAAAGGAAAGCAAGTTGTGTTACTAGAACTCCCCCTCCCGCATACATAAATTATATCCTTTAAAGAAATGTCAGCAGTGAGCAGCTTGGGGTGGTCACTTCAAAAAAATCATGTGACATTATTTGTTCTATCACCTTTATGAGGTCTGGACCCAAATGCACGACTCAAAAGACAGGTTCTTGCTGCAAACAAAAATCCTTTAATTGATAATATAACAGGTGCAAAGTGCAGGTGAATAGGTGAAGCGTCCTCTCAGTCTGTAGATCCAAGTCTTTTAGTTGACATCCACGTGGAAATGGCGACTGGCAGGCAAGCAACGTAGAGTGCATAGTGAAAATCTGGAGCATGAAGAACAAAACACAAAAGAGCATTAGCCACAAAAAACAATAAGTACTAGGGTGTAAAAATAGAAAGAACAGAACCTATATTCATGAACTACCACTCAGGGTGCTGAAACAATAAGGCAGTGAGGGGAGAGAAGACCGGGGGTTTTATACTGTGAGGGTTGATTACTGGATTAGGTTCACCTGGTCCTGCCTGTGAAACAAAGCCACGCCCATGCACTCACACAGAACAGACAGGGGAGGAGACACAGGAGGATCAGACAAACAGGTAAAGACAACAACAGAAAAAAGGGGAAGGAGGAGCTGCCAGGCACAGATCCTGACAGAGCCATTATAAATCACTTTGGGACTGAGAGGTATGAGGTATTTATCTGCATGAATTAATATAAACCTTACAAAGTCATATAATGACACTTTTGCAGTTTTAGAATAGTTTACTTTTTAAACTATTAATATTTTCAAAATACTTAAAGACCATAGGAATATCTGAACCACTAAATCTGCTGTATAATAATAAGATTTCTTAAAAAGCTACATAAGTTTGGACTCTCTTTCCATCAAGGTAGTTGGAAGGCAGCCATACTGCTCTTGGTTTGGAAACAGGCTGGCAGATTGGAAAACAGATTGAAAATCCTTTTGTATTTTTTAACAGATGGTTGGAAAATCCTTCAGGGATTCTGTAAATACCTCCAGAAAATTTGTGGTTAGTGTTTAAAAATGACTTTTTGTTTGTTAACTTTTAATCTGTTACCAGATTTGATGAGACACAGAAACCGGAACTGAACTTTGTTAGACAGGCTACTCTGCTGGATGTGGACCAGACCAAGCTGATATAAAAAACTCCATCAAGCATAAATAAGTCAGCATAAATCAGCCCTATATATCCTGCATGTTATTATATTGAATCTTACACCACAGAGTTTACTATAAAAGTAGTTCATTTGTTTGCTAGTTTAGGTGCATTTATCAGACAAGCAAAGATTTTAGGACCCCTGACAGTATAGTGATATAATTAGAACTGCAAGATCTGTAAGAAACAACCAAAATAACCTCGAGTAGATTATTAAATTTATAGCTAAAGTTGGTACATCTTGCTTTGTGTTTTCATTCTGGTTCTTCAGCTCGTAGCTTTGGTAAAGAAACGTATTCATGCTTTTATGAAACATTTAAAATAACTTTAGTTTCTTAGGAGTCTATAATACTCTTTAAACATACTGTATATCTCTTGACGTTAATCCCAGCTCTGACAGTGTGACTGTGTGGTTTTGTGTGTACGTGTGTGAATCCAAAGCTACATACTGTAAGACTAACTCTGGAGACACATAATAAGTTTAACTGGAAGACTAGCTGATCAAAAACCAGAGATGAGGCATAAACCCAAGAATTACTTATACACAGTGCATTTCAAATGCTCTCTCTCACACACACACACACAGACAGGCTCACACACTCTTAAAGGACCGGGGTAGGGGTTCAGGCTAACGCCTTCCTCTGAGCTAACTGTCTCCCCTAGGACCAGCTGCCCTTTAGCGACCGTCAGAATTTCGCTGAACGTCATTATTTCCTCTTCCAGCAGGAGATGAAGCTTTTCAGGAGCAAATGGCTCCACACAGCTGCTATCCTCTGATCTGAGTCAGGGGTCGGTTAATCAATACCACTGAGGGAGATCAATCCTGCTGTGTGTATTTTAGTGTGTTTGCGTGTGTCATGTCCCAGGTGTACATAATGTTGTATCCTTTATAAGAGCTAATGGAGACCTTCTGAAAATGGCTTTAAGGAGCTTCATATGACTAAAGTGCTGAAAACACAATCTGACTGGCTGTGAACACAATTTGTCTAAGTAAGCGTGTGTGTGTGTATTTTTGCCTTTTAGCCTTTACATGTCTGCATATAGGGGAATGTGTGTCTATCTTTGTGTGAACGTGTATGTGTGTGAGAGAGAGGAAGGCATGTACCCAGGTGCACTGCCTGAAGGTTGGTGGGGTAAGAGGGGGGTGAATGTGTGTGTGTGTGTGTGTGTGTGTGTGTGTAGTGTGAATCTGCGTGTAGTATGTGAGAAGGGCTGACAGGGTGTGTCAGGAGGATTCTACCCCCAAAATCCCAAGACACAAAATAAGGTCAAATTCAAAATATTGTGTCTGAGTGGTGGGGGTGCAGGGGGGATACAGAGAGAGCTGGAAGGTATTTTTATGTAAATTTAGATTTTTCACCGAATTCATTTGTAATTACTGCAGGAAATTTCAGGAAGTCTTGAATAACACAAAACAGTAGAGAATAAATATTGAGTTTACATTTCATATTGCATTCTTTGCATGTATTTGTAATTTTGGAAGCTAGTTGAGAGATATTAATTGCGTGCTAACTTTTTTTTTTTCAACAGATGTTATTTTATTGCTTATACAACTTCAAAATTAAATTTGCTATAAGCTGCAGATCTTGCATTGAAAGAAAGTACTGCACATTTTTTTCAAAACAATGCTCAGCTTTTGCCGGCATGGGAGTGCATACACTTTGTGATAAAAAAAAAAAAAATTATACATTTCTCAACAATTGCATTCAGGCAGAACTGAAGTGAAGCAGAGGAGAACGAAGCAATTTTGTGAATGAGACAAAGACAAAGAGAGAGCAGGGAGACACCTGCAAGGCCCTTCACCTCTTACTCCGTTATTTCGTTTAGCCCTCTGGTGATGAGGTATGTGTGTGTGGGTGTCAATAGAAGCTTGTAAAATTGGAGCTGCTTCTCATACACACACACACGCACACACACACACACACACACACACACACACACACACACACACGCTGACTGAATGGTGTCTGAATATTTCTCGAAAGTCAGGCGTTGCAGATAATCCTTGTGTGCCAATATTTGTTTCTCAGCCCGAGGTTCCATCTGAATAAGTCATCAGTTGGAAACTGAGTGGGGCGTGTGAACATGTATGTTTCTGTTTATGCTTTGTTTCGTGCTCTGTTTGGGCAAATCTATGGTTTGCAGCACACCTGTTTGTCATAAAACAGAGGAGACATTCTTAAAATGTAAAAGCTTGAAAAAAGAAAGAAGGGAGGGTTAGTGTAACTGTTAGCTTGTCTTTTCAACTGGAATAATGATTATAACAAAGCACGATGAAGGAAATAAAATAATGCACATATATTCATGTTTTGTGGAAGCTCTTGTTTCTTTGTTAAATCTGCTGTTGGCCCAGACTGCTTGATCTAAGCCGTCACAGATGTGTCTTGATTAATTGGACCTTCTTATTATCATACTGCGCCGATCCCTCATGCAGATTAATGGGAAGTCATCAGGGCTAATTTTTGTAGTGTTTTAGAGAATCAGACTTAAAAATGACCTAGATCCATGTGCTGCCTTTTTCAAACCTGTGTTGCGTTTATCTCAGATCAGTTCCACTCACTGCTGTTGATAAACAAATATTCTACTGTTCCGCCATATTTGAATGTAACTCAATGCATTTTTCATGTTGCAAATATTCATTTGAAAAATGTTGTGCCTTGTTAAAAATCTCAATAGGGAACACTGCCCTACATTGATCTACTTTCATTTCTACACAGCTGTTGTAGCATCTTTCCAGTACTTATATGATTTTTGGACGCTGCACCCCACCCTTCACCCGGCCTGGGTGGGCCTGTCTGCAGGGTGCCAAGCAGGGTGTCTGTGGCCAGTGATGTGAATTGACATGCTGTTTAAAAATGGATCTGTCTGAATTATTCAGTCTGTTATTTTAGTGTCAGTATTGAATGGTAATGTCTGGTTGTCACGGAAACATAGTCCCATGATCCTTAGGCTGCAGCTGAGTCCTCCGGAAGAGAGGAGAAGAAGCACGCGCCTGATCGTTTTCTGCAGAGAATGAGCTAAAAGTACACTGTCACTCAAACTCAAAATGTTTCTCCCTCTCAATAAAGAAAGAATGAGAGACACGGACTACTTTCATATGAGCAGGAGTAACTCTTTATAAAGCGGCCACCAAAGTTATTTAAAATATTACATACAGAGCCACTGGGAGAAGGGTGTAGATGAAATACAACACTTGTCTGGAACTGATGAATACATACAGTCAATTCTCTGGCTTTGTCTTCCTCTATCTGTCTATCTCTGTCTTTTAACACACACACACACACACACACACACACACACACACACACACACACACACACACACACACACACACACAGGCTCGATGGATCTCCAGTGAGACATGAACACATGGAGCAGTCATCGAGCCTCCAGCTGCTGCTGTGAGGTTTTTTTTTCTGCGTTGAGAGCGGCTAAGAGGGGCTTCATCTGCAGGCCTGCCTATTCACTCAGTATATGTACAGTACTTGTCTGCAGGAATAAAACCTCATTGTCAGTAAGCTCACCATGTGCATTTGTAGGCATGCCGGTGGGTTGCATGCGTTTGTGTGTTTGAGTACAGTAAACAGTTCTTTGTGAGCGGCCGAGGCAGAAAACCGGCTGTGAGAACAGCTGGGGAATCAGACGATGATTCTTTCTTCCCTCCTAAACGCTGGGATTTAAACGCTGCCCAAAGCCCAGACACACGCTTCTGTGCCAAGACGAACATGCATATGCATACAATCATGCACACAAAGGACTGACTTGCACAGATTGCTTCATACATTTCAGGTCATTTCATCATCTGTTAGTCATTTTTCATCCTAAGCTGTTCACCTTAAACAAACAGTCATAATACACTCATTGATTTATTCATAGTAAGAGTCTTGTGTACAAATTGGTTCATGTTCAACTAGCTTACTTTTGATATGAAACGCTACCTTTTGTGCAGCTCATTACACACCTACTCTGCAGCATTTTAACTCTTATTTGATTAGACAAATTGACAAAGTCAGCACGTTTCCTGCTATAATCAAGCACAAAGGAATTGTGTAATTTTAATTCCCTTTTTTCTATCTCAGGACAGCTTTTCTTTCTTACTTTAAGTGTTGTAAAATACTTTAAGGCACAGCCTTTTTGTCTACAGTGCCGTAGAACTCATGAAATTTGAGTCTCTAGGTCACACTTACACAGAATAAATGTTTCAGTCATCAGCTGAGCTGCAGTGTGCCGAACAGTGCAGGTCTTAATGCCAGTCAGGAGATGTTCAGACATTCAGAGACATGCAGCCTGCTGTCTTCCAAGTGACTCCAAATCCCACTGTTCCTATCGCTCTTTCATCCCTACCTGTCAGCAGATGAGAGCTCTATACACCTGCGGCAACCTGTGCTGATGTGAGTATATGTTTGTGTGTGTGTGTTTGTGCCCACTGAGGAGCATGCTGTGCAAGCATATTCACAGCCAATGTTTCTGACAAGCCTAATGAATCTCCAGAGAACCGCTACCTGCCAGCTTGCTCTTGTTCTGTCTTGTCTTCATTGTTCTCTTGCTCTGTTTTCTCCTTCTTGTTTTCTCCCCCCTCACTGTTTGTGTTAACTGACACTGCCTCTCTCAGCTCAGTGGGTTCTTCCTCCATCAACTAACACGCTTTTGAACTATTTGAGGTGCACCTCTCACACATCCACATGAACTCACGAGGAGGTAAATGGTCTGAGAGAGACGTTGGTGTTGTTTCTGATGTAAATTAGAGGAGCTTTTTATCACAGTGATCCAGTTGATGTATTGTTCTTTAAACTTCTTCTGCATGTAGCTGGGTACCTTCTTCAGCGAGGAGCCTTTAATTATACTTAACCATGCTGTATTAGTCATGCATCAGCTCAGCTTGTCTATCCAAAATCCATTACCTATGCCTGAGGAGGCCTTGTTAGTTCACAATTGAGCACTAATTACACAACATTATGATACATGGGCCTCATCTTGCTGTAATTAGTGAAATAAAGTCCCTCTACAGGAGCAGGGAGGCAGAAGAACCACGATGGTGCGAAACAAAACATTCAAATTCACTCAGTCTACCATCAACCTTACACGTCCTTCACAAAACACACACACACACACACACACACACACACACACACACACACACACGTCGGACGTGGGCTTCCAAAGTTGTGACTGCATCACTGATCTGTTGCCTCGCATAAATCAAGGGGGGTGGGGGGCACACACAGAGCATGAGTAATGAAACGCTTCACACTCATTTGGCTTTTGCACTTCAAATGAGATTGGTGCAGCACAGCATCTAAAACACAACCATTAGATCTATAATGACTCCACAGCCTACTCCCCGTGGACGGACTACACACACCCACACACCCACACACACACACACACACACACACACACACACACACACACACACACACACATACACACACACACACACAAGCAGTACCCTCCCAGCCCCCCAAATAGTCTATGTATTATGCATTCCACCCATCTGCCACTCTGTGAGCACTCTATCCCAGAGGGAGATAGAGGAGGGGTAGAAGAAGAGAGGGAGGCTCTCACAGCTGGATGCAGAAGAAGGACAGGAGGATTGCTCTCTCTCTCTCTCTCTCTCTCTCTCTCTCTCTCTCTCTCTCTCTCTCTCTCTCTCTCTCTCTCTCTCTCTCTTCTGTCTGTATATCTGTCAGGTTGCTGGAATGTCAGGGGCTCACCTGTGTTTGGGCTTTTTCCTCACTGACAGGTACGAGCGTATGGCTCTGGAGTGTGAGTGATTTATAGATGCCCTTACATTTACTTAAACTATGAGTGTGTGTGAGTGTGTGTGTGTGTGTGTGTGTGTTGGGGGGGGTTACTACTGGAAGGCTGACTCAAAATATCTGCAAAACTTTGTGTGTATGTGCAAATGTGTGGAAAAGGGTCACCAACAAAGTGTTTGAATGTGAATGGGTGAAATAAGATGAAAATGCTATTGAACTAGATGAACAGAAACTGTTACATTCACACATTATGTCACACATTTGAAATGCACTCATGTTGACAGAAATAGATGATTTCTTAAAAAAGGGGAACTGGTTTAATTACAAGGCATCTGCTTATTTACGTTAATTTTAACTGGCAAACCCACTGACAAAACAAGTTTCAGTGCAGAGCAAGCTGCAGGCGAGAGGAGAGCAGTTTTGATAGTGCGTCTTTGTCTTACAGCTGCCAAACATTCACTGTAACTGCAACCCCATGATCCTCATCTGCCCCATTACATCCCTCTGCTGTTTCCTTTTCACTGCGCTCTGCATGTGTGTCTATGTGTGTGTGTCAGAGAAAACAGAGGCATCCTTGTACTGTGCTGTCTAATGCAGCTGTGTGAGCTTCAGATGGTTTCACACAAAGGATAAAATGATAGAATGTTGAAACAGAGAAGGAGTGTAAAGACAAAATCGATAATATAATAGAAAAATAACAGTGGTCTTTGTGAAATGTGTCACAATTGTTTACTTCAGATTTCTTGTTAAATTGCAGAACATCATTATCCTTTACAACATAGTATTTTTTCCCCCTTTCAAATGTCTCTGTGGACTTGTGACACACGATGACAGGTGTACTACTATCTGTATAGTACTATCTGTAAACAGCAAGTGCAACTAATTAAAACATGAAACATAACCAGGAATGTCTTGATGGAGATACTCAAAATAGATAACCGGAGGAAGCTACAGGCAAAAGAAGTTGTTTACTCACAATAAAGTTACTGTAAAGTAATTTTATTGAGCATGCCCTTCACGTTCTACATTTGCAGTATTTTTCAATGCTGTACTTGTTTTGGACTTTGTAAGCGTGTTTTCCTTTGCAGCTTTAAATAATTGCATTGATAACCTTGTTGGCAACTGAAACTTTAACTTTCTGCCAGTGTATATGGCCTATTAAACAAACAGTGATATGTAATGCAGTTAGAGGAGAGGGAAGGAATATATTTGAATATTGTAGAAGTGAAGGCACTGTTATCGCCATGTATTGTTGGTTTTTCTGATTTAGTCCTATTTTAGTGTCACTATAGTATTTTGGGTTGACGTCAGTTCTAGTGAATCAAAGGAAAATCGATGGGCTGCTATAGAACATGCAAAGAATGAGAGTAGATATGGACCAATGTGATAATCTCCAAAAAATGAATCATTTCCCACTGATCTGTACAGTACTATAAAGATATATTTCAAAGACTGTGGGAGTGAAATGGCTATCAAACAGGCTATCATAGTAAAAGGTATGAGCTTTGATACCTGGATTTTATCTTTTCTGTTAGAATCTCGAGTTAGACATAACACACACACTTATAGTCTCCCTTTACCTTTACTATCCATTATTCAGCCAGGAATTCTGGGAATCGTCTGTGTGTGTTTTTGTGTTGCTGTTGATGGTATTAAAAATGGCTGCCTTGATTGAGTATGTGTGCAGTGAGAGAATGTAACCAACTCAAATGAACTTGAGTAAGATATTCAGGTATCCTTACTTATTGTGCAAAATAAAGCAGCAGTATTTAAGAATTAAGTTGGTGCATTTTGAGTGCCCACCAAAGGTCTTTGAGCGCCCCCGTTACTTAAAACATGTTTCATGTTTCCTTTGTTCTGATGTTCTTCATAAGCAATCCCCCTCATTCAGTGACATTATTCAATGCATTCAGGATTTGCATTAATTTCCCAACATGTCGTTGATTGTTCTTAATTCTAATGTTTCAATGTACCTTACACATGTTTTCAACAACCCTTAAAAATGGGCCCGATTACAGTATTTGTACTATAATTGTATAATTATTTCTCTGATCAAAGCAGAGTCAGAGAACGGGGCTCCCTTATGTTACGTAATATGACGCATTATTGAAAAAAAAGCGTGTTCAAAACGACTATGCTAAAAACAGCCACTCTCTCCTCTAAATCAGAGCCCTTTTGTGTTGTAGAACTTATAAAATTTTTTTTTACTTATTCTACAGCCATTATCAGACTATGTAAAGCATTAAGTTACAAAAAAATTAACCTGCAATACGCTCTTTAACTTTACTTTTATCTCAATTACATTATAAGCGGAATGTGTTATAACAATGCTGTAGTACTGTTTTCACTTACAGTTTTGTTCTTTTTCCACCACTTCGTGTGTGCTCGTCTGTGAAGGTACAACATCTTTCCCTTTCTTTCAGTCCTGCAGCCTTTGACATGTGTGCAACAATGCAAACTCTCAACATATGCACACTCACACATACAGGTGTGCGTGGACGTGCGAGAGCCATTTGTTGAATGACGGGCTGTTTGGAGTCAGCGTGATGGGGTGGGGTGGGGTGGTGGGGGGTGGAGAGAGGTAGAAGTGGAGAAGGGAGGCAGAGGTGTGGAAGTGAAGACAAGCTGGACGTTTGGAAACAGACTGTCTTTGTGCCCGAGGCTCACTGAGTGAATGTGTGTGTGACGAGGCAGAACAGCTCTGTAGACGTGTGTGTATTTGTTTTTGTGTGCCTGGATGTGTGTATTTCAGGCTCATCTGCTCTCAAGTCTCAGCTGTGTGTAATTGATTAAATGAATTAGTATGAAATATGAAATTAAACAACATGAATCGGGTCATATGGTATCCAGATTTGTGTGTGTGTGTGTGTAGGTGGATGGATGATTGGAATGAAATATGATATTAGTCATAATGAATAGCACCATATGCATACATAATTGAGTCAACTGTTCAGTGTTTATATGAATGAAACGTTCATCTGCTTCCTACTTGAGAGAGCTAACAGGTCAAAGAGGTTTAACTTTTAGAAATCCTGTCCCAACATCTCATGTCCAGGTTGCACAGTTTTCTGGAAAATGAAGGACAAACTAAGCTTTTGTAATGTCTTAGATGGTTGGTTTTATGTCAGAATATTTTACGAGCATTATTTCTCTGTGTTTGTGGACCTGTATGAGAGGTCACAGTCCTCCAAAAGATATTCTCTCTCCCATTTAATGTTTTGGTATGGACAAAAAATGTCTTAGGGATTTCAACTATATAATGTGTTCTTTAAATTTACCTACATAAGCCCAAATCTTTACTTAGAATTTTATCTTTTTAATTTGGTCAACGGAGATACTGTGTTTCTCTTATCCTGTCTTCCAAACACCAAACTGATTATTTTCCACTACTTTGTTTAGGTATCTAAAACTGTGAATACATTGTTTGTTGGAAGCCCCAGAAGCATGAATAAAAAACATTATTATTACTATATTATTATTCATTAGAAGCATCTCCTGAAACTACTTAAGAAAAGTGTAAGTACTTTAAACTAAACTCATTTAGTGGCAGAGCGTCAGTAGGCAGTTGCTCATTGAAACTGTTCAGATTGTGTTTGAGTTTCTCATATAATTTTTGTTTGACACATTTTCTGTCCGAACCTGTGTGTTTACTGACACAATCAGCAGTGACTCACACAAGACAGCGATGTGAGCGTGTACTGTGGTTGAGTCGTTTACAGTGAAAGTACCTGGTTATGAAACGCACCACATAAAATATCAGCCACAAAGCCACAAAACACACGCACATGCATTCAAAAAAAAAGTTTGTGTATTCCCAAGACATACAAGAACAAACACAATGTGTATCTGCATCTGCACATTTAATAAAACAAATATATAGATGTATTGATTAAAAACTTCATTTGAAACTTCTACAGCTCAATAATCTACCTTATTGAATTAAGAGGCATTTGAATGTTTCACTTCTCTGCAACAAAAAGTTGATAAGAGATCAAGTCAACAATTTGCTGAGAGATATTCATTAATGAATTATAGTGTAGGTGGAGAGAACAATAGAAAGGCACTGCTTGTGTTGAAATATTACAGTGTGCAGAGTCTTTAAGGCCGTAGGCTGTTTACACTGTCTGCTCACCTCGTACCTCCTACAGCTCTGACTGTTGAAATTTACGACTGTCACAGTGTGAACAGTTTGGTGTCTGTTTATGTCTGGACTGTTTTCTACCACACAGACCCTCCCTTTACCTTTACTTTGTTTTTGTTCTTTATCCTTTTCCCCCCAATTAAGTTAGGAGAGATAAACTTTTTTCCGATCTGATGCATAGTGGAGGATTGTTGCACAACTTCTTTCAGCTGCAACATCATTGATTTTAATAAAGTTAAACGTTTGATAAATACTTCCAGAGGGTGTCATTAGAAAGTATAGCAAGAAATCAAGAGTTAGCTGTTAAATGGATAGTGAATCTCTTAGACCAATAAAGAACTTTTCTACATTGAAAATATCAAGCTCATTTGGACTGTAGAAAGAAATCAAAGACTCCATGCAACAGAATGATGTCTGTGAGAAAAAGGAAATCCTCCGATATTAAAAGTTGTCCATTCAAGGGTTGGAAATCAACATGGACCCTCCAGATTGTTGTGTTATTCTCTTTTTTTAAACTGTTTTGTTTGTATTTTGGTGTGGGTGCATGCACATATTCAAACTCATAGCAAACATCATGATTATTGAATAATTGGTCATGCGAGGCATGGGGGTTGGGTGCATGCTAAGCCGGGTGGCAGGCGTAGGCGGATGCCACCCAGAGCTGTGTTGGAGTTTTTCCCAGTGAACGAAAGGGTCACCTCTTTTAGACTTCAGGTTGCGAAGAGGAAGAGCTTTGACTGTTGTATGTGCATGTGCATCAAACAGCAGTTCAGAGTAAACGCCCCTTCTTGGTGTCTCTGGGTGCGGTCCTGGAAGGGGTTCCATCTGGGGAATCTGTAGTTCTACTGGAGGGGGTGTGGTGTCTTGTTGTTGGACTTCTATGCTGGTCATGAATTGGCCCTAAAAAACACCACTTTTGAACATGATGTTCATAAGTGTATACCTGGTACCAGCACAGCCAAGGCCAAACATTGACTTTGTAGTTGTTTTATCTGCAGCCGTGTGTTTTGGACACTCGGTTGAAGAGAGGAGCAGAGCTATCAACTGACCTGGTGGTGAGTTGGATCAGATGGCGGGGATGGCTGCCAGACAGACCTGGCACACCCAAATGTGTAGTGTGGGTGAACTGGTAAAGTTTGCCAGAGGCCCCTGTCTGTCGGGTCTTCAATTCCCACCTCCAGAAGAACTTCTCTTTCATCCCTGGGGAGGTTGTGGACATGGAGTCCGAGTGGTCCGAAAAAAGCCGTCAGGCTGAGGAAGGAGGTCTTTCGGGCTTGGTTAGCCCAGGGGTCTATGGAAGCAGCTGTCAGGTATTGGGTGGAGGGCTATGGGTTCAGTGGTTGCAGAAGCAAAAACACGGGTGTGGATTTCGGTAGGCTTTAGAAAAGGACTTTTGGTTTTTCGTCAACCGACAGCGCAGAAAAGGACTGCTGACCTGAACTGGGGACATCATCTGCATTGTTTTTTGCAGATGATGTGGTTTGATTGGCTTCTTCATGCTGGGACCTCCAGCAGGCATTGAGCTGTGAGATTGACAGATGGATTGGCTCAGCGTCAGCAGTAATGCAGGTGTTGTGCTGGACCATTGAGCCTAAAGGCAAAGCTCTCAATGTACCGATTGATCTTTGTTCCAACCCTCACCTATGGTCATGAGCTTTGGGTAGAGAAGATACCGCAGATACAAGGGGCCGAAATTAGTTTCCTCCAGGGGATGGCTGGGCTCAGCCTTAGAGATAGGGTGAGGAGCTCAGACATTTGTAGGAGCTCAGAGTAGAGCTGCTACTCCTTGCCCTCGAAAGGAGCCAGCCAATGTGTTTTGGGCATCCGAGTAGGAAGTCTCCTGGTCAAGTCTGGGTTGACTTATTGCGCCTGCTGCCACTGCAACCTTTAGATAAGCTGAAGAAAATGGATGGATGAACATTTTATTTATCAGACCTCCGAGGCATTTGGTTTGGAGAAGCAGAAGAAATAAAAAAAAACAATGACACAAAAACATTATCCCTTTTCTGTAAATAATCTGCCAATAGAAATCAGCAGCACAACATCGGAAACCCTGTGAAAGCCAATTTCCGCAATTGTGAACAGAACCAAAAAAATGAACAATCTGAACAATAGCCTACTGTCCTAAATTGTTTTGTTCTTCTTTTAAGACTAACAGAAAATACATTATTTCTAGGTGAATTATTTAACACATAAAATCCCTTTGTTTTTGTGAGCGTCACACAGTTGGCATAAATCTGGTTTACTGATACAGTAGGCTATTTTATCAGATGACTGCTGATAAAATCGCACTCATAAATGAATACACAATACTCACATCTGTTTAGCTTGGTTTTGAGAGCACAACAATATCTCTCCTATTCGCTTGCTCTACATCAGTGCTACAAAACCATGCGTGTCTACCTCTTTTTGATAGCAATGACAGAAAGCTCGCTATAGTGTACAGAACTTTGGGATGCAAGTTTAAGTCAAAATATTGAGAAACTTTCTCATTATATTGTAATACTAAGTCATTATTTTGTGACACTAACTCATTATAACTTGCAAGATCTTTTTTCCCACAACAGTGATTCCATAGAAAGCCATTATTCCCTTTTGCATAGAGATTTAATGGCAATCTCACTAAGGTTTTTTTTAGTTTTTTTTTTTACTTCTACTGCCTAGAGCAGGGGTGTCCAAAGTGCGGCCCGGGGGCCATTTGTGGCCCTTGAGTGGATTTTTTGTGGCCCTTGACTTCAAATCGAAGAATCAGAAGATTTTGGCCCCAGGCCTCATCAGATGGCATATTTCGTTCTTTTTTTCCTTTTTCATGTTAGCGAGGGAGACCTATAAAAGCCTGACTATTCTTTCCAAAAAGAACAACAGTTTCCCACTGCAATTAGTTATTGTGTATTTACATTATTTTTTGAAGAGGTCAAAATACAAAAAGTTCCTTCCAATATTTAAAACAAAAAACAAAAAAAACCCTGTGGCCCGTGAGCGATTCTAACGCGACAATTTTGGCCCGCAAGAGAAAAACTTTGGACACCACTGGCCTGGAGCTTCATCATGCCTACTTGTTAGACCCTCACTCTTTTTCTCTCCTTTTGAGTGTGTGGTGTGGGGGGATAGGCGGGTTTTCCGCCAACAGTGCTAGGTTGATTCTCCATTGATTTGCCGGAGGAGGAGGAGAAAGTGAAAGGGGAGGAGTGGAGGAGAAATCCCGGCCTGCTGAGGAAGAGAGAGATGAGATTGTGCGTGTTTGGGACGAGAAAGCAAAGCACGGAGTGATCCCAACCGAGGCAAAAAGTCCACCCGGCGAGGTCGCGCACTTCTATCACTTGCTGGCGTGGATCTGGACCTACGTTCAAGTTAAAGTGTTGTCGGAGGGACTTCTGCGTCTACTTAGTTTTTCCTCTCTTTGCCTTTCCTCCCCCTCCGCCCTGCATTCCGCGAAGCAGCTGTGTTTTAATGCCCCTGCGCACCCGAGGAGGAGAGGAAGGAGAGAAGAGCGAGGAAGAAGAAGAAGAAGAAGAAGTGAGAAGGCCTGGACACCACCCTTCCTCACCCCTCGGAGATCTGTGCTCTCTCCCCTCCTGGCCCTGCATGGACGGGGATGGGGAGAGCCGGATGCTGTTGCCGCGGGGCTGAGCGCCTCGCCTCCCCGTCTCTGCTGCGCCGTTTCCGGCCACTGCTGCTGCTGATCATCGCTCTCTGCTGCGGAGCTCACTTAGGTAACCAACTACACCGCACCACTGCAACCACTAGTGTCATTATAAACTAATGGGCAATTTTACGCATTAGGTTTTACAAATACGCATTGTTACAACAACTACATCAACAACAACATTCCCCCTCAGTCTTTTGCATTTCTCGTCATCAGAGCTACTTTATTAGTTACAAAGTGTTAGTAATCATTGTGTTGGGCCAAGAACTGCCTGACAATGGCTCTCTCTTCAGCGGCAGTGCAGCAGTCTGTGGACGGATCGAGTTTCTCCTCCTCTCTCCTGGGCCGTCATTCTCCTGTCTGCCCCTTAATGGCTCATGGAGGAGGGGAAGAGTGGGGACTACCTCTCCTTATGAGCAAATATACAGCTTCGACCAGAATACTAAAACAAAAATAACATAATACATCCCATGTGGGGAAAAAAAACGCTTCAAAGTTTTGTTCAGCTCTGTATTGTATTTTAAATCCGACACCTGATTTTGAATGCACTTTGTCCACAGTTGTGTGATGAAACACAAAATCCACCATCAAAAATGATTTTTAAAGCTTGAAAATGTAGAATCTTTTTTAAAAAAGCACTAAGATAGCATTACTAAACAGCAGTATCCTGTTTTTGTGATTGTTAATGTTATAATAACGGCAAGATTAAAGACAAATGCTGGACAGAAAAACAAATAATGTCAGTAGAAACGTGTTTATCAAAGGTAATTAGAGTCTTTGTTAGGAATATCAACACTGACATATTCTTATAACTAATTTTCTTGCCTTGAACTGTGATTCACAGAGTTACATGTTAGTTTCAAATGAATTTCCTAATGTTTGTTAAAGACACACAATGCATTTTTCATTCAAAAGCTGCATAATGACCTCTTTCCAGAAGCCAGCTCTGTGTGTTGCTGTGTGCAGGGGGTCGGCTGTTGTGGCGGCTGTCTGATGAGCAGTCACACCTCCAGTAATTAGTTTAACACAGCTCAGGCAGCAGGACAAAATAGCCCCTGCTCTCTTGTGGGAACAGACAGACCCACTTCACATTAAAGACCCTTTTGGCACCTTTTGCTCCAAGTGCGTCATGTGGAAAGAATGTGTGTGATTTTTCAGTGTTTGACCAAACAGAATGTTTTTATCTGTTTTAACTTGTACATTTAAAGGTATTTTCCATTGTCGTTCCATGTGTCTGTTTGGACCAGGAGTCTGGAATGTCGATTATTGTTCACTCTTAGTGTCGAGTGCATGTTGTACTGGCTCCTGTGAAGCTTTGTGTCTCTGAGCTTGCAGGTGCTGTTTGTCTGATTTAAGCTCAGTGTGCTAGAGTGCACACAACAAGGTGATCAATAAGCACTTCACAGAGTTATTCCCTCAGTTTGAGAGATGATCCCAGTAGATCCTCTCTTGATCTCTAGATATCAGAGAAGTCTGAGGCTTGTCGAGTAGGGAGACAAAGAATCGAAGCCGTCGACCCAAGAGATCCAGCTGGAGGATCTTTTGACCTCTGTCTGATGGGAATGAGAGAGCCTCGGGATGTGATGGAGAGAGGTGACTGGGGAATCAGACTGAGAGGGCTGCAGGTTTAAAACACATCAGAGCCCTGCTGTATTAGTGCTGATGGGAGGAAATGTTTTTGCTCAGGAAAAATAGCAATCTGTAAGAGAAAAGATGAGACATGTGAGGTGAATAAAACAGCTGAGAGAATGGAGTTGAGTGAGTAATATTTTTTCATATTTATAGGACGTTTTCCTATTGGTGTCTGTATTAAAAAACATACTCCTGTGGATTAAACCAGAGTCTAGATGTGTTACCTGGCCCTTGTGTGTAATTTCCTCACATGAGCAGTTCTTTATTTTCTTCTTAAGTCTATTTTCTTCTAAATTCAGTATTCATCAGCAGAACTCAAGTTACCACAAATTGCTTATTTGTATTCTTTTGATTATATTTTCTTTTAAAAGTACAGCTGTGCATGAATAGAAAGAAAGCTTATGGAGGACTTCACAAAGGACGGATGATGGAAAGCCTTGAAGACCAAAATTGTGCTTTGAAATCTACTTGTGCTTAAAGGATGGCATTCTTAACTTTGTAGATGTTATGATACTTTAGCAGATATGTTGTATTATAAGCCACCAAGTTTAATCCAGGTCCATCAGTTTCAGAGTGAACTCCCTTCTTGCTACGTCATCTGTCTCTGAATAAGGGCTTTTGTATGTTTTTCGTGCTGCTCATGATTCTGATACCCTCGAAGAGAATAAACTCGCTCTGATTAGATTGCGAGCGGTATTTGGGTTCTGCAGCTCAGATGGAGGGAGAGAAGGAGGCTGTTGGAGCGCAAGTCAAAGACACAATGTGTCCTCAGTACTCAGACTGTCTGTACAGTGGTCGCTGGCATGGCAGGCCGTCTGTGTACGTGTGTGTATATGTCTTGTGTGGGTTGGTGTCAGTATTTAACAGGCAGGAGAGACATTCTGAAGCGTTGTGTGAGTGGGGGTCTGTACCTGCACCCCTGTTCTCTAAAACTCAGAACACTACTGCCCCCAAATGGTGGCATTCGACTCATTCATGCCCCCAAAATCAAATACATGTACAAAGAAGTGTGCTGTGTGCGTTTCAGTGGAAACTTGTGGTTGTTAAGTGATGGTGTGACATTAAAAGAATCTGTTGATTTCAGTAAAAAACACATTTTCTCTGGTTTTGCTTCTGATCATCCCACCATCTGAAGATCATGAACTGTTTGTGCCTTTTAATGGAAGCACGACTCACATTCTTTCTAAGGAGGCTGTGTGTGTGTGTGTGTGTGTGTGTGTGTGTGTGTGTGTGTGTGTGTGTGTGTGTGTGTGTGTGTGTGTATGCTTGCGTGCATGTGCATGTGCGTGCAGCTGCCCATACACTGCAGAGCCTCTCTCCAGCCTAATCTAATAGGAGCATGCTGTGACTGATGCATTAGGTCTGGTCTCTAATCTCTCGCTCTGACTCCCTCTCCCTCTCTCTCTGATGATCTATGATATAAAAGGCTGGTTTGACCCTTGTTGAATTCAGAAATCTGGCATTGGATAAAAGCATTTTCAGATAAAGCATTTTTTTGTCAACGTATCTGTTTAAATGGTAGGAAAGGAAGCATTCCTGTGGTGTCCATCTGTAAACAAATGAAAATATAGCTCAAAGTTATTTTTGCTTAATGCACTTCCACGATTGTGGGTTTATCGTTTGTGTGTGTGGGTGTTTAAGCTTCACGATATCACATAATAATGCCTGCAAAGATAGCCAATGAATCTCACTGAAAGTGAACAAGTCAGGTGGTCTGTTACTATGCACAGCACACCTTGTGTTGTCTTACTCTCTCTGTGTACTGTGTTATGTGTTCCCTGACTATGCAAGCAGTATTATCTCTCTGCTGGTGGAAAACAATGTCTTTATCTTCTCCCTCTGGCTGCTCTTTGGTTTATTACACTTCAGCTTTATTACACTCACAGAGCAGCCGGCTGATTGATCAAGACTTTCATCCTGCAGCCAGTTCTTTTTTGAATTTTATTAGGTTTAATGTAACAGGCCTGTTGCTTTGTGTGTTTAGGTTCAAAGTCGTCTGCAAGCAGTTATCTTTTCTTTCTTTTTTTTATGCACAGAAACCTTCCATTCTCTGTGAATTCCAGCTGGTAATGCATCAAATGCTCATAGTAGCAGATGTTTTGGCTGATTATCTCTCACTGTATTAACATTATGTTTCAAACATTGTTCTGCGTCTCTCTCTCTCTCTCCTTCTCAGGTCAGTGCCAGGTTGTCACCTCTCAGTGTCGTATCCAGAAGTGCACCACTGACTTCGTCTCTCTCACATCACACTTGACCCCAGCTGTTGATGGCTTCCACGCAGAGTTCTGCAAGGCTCTACGTGCATACTCGGCCTGCACCCAGAGGACTGCCAAGTCCTGCCGGGGGAACCTGGTCTTCCACTCAGCCGTGTTGGGCATTTCAGACCTCATGAGCCAGAGGAACTGTTCCAGAGACGGACCGACGTCCTCCACGCACCCTGAGGTGCTGCACGAGCCCTGCAACTACCACAGCCGTACCCAGCACGCACACGCACACTCTCATGGACATACACACACCCATGCTCACAGCCACACTCATAGCCACTCTCGGGCTGGGTACCTGTTCTGTGGGCTGTTTGGGGACCCCCACCTAAGGACATTTAAGGACAGCTTCCAGACCTGTAAGGTGGAGGGGGCGTGGCCTCTTATTGACAATGACTATCTGTCGGTGCAGGTCACTAATGTCCCTGTGGTGCCTGGCTCCAGTGCCACAGCAACAAATAAGGTGAGATGAGAACAACAAGGCTTGTGGGGTTTTTAGGGCTGGAGGAGGTTAAATGAGAGTAGTTAATGATTATTAATACAGTTCCTGTTAGATTTAGAAATCTGATCAATTTGTGTCTGGAAAACTTTTTCTTCTGACAGTTTTATCTCAGTTTTTTTTGTCAGTCAGACTTATTGGTGTGAGTGGTTGTGTATCATTATTGTGTAACTGCAGCTGTGTTGGAAACCTAACTGGGTTAATGGTTTCATGCAGCCTGACCTCTAATAACATGGAATGATATGTGTGAAAGGACCCACTGTTTACTTGTGTCTTTCTGCAAGTCCTTGTAAGTGTGTAGGTCTCTTAAGTCTTTGTATGTGTGTAGGTATCCTAGCTTACCTTTGACATATTTCACACTGCGATGTGTTAAAGAACTATATGCTTGTTTGACAAAAAATACATGCCCAAACATCACCAAATGGGTTACAAGCCACACAAGGTGATCTTTGTGGTGTTAAAAAAGCTTTGTTGATGTTTCCCTCGATGATCTAGCCTCTCTTGCTCAGTCAATAGCTTTAATTATTAAAACACATACACACCCTTGCAGACACTCATTCATGCACACACTTGCACAAACACACACACACATTAAGCAAATAGTGCGTTTGCTAAACTGTGGAGCTGAAGCTTTGACCTTGTGTCAGAGGTGGGGCAAGTTATTAGTCATGAATGTTAGGGACACACACACACACACACTCACAAACACACACACACACACACACACACACACACACACAAACACACTCAAGCCCTCCAGGTCTAATGGCTTGCCAGGCCTCATTCCTCACGTCTGTCATGTGAACAAAGCAGCAATTCAGCGGAACTATAATATTCACACCACACCCTGCATCCAGCACTGCCTCCACTCACCACTGGAGCCCAGTGTGTGTCTTTGTGAAATCAAAACTTGGTAAAAAAGTAATTAGGTAATTTTTCAAATACAGTATAATGACAATCAATTACCTGCGTAATATTTGAATGTTATTTTTGTTTGTGAATATGTTTGTGGATGTGTATGACTGAGAGAGAAATTGTACGATCTATGGCTACAGTACTAACATGGATCCTAACATGGATTATTAAGTATTCTGGGTTTACTGTTCTTGATTAATTTCTAAGATCTGGACATATAAATAGCAAAAAGAGAGGCTCAACTTTCAACTAAAATATGCTAATTAATTCACTTTCAACTTAAACTGGATGCAATTGTATTGTAGTGACATACATACGAAGCTATAAAAAGTTAGAGATCAATTTTTATTCAAATAGACTAATGATTTTCAAACACTGATTCAGTTGTTTGTATAATTGAATCAGTTCTTGCATTTTCGTTTGATTCGTTTGTCATTCACAAAACACAGTTTTGAATTGATAAAGTTACTGGAGTCAACCTAATGCTCGATTTCTCCCTGTCTGTAGGTCACTATCATTTTTAAACCGTATGAGGGGTGCACAGAGCAGAGGGTGTACCAGGCCGTTACAGACGGCCTCCCTGCTGCCTTTGATGATGGGACAATCAGTAGTGGAGACCCCATTCACTCTTCTGCAGGTGCAGACGGTTCAACTGGAAAAGTCCGGGCTCTGTGGATATCTGAGCGCAGCCCGGGGCACCATGTGGAGCTGCACGCCGGATACATCGGTGTCACAGTGATTGTTCGCCAGCTGGGCCGCTACCTGACCCTCGCAGTGCGGATTCCGGAGGAGTTGGCTCAAGCCTACGATGCCACCCAGGACCTTCAGCTGTGTCTGAACGGCTGCCCCAGCGGAGAGCGAATTGATCAGGCGGGGCACCTTCCCCTGCCTCTCTCCCCTCCTGCACTGGGCCTGCAGCTTCAGCAACTGCATAGGCCAGAATACGCCTCACAGACACAAGCCTCCCCCTACGGTGCCATGCAGGTCTTCGGGGTAGAGGGGGCAAAGGAGCGATGCAGGGAACAGCTGGAGGTGCAGGACATTTACTATCACTCCTGTGTGTTTGACCTCCTAACCACTGGGGATGCTAACTTCACTGTGGCCGCGTACAGTGCCCAGAAAGACATGGAGAGTCTCCACCCTCACCAGGATAGATGGAGGATCTACCCTCGCAGCTCTGCTTTGTCCACCTTGTACTGTTATTCTCCAGCTGCCCTTCTGTGTGCTCTGATCTTAGCACTGATGTAAGATAGGGAGCACAACTCTTTGTGTGTGCCTGCATAAGTGGGGGCGCACTAGAAAGAGAGTTTTTTTTAAGAGCACTGTTACTGATCACTCACTTGTCTCACATAGAGCGGAAGTAGCAGGCTGGACACTTAGCGTGAACCCGACTTTTGTAGAAGAACTGCATCTTACCCTTAGAATCAGTCGTCTGGTGAATAACACTGGACATTTAATAAAGGATTTTTTAAATAATCTGTCATCATCTCTGGAAATGACACTTGACAGAGTCACATATGTACCTGAGTGGGTGAAGAGAGTGAGGATATACTCTCTAAACTGTAAATAGCTAGTCTTCAGTGCACAGTGTAATGCTGTAGGGTTTTATTTGTGTCATTTGATGTGATCTTTCTTTTTTTACCTCAGACAGAGGATGATTTAACAGAAGCACTTTATTTAATTTCTTTTTTTTTTTTTTACCAATCTACATCAGTGTTTCTTCATCACTTCTCACTGAAGGTTCACTTCAGAACCATGAATAATTTGAACTTTGAACTAAAAGTCTGTTGAATCCAAGGAGCTGCAATCTTTGTTCAAATGCATCATTCTTCCAGTAGCTGATTTGACTCAGCGTCTCCTGTAACATCAGACAATGTGAGTTATTATCTTTTGAATGTATTATGAGTTTTTTTTTTTAAAGCAAATGCCATCAGTACTATATGTTGCTCTTTGAATTTGTCGGTTGTTTATTTTCTCCCAGTCCTGATTTCAAATATATGTGAACGAGTGTGTGCACGTGTGTGTGGCTGTGTTAGTGTTTTTTCATTCCCCTGAGAATCATGTTGCAGGTGTTCCCACCTTTTTTGCCAAGAGCCTGTGACAAACAGCCACAGTTTTTTATTTTTTATTTTGAACCAAAGAAAGTTAATTTATAGTTTAATGTACAAAAACAATCAGAACTCACTGTTTAAACCAGCACGTCTCCTCCTCACTCTCTCTGTGTTTAAATGTTTCTACTGTAGACAGTTTTACTCCTGATTCCAGGATTGAAGAGCTGCTCCTAACTGGGATGCATTGAAGATACAAAACACTGCAAACCAGCTGTGTGTTGTGGAAGATGTATACCATTGAATATCTAATAGACTTTTCAGACTATGAGCCTTACAACATGTAACATTCTGTAGTATTATGCCCATTTGGTTGGATGTATGAGTTGGTTTTCAGTTGTGGGCATCTTGTGCGTGTCACTTTGATGAGTGGCTGATCAATGTTAAAATACTTAACTTATTTATGAACGTAGAGTCCTGTAGAGGAAGTGAAGCTCCATATTCTTGCTGTTGGATAATAATTTAAATAATGTCAGATGTGATTGTACTGCCACTTAGTGGTGCTTTGTTGCTATGTCTGTGTTACTCAAGGTGCTCAAAAAACAGTGTGCAAGCGTTTTATTTAAAAAAACAACAATAAATCCAAAATGGTTCAAGCGTCATTTTTGTTGATTCATGTCACATTCAGGCTAATTGTCCTTTTTGTTAACTATCATCAAGACTTATGTCCTCCCAACAATCTCCTTTGTAATCCAAGTAAGTTGAAAAAAGTAAGAAAGAGTTTCTCTCAAACATATGCTTAGCAAAATGTGTGCTAACCCACCTGTCTGAGGTTAAGTTTGGATCAGATACCAGGTCTGGCCTCACAAACATAATCTGTCGTCAACTGTCACAGGCTGCAAACACCTGGCTGTCAACAAGAAAAGGCGCGCTGAAGACTCAGAGCACTGAGACCTGCTGCTCAGTGGTCCTGATAACTTAGCATTGATACCACAAGATTCAAACAGTGTACAAACATTCTATTAAGGTCAAGTTCAAGAGTGGACTGTGCCCAACTCATGCAGAAATCCTCTTCAGACAATAAAGAGTTTTCCTCTTGGTTTGTTTCCTTTCAAGGTCACATGGTTCATCTGTAGGCTTCCTTTTCCAATCATCTGAAAGTTCAAATTCATGGTTAAGATCTTTGAGACACTTACACATTGCTTAAAAAAAGAGACATTCCACACACTAGGAGGATGAGTCATAATAAAGTCAACAGATTTATCTCTTACCACCTAATAACAGCGTATGTGGTCAGCAAAGTGTTAAAGATGATTATTTTCAAGAGAAGTAGCCTCAGTATCAGGACAACCACTGTGTTAGTCCAAACAACCACATCTGGAAATCAAACCACACAGACCAACACATGAGACTACATTTGCAATTAAAGTCCCTGGGATAGAAAAAAAACAAAACTTTCATATTTACCTCCCGTCTCTTCCTCTTCATGGCACTTGTCTTGATGACCTGATTTGATAAAAATGTGTTAATTAGACAATATGATGCTTTTTTTTTTTTTAAACTCTATTTATCCCTATGGGGCAATTGGTGCACCAAGCGGTCGACCACCCGTTTATATTGTTTATATTAAAGATTATTAAGAACACACTTTGGTGTCCTCACACCTTATCGTCTATAGTCCTACCTACTGAGGATGTATGATGTCTCCTCCTCACTCTGGGCCTTCGTCGATGAGTCACAGAGCAGCTGTACGATGGCCAGTCTCTGGTGGCCACAGTGATGGTTGCCACAGCACTGTGGCTGCGATGCTTACTGTTTACAGAGAGTCTGAACAGCGAGCTGGACATGTGACTTTCTGATGGTGACCTCCAGTTTACCTCTAGGTGCCCTGTCTTGAAGTCAGAGACCATACAGACCAGCATTGTCCAGCCGAATCTTTCACCTGACAGGTGGACTGGAGGAGCAAGAGAAGCCAGCATGTCTCCCTCTACTCCTCCTGAGGGAAGATGGAGGATCAGGTGAGAAAGGATTACAAAAACAAACGTTTTATTTAGGCTGAGATTAGAGCATTACATTAAACTATAAATGGGAATGAATTAAAAACAGGTCTGTGATATGTGATGAAGCAATGGTTTAAAATGAGATGTTTTTAGGTTTGTTAAGAAAATAATTTATAATATCAATGTTAAAGTCAATACACAATAATAAAAAGAGTGTCAAATGTAATCTTTAATCAAAAATACATAAATATAATTGACTAAATTTAACTAATAAAATGTAAATGATTTCAGTTTGAGCTTTAATTTCTGTTTGTTGATTTGAAAGCAAGAAAAAGTTGTATACTCCTCTTTATATTTTCTTAAGACTAGTCTCTGTATTTGTAAAACATAAATTAAGAAAAGATTTAAAACCCTCGAGACAATTTTATGATTTTATAAAATAAATGTTTTTCCCTTACTTTATGTTCAACATGTTTGACGTGTTTTTAACAAAGTTAAAAAGTTTATTATTTAGGCACTCGTGATTTCACTAAAAAAGCAATAAGCTATCATTTTGCATATTTAAACAAATAACACAACATGATTGTTATGATAAATTAAAATGACTTACCTGTCCATAAATAGATAATAGGAAGGTAAAATAGTCCGCTGTGAGGCTCAGTCATGTCTAAATTGTTTATAGTTGCTTCACTGTTTATGACTCTGTGTCTGTGTGTATATGTGTGTGTTGTTGTGTGCGTGTGATTGAGTACCTTGTGTATGAGTATGTTAGAAATGGGGGCACGCAGTTTGGCTTTGCCAGGAGCATTGCATTGTGGGGAACTGAAATGCCTCTTTGTTGTGACCTTATACTGACAATGGATACCCCTCCACACACACTCACACACACACAAATACACACACGCACACACCTACACAAACACAGACATGCACACACAGACAGAGGGAGGACAAGAATGAACAGCAAAGTAACAGTAAGTAGACTGTAGAAATCCAGTGGAGTCTTCAAAACTACACACCTGGAAAACTGTTAGCTCTGAGGTAAGTAAGACTGATAATATCAACACACGCACACACACACACACACGCGCGCGCGCGCACACACACACACACACACACACACACACACATAAACAAACACATGATGTTGACTGTAGACTAATGTATTTCAGTGTGGCATGTGTGCCAATTGAAATGTAATATTAAACACCTCTATAATGTTTACAGTTCACAATAAGTAACAAAAAACCCCAAAGATGAAATAAACAACTATGACAACAATCTAGTAGTCATTTCTAATATTTCGGTAAATATGTACAGTATATTTGTATTTTTAAGACAAATTTAACGTGTACTGCATTGTATTTCTCTCCCACAAACACACCCTTAAATATGCAAATGTTTTCTGTTGCAGTGGGCGGGAGCTGAGCTGAAAACAGAAAGTGAAAGTCAACAGCAGGAAGAATGATAAAGCTACAATGATCGAGGTGAGAACATTTTGATAGTTGTTCTTCATTTTCTTAAACCACAACCTGAGGAGCTGAGCCACGACACAAATGACTTTAGTAACTTAATACTTTATAACACATGTTCGATTTCAGGTACATTTGTTGTCAAAGTTAACACAGTCTTTATCTTATCAGCCGCTGCCTCGACAGCCTCATTTGAACTGTACAGTTCTGCTCCTGCAGCTGTTGTCACCTCACAGTTTTAGCTGCGTCCTCATCTTGTTTATCCACATGGAAAATCATGTGGTCCATTTGTCACGTGCTTGATTTTCCCAGGCTGGGATGTGTTGTGTTTTAGTCTAAATTTGAAAGCATCTCAGTTTGCCAGTATAAACTGCTCACTCAACAAAATGTAGGTGTGATGCTTTCAATGTCTGAAATTAAACTCTTTATAGAGAAAAGCCTGTGTTTCTTTTAGAGTAATGGGATGATGTTCATAATAATAAACTTCAGGAGCAGTTTTGCTCAGACAATAATATTTCAAATCATAACTACAGCAGTAAAATTTTGCTGAAAAAGGCACTAAGCCATCTTATAGTGACACTGATGTTTCTTTTTTTAATCCTGTTCTTTTATCTTTTAGGTACAAAAAAAATGTTGCTGAAAAGATATTTTTCTCCAACCATATTCTGGAGGCAATCAACGCTCACCACAGTTTAGTTCATCATCACTCCTCAATTTTGGGATGTGACTAAGTCTCAAACCAGCTATTAGTTACACCAGTTCCTTATTATTTGAATCAGTGTTGGAAGAACAGGTTCTATATAATGGTGTTGATGAAAATATTAGTGCTGTTGGTCCTCCATATCTCTCTTGTGGGGTCTCAGCCCACTTCTAAACAAACATCCACTCCTCCTCACCCTGTGGGAGAACCGTCTCCTCTGGGTCCTGATCATCTTTCCTTCCCCTGGAGCCGCCTTCGCCTGCCAAGGTATCCATCACACTGTTTGTCTTAGACCCACATTCGGAGTTTACGAGAATATTGTTGAACTTCTATTTATGAATGGCTGTTTAAATAATCTGAGTGGGCTTCATCTTAGGTACATTAATCCTCTTCACTACCACATACTCCTGCATCCAAACCTCACCAGTCTGAGTTTTAATGGATCAGTGCAGATCCAGATTGATGTCCAGAACAACACAAACTGGGTCGTCTTGCACAGCAAGGGTTTGAATATCACTAAAGCCACCATACTGGACCAAAACCTTGCTCATCTGTCTGACCAGGTAGCTTTAAAAACAGAACTCATTGTTATCTATCATTGTACCTTACATGTCACCTAAAATATCTGAATCTGAAAATATATCCGGTGTTTTCTCTTCATAGGTTCTTCCAGTTCTTCATAACCCTTCTCATGAACAGATAGGTATTTTCTCCCCACGGGTGCTCACTTGTGGGCAAAAGTACTTTCTGTATATTGAGTTTGCAGCAAAACTAGCAGAAGGCTTCTATGGCTTTTATAAGAGCAGCTACAGAACTATCACTGGAGAGACAAGGTGAGAGATCCATTACTTCACTGCAGACTTAATGAAATATATTACATGTAAGGAGGTGGGGGGAGTCCAGCTACTGTAGTACATTTTATTCACAATACAATTATCTTCCAATGTCCCCTTGCAGAAGTTTAGCGTCAACTCACTTTGAGCCCACAAGTGCTCGAATGGCCTTTCCCTGTTTTGATGAGCCGAGCTTCAAAGCCAACTTCACAGTTCGGCTAAGAAGAAATCCAGAGTTCATCTCTCTGTCCAACATGCCTGTGGTGAGGTTTGAAAATATTAATAATACACATTTTAACGTTTGGATAAAAAGGCTACAATGAATTGTTGATGTATTTCAGGTGAAGACGGTTCATTTAAATGATGATCTGCTTGAGGACCACTTTGATGTGAGCGTTAAGATGAGCACGTACCTCGTGGCTTTTGTCATCTGTGACTTCGAATCCGTCACTGCAAGAACATCCTCTGGGATTCAGGTGGGATGTCTCAGCCATTGCTTAGTGTCTTAAACACAATATACTGTAAGTTGAGAATTTTTTTTTAGGGGATTCTATTCCACTTTGTGTCTTAGGTTTCCATTTATGCTGCCCCTGAGAAGATTCAGCAAACACACTACGCCCTGGAGGTTGCTGTCAAAATGTTGGACTTCTATGAGGAATATTTCAACATTGAATATCCTCTACCAAAACAAGGTACTCTTTGTTCTCTTGTTTATACACACACCATTTGTTCTTTTTTTGTTAATAATGTTTCTGTATTCTCTGCCTTTCTGACTGTAGATCTGATAGCAATCCCAGACTTTCAGTCAGGTGCGATGGAGAACTGGGGTTTGACTACCTACAGAGAGACCAGCCTTCTTTTTGATCCCCTCACATCCTCTGTGTCTAATAAACTCTGGGTAACCATGGTGATTGGCCATGAGCTTGCCCATCAGGTGAGTGATGTTACATGATTGTATAGTTATGTGTTTATTTTAGACAGAGTGCAGAAAATGAATATCACTCTCTTCTGCAGTGGTTTGGTAACTTGGTGACGATGGCCTGGTGGAATGATATTTGGCTCAATGAAGGATTTGCCCGATACATGGAGTACATTTCAGTGGAGGCCACATACCCTGACCTTAAAATAGTAAGTAGCCCACTTTATTTCAACTAAGTTATAAGCAATATCACTATGAGATGATAGTCAGTAATCACAACATAAGAGTAATTTTTTTTCATCCTATTTCTTTTACCATAGAAAAAGTAATAGCGACAGATTTATCTAAGTATCACATCGAAACTGAAACTTGACTATTGCCAAACAAGCCAAACAATATCCTTTACTCTGCTGCTTTGTTGGCAGCCATGGTAACCACAGACAAGCTCCTTTTTTATGTACATGTAACTGCATGTTTAAATTTATTATACAACCATTAAAATAACAGCCTGTTGTGTTATTCTGAGGTATACCACTGACTAATAAAGACTGTCTGCTGTAATGTTAATTGACAGATTCAGAATACCTGGCTGGAGTGATAAACATAGTAAAAAGTCCCAGTGATGTCGTAATCTATCAAATGCATGAAAGGCCTTATTTCCATTCAGATTACTTTTATGGTAACTCATTGTGTGTAAGATTTATGGATCAATATGAAGCCTTTGAGCTCTGATGTTGTATTCTGTGCTTCATCTTGCAGGAGGAATATTTACTGCACACCTGTTTTTCAGCAGTTGGTCTTGATTCGCTGAACTCCTCTCGGGCGATATCAAGCTCAGCAGAAAACCCCACTCAGATCAGTGAGATGTTTGACACAGTCTCCTATGAAAAAGTATGCATTTATTACCTATTTGGGTCACATTTGTTTGAAAACACTGGTAATGAGCCTTTTTTACATTTCATCCTGCCTTGACACAAACCTGCAACAGTCTCTCTAATAACCCATGGATTAAAAATACATTTTCTCTCCCCCCCTCCAGGGAGCTTGTGTTCTGCACATGCTGCGACACTTTTTGACAGAGGACGTGTTCCAGAGTGGGATAGTACGATACCTCCGCAAATACAGCTACACAAACGCACACAATCAGGACCTGTGGGACAGCCTAGCCAATGTAAAAACTCAAATTTCATGAATGTGTGGTTCTTTGTTATCTTCTAGGGTTTTAGATACTGATGTGTGTCTTTTTTCTCCTTTGAGACAATAATTCATTTTCAAAAATTCTGTTAGCTCTGGTTTACAAATCAAAGTTCCAATAGGCATGTTATTAATCACATAGCCCAGAAATGCAATTGTTATTGATTTTGAAATAACAGTAACAAGCCATTTTAAGGTGAAAGCAGACATGGTGTCCTGTGTGAGGGATTTTTATTTTTCAGTTTATTTTCTCATTGGATCAAAAGAAAATGAAATCGACTGCTTTAATGAAAGTGAAAATCATATTTAAAATATAGAACACTTACATGGTCACTTTAGCATAATCTATATGCTAAAAAGGAAATGTGTTTTGCTTTTGTTTAACAGACCTGCTCAGAGGAGGATTTCATCTCAGGAAGACACTGTTACAGCAGCGGCCAGGCCTCAAAGAATGCAGTCAGTTAACATTTAAACATCAACCACACATCTCATCTGCCTTAATTTAACATTTATAACAATATATCTATCACAATATATTCTGACTTTGTGGTTTTGTGTTAACACATGTTGATCTCTAATTGTCTCCTATAGTACCTGTTTTCAGGGGAACACCTGGACCTGACTGCCATGATGAACACTTGGACTCTGCAGAAGGGGATTCCTCTGGTGAGAGTAAAGAGGACAGGGTCTCATCTGCTGCTCAGACAGGAAAGGTTTCTGAGGACTGTACTGCCCTCTGACCCTCTGTGGTCCTCAGTGCAACAGGGGTGAGCATGCATGAAACAATATACTCTTGTGTGTAGGTCTTATCCTGACATACATATTAAGTTTACTAGATTCACTCTCTTCTCTTGTACAGTTTTCTTTGGCACATTCCTTTAACATTCAAGACAGATGCTTCCAGCACAATCCACAGACACCTGATGACAGAGCTCACAGGTAACAGCAGGAAAAGGGTTTTTAATGTTATGAGCATTAAATAAACAGCTTAATATTTCATTTGTATCTCAGTTAATTAACCCTTTCTTTGTTATTTATGTGTCGTACAGACAAAATAGATATAGGGGAGGAAGTCAGCTGGGTGAAAGTCAACAGTGACATGACAGGATATTATGTGGTTCATTACGAGGACGGTGGCTGGGATGAGATGACCAACCTGCTGAGGAAAAACCACACTGCTCTGAGCTACAAAGACCGGACTCAGTTGATACACAACGCCTTTCAACTGGTGACGTAAGCATATGTCTGTGTGTGGCAGTGGGTTTGTGTGAGAGAACAGTAAAGACAGATTGTCTGACTGTCTGTAGAAACACAACAATTGTTATTATCCCTACTGTAAAAGCACCTAAACATTTAAATGTATTCATGTTTGCCTCTAAAGAGCAGGTCATCTTTCACTGAATAAAGCCTTAGACCTCATTGGTTACCTGGGGTCAGAGAACCACACTGTTCCTCTACTCCAAGGACTGGGATACCTGGAGTTCTTTTACCGAATGGTTGAAAAGATGGATGAGTTTGATCTTACAAGGAACCTAGGGGTAAGAAGAAAGGAGTACACAATTAGAATATGTAATCTAATGCAGCGTAAATTCATTTGACAGGCTGTTTCTCTTGTCGCAGGTGTACATCCTGAAATTTTTTCGGGCTGTCATTGACGAGCAGACGTGGGATAACAGCGGCTCTGTGTCAGAGCGACGGCTGAGGTCAGAGGTCTTGTCCCTGGCCTGCCACCTGCATGACCCTCCCTGTATGGAGCGAGCACGCAAGAACTTCAAAGACTGGCTTGAGTCCAATGGTACTCTCAAGTATGTCCGTCTACATTCTGTTTCAGTACAGTGATATAACTCACATAAACTGCAGTAATTTATTTAGCCATTCTTGACCCCATAGTTTGATATTTCTTCATGTCTCTACTTGTTTTTACCTCAGCTTGCCCACGGATGTGGCTGAAACGGTGTATTCAGTAGGAGCTCAGGACGACCATGGCTGGGCTTCACTCCTGCACACATACAACGTCTCCCTCTCTGCAGCTCAGAAACACACAATTCTGTTTGCTTTGACCTGCAGCACAGACACAAACAAATTACAGAGGTGCTTCTTCTTTCTTTTATGTTTTCACTTGGATTTTGCTGCCACCATGTGGATAAAATCTTGTATTGAACATATGCGAACAGTCTGTTTGTATTAGAGGCATGTTAAAGAGATGTGAGTGGAGGCTTATTAGAATTTCTCAGGCAATTAAAAAGATATATTCTTTGTATTTCTGTCACAGGTTGTTGGAGTTGGGTCTGGAGGGGAAAGTAATTCGATCTCAGGACGTGTCCTCTCTTATTCTGATGGTGGCCAGAAACCCACAAGGACATCATCTTGCCTGGAACTTTGTCAAAAACAACTGGGACACACTGGTAGAAAGGTTGGTTCATAACCAAAGAGATATTTAGAATAATATCTAACCATATGATGCTATGAAGAAGTAGTTTTGATGTACTTTTAAATTTTAAAACATTTCAATAACTAAGATTTTTATACTCAAGCCAAGCTGGTCTTTAGTTAAGAGCAAAAAAATAAAATAAATTAAGCTTCAGTAAAAAGTTCAAAAGCTTTCTGATTTGATAGAGACCTGATTATACCTCAAGCAGCACATTGTGTTTTTGATTTCAAAACTATCGCTATTTTCATTTGTGTACTTCGAATAATTTCAAGAAATTTTCAGGAGAGCCTACTCTGGAAATGTTCAAAAGTTGTGAAGTTTCTTTGTTGTTTAATGGGTCGGGTCGGGACTGGATGGGATGGGACAGAACAGGACAGAACAGGACAGATCAGGCGGGGCAGGAGATAGGCCTACAAAGGTTGCTGCAGTAATGTGTAAAAGATATCAAGATGGCAGACAAAGTAAACTCAGCCGCTATCATTCCAGTGCATTTAAATAGTCTTTATGTAATGGGATGTGTCAACAGCATCAACTTAAGACATGAGAATAATTTACTGAGATGCAGAAAAGAGTATAAAGCTGCTTTTTATCATATGAATGACAGTTGCATTGGTTACTCACTCTCTCTCTCTTTCTGTCTTTGTGATCTGCAGGTTCCAGTTGGGCTCATCTTGTATCAGACACATCCTTGTTGGCACCACAGGCCAGTTTTCATCTCCAGAAGAACTTACTGAGGTAAAAGGGATAGTATATATTTTATTGTTGTTAGCATTGTATATTGTTCAAAATAACATAAGAACTCATCCTAGTGTTTGTACTGAAAGCCTCACATCAAGGTGTTTCAGTTGACAATAACTGACATAACATCTTAGCTTTAAGACACCATAATTTGTGACATCACACATCATGTCTTATTGTCATCATTCAACCTTTATGTTCACTCGAAAGACCATTGAGGGGCAACTCTCATTTACAATGACTTTGAGTCATTACAGAAATAATTATAAAACAGACATTAATTCAAAAAAAGAAAAACAAGAGACAGATATTAAGACTGCTAAAATCAGTCTGAAATAGTCTTAAATGTACTAAGATAATAAAGCGAAAACTGCAATAAACAAACACACTTAATATGCCCAAAAAGTTAAAGTTAATTTCGCTCAAGAAGATACTGTATGTTGTTTCAACAGTCTGGTGCAGAATAAGAAAGTGAGTTTGTTAGCATTTTCTGATCTAAATATTTGTGTGTTTGACCCTCAGGTGCAGTTGTTCTTTGAATCCATCAAAGAGCAGGCAGCTCAGCTAAGAGCAACCCAGATTGTCCTGGACAACGTGCAGAAAAATGTCCGCTGGGTTCAGAGAAACCTGGAGACACTGAGACGATGGCTTAATGAGCAAATGAAGTGAAGACAGCAGAAATAAAAGTGGGGTTTCATAAACGCACAAGAGGGGCCCTGTCCACCCAAACCATCTGCCTTCATCTCCAGAGTACTTACATGTGTTGTTAAATTCATTCAAATAAATCTCTGAACGTAATCCAGGCAGCAACCACGTTTTCATCACAAAAACATTTTGGAGGATATAGGATTTATTTGTAGGTTGTCGTAATGAAATTTAAAATATTTTGTTAAATTTGTATTTGTGTGATTATTTGCAAACTATATTGTTCCTGATGATACTGTAGAGCTGGTAATTTTGTGTACAGAAAAGCATCTTTTTACAGAAAAGAATGTAATTGGTAGTACTATATACACAGCAGTAGATTTTTTTACGAGGATATACACCATGGTGTGCACATTTGTGTGGGCTTGTGCATTTGTGTGTGATTGTGAGATGGAGACATTTTCACTTTAATGTTGTGTATTTTAAATCTGGGTCATTTTCTTTGCAGTGATGCTTTGGCAAAGTTGTTTCTATGAAACTCTTTTACCAACAATACTTTTTTAAAATTAAAATATGGATATAACAGGAAAGAGTTCCCTTCCAAAGTTGAATCATGTAATGGATGCGTTATAGACTAATTAAAGGTGAGTTGCAAATCATGGGTCCTTTGTATGAGTTATGTTAAATATAACATAACTGAAAAATGATTGTGTTAGCGAACTATTATGGCTATGTTTCATATTTGTTAGTTCTTGCTTTTCATCGAATACACTGTTCTATAACTAAGACTTGGTTTTAACATGATAGCAATAAGGTTCAGACTTGTTTTAAGGGTAAAGGTAGAGCTAGAGGTTGAGGATAAGCTTGTGAAAACTAGGTTATGACAAGAAAATAGCAAGGAGCCTTTTAGCTAATGATGATTTGTGTCCCATTACAAAGTAAAATGGTGTGATGAAGGATGAAATGCACCAGTGGTGTGTTCTTTGTGTTGTTTTGTGTTCTGTCATGCCGTCACGTCTTCTATGCCCCGTGTTGTTTCTATTTTCTCATGCAAGACTTCATGACTGTATAAGGTCTATCGTGTCTTTGAATAGTTTTGCTTAATTAAAACGACTATATTGGTTAAATAAAAATAATGTATTGAAATGGAGACAAAACAAAACACATCCATGTAAGCGTCACAGCGCTCTGGCCCCGCCCCGTTGGTGCAATAGCCAATAGGATTTCACTGTTATAATTTGATAGGAAGTTGTCAACAACTGGTAAGAGAGGAAGCAAGTGTCATTTGGACACACTCGTTAGTTTGCCGAGCATATCAGAGTAATATTTAGTTGTTCGGTTTTTTAATACAGTCAAACAGTCTTCATCTTTTAGTCAACAAATCAACATGAGCGATAAAGTTAAAATCAGCTAACGTTAGCTCAATGTCTTTGAGTCAGTTACTGTTGTCAGAAGTTGGCTGGTTCAAGCTAGCAACTACGTAGCAAACATCCGTACAGTGAAGAAGATAGGCTGATAGTTATTGTTATCGACCACACATATATAACATCGTCTATTCAGCCGCTGTAAACATTTACTTGTTTTGGTCGTGGGCAGCTGTGTGAGACACCCAGACCCATGGATCCGTTTGACAACCAGAGCTCAGGTAAGAGAGACACAAGCTAACCACAGAAGGCCAGCTAATAACAAACAGAGAGCTGGATGAAAGTGACATTCAGCCGAGGACATGTGTTGGAAGGGGTGGGCTTGACATTTACCATGCTCAACGAAAGCTAGCCTGTACATTAGTTTTCTTTTTTACTTTCGGAGGATAAGTTAATCTGCACATCTGTCTGCGTGTCCTGCAGAGGGATGATAACAACATGTGACTGAACTAACAACAGTGTGTTTACTTAACCCTTTAGTTTTATTTGAACCAGCCAGAAGTACTCCTACTAACATCTTAAAGACGAGCTGTCTGGAGACCTTTGAAAGAAACACAGTCAGAGTTGTTGATGTTAAAAGAAAGCTGGTAGTGGCTCTGTTGTTTGTTTGTGAGGAGAGCTGATCAGCTGTCTGTTCTCCTTAAGTGCTTTATATTACTTCAGTCCGTTTCCGAATTATAAGTTACAGTTACACTATGTTTGTTTTTGACTGTGATTGTTGTGACTAAGGGATTTTTGAAGCCACATTTTATTTTTATTTTAACCAGGTAATTAACCCATTGAGATCAAGATCTCTTTCACAAGGTTGACCTGGCTGTGAGGGCAGCAGCTCTTGTCATAATAAAAAGACCATGATTCAAAACAGTTTACAGAGAATAAGTGAAGAAAAACAGCAATTGCAATGAACAGATGGATTTATAGATGAAGTGCATAGTCGTGATGACAGATTACGGTTCAGACACAAAGGCACTGTCCATTTGTCTCAAGTTTTTTGTCCTTTAGGTTGAGCCAACGGCTTCAAGTGAAATGACCATAAAAGATAAGCACTCAATAGCACATGTTTTTTTCTTTTTTTTTTGTCCACATATAACTAAATTTGTTTGACTCTGAGGTAGGGTAAATGCGTGTTTTGAGTAAACAGGAAGGCGACACATAATGCCTTACTGTTGTATTTCCACACAAGTATGAGGAAACCAGAGGACGAGGTGGTTGTGCACAAAAGGGATTGTTACGGTCGTCTCGTGATACTCGTGATAACATCACACCTTCTGCTTCACTTATCTCACGGCCTGCTTGTATGAAATACATTTCCCCCATCGTACCACATCACTATCCCTAAGCTGCTAGAAGTAGATATTGTATGACATTTGCTCTTTGTGGAGTTTGGTTTAGCTTGTATCCATCTTAGTTCTTCTGATCAAATCTTCCTCTGCACATTTTAAGATACCATCTACTTAGCTATTAGCCTAATAATAGACAGTCATACCAGAGCAATGGTTCAAAGTCAGCGACGACAGCCCCATACACTCTTAGACAGACACGCTGTAAAGAGAAGAAGAGGAACAAATTCACCTCATGAATTGCAGGAGTCTCGTCTTCCTTTTGGGAAACTAAAGGTTTCAGCAGACGGCTCTTCAACATGAGTCTGGTTTTTCTCAAGCTTTCCGTCTCTTTATTGCCACTGTTGCTTAATGTTGCTTAGTGCTCATTTTGCCTTAACATTCGGTCTTTGTTGATAGTATAATATAAGATTTGTTAAGAATTAGAGCTACAGTATATAGATAAAGAGTGACTGATTGGTTGAAGGGTTTGTCTGGTGTCAGTGGCTCTGAATAAACCCTGTGTAGAAAGATGATCTGCACTGACACTGATGATTGTCCTTTGCCTTTAAAAGTATGACTGGAATGTGACACAGACAGGAGACTGTCATTGCAGAACATTTTACTACTTTCATTATTCAATTAGGAAGTTGAACATGCCTCTTATTGTTTCAAAAAAAAAAAAATGCTGAATAAAGAGTCTCGTGGACAAAAGTCACATGGATTTTTAAAAGGTAACAGCTGACTCAAAAACGAATGCTTTTATGCCCTACAGCAATATCATGTGATTGGACTGGAGAACGACTGTTTTTAAATGAATTTTGAAGGAAACAGAATTTCTCTTGAGTCACATTTTGTTATTTGTTGTGTGAACAAAAAAAAAGTCTTTTCAGCCTGTTGATCTGAATCTTTGGTAGCCTCGGTGAAAGCACCAGGAAAATGTAGGCGTACAGTAGTTCCCGGAAAATGAAGATACATGGTCGGTGCTTTGTTAAACAAGTCTTTATCTTGCCTGCACATTTGTAGGATATATTTTTAAAATGGCTTGCCACCATACTTTATGACACCCCCGAAACGCTCCTCACATATATCAAAAACAGCACCGCCTGTTTCAGTGTGTACAATCATCTCCATTCACTTCTCTGTTTCTCTCTCTTTCACCTCTCATTTCTCCTTCTGAGAATTTGTCGTCTATTTTCACTTCCTCTTTGTGTCGCAGAGCGAGCCAACCTGCCGAGGAACATGATTGAGAACAGCATGTTTGAAGAAGAGCCTGATGTTGTGGATTTGGCAAAAGACTCGTCCGCCTTTCCGGTATGCTCACGTTAGATTATCCCATGCATGTTACACAAGTCTTTATTTCAAGACTTAATGGTTGAGCTTGAATCAGAATGTAGATTTGCACCACTCGGGACAAATGTGATGATTTTCAAAAGCGATCATTTGAACAGATAAGAGGACACATCCGCTCTCTTTCAGTTCATTACATCCCTTATTACTTTTACTCTATTATAGCTGCAATTACACAAATTCAACTACAGTATGCATGTTAATCACACTGTATGGCGTGTTGAAAGTATTAATATCCTGCTTCCCTATAAGAACAAGGTGTCATAAAACCTCGGAAACACAGTCGTATAAAATAAAAATAAAAAAGTCCCCCGCACACTGAAGAGGGCTTTATTGTGAGCCAACATGTGTTTTACCTGTAGCTTCCTCAGATCGCCCTGCCCATCACATGGGCATACACAGGTGTGAAAAATGAGCCATTGGATATTCAGAGTCATAACCTCCAAGTGAGTTTGTATAAACAAATAAAAAAACATGATGTGATTAGTTGTAGTTTTCTTTAATTATAATATAGTGCATGCTTTCATTTGCAAAACACACAATATATCAGTTATAAGAATATTACCATTAAATGTCATTTTAACAGATTGAGTCACCATTACCTGAGTCCTCTCTGCAGTCATCTTATTTACCAGTCATTCGTGCATTACCTCTCATTACTACTGTCCCTGCCTTCACTCTCCTTACTGACCTCCTGATCTCACCTCTTGCCCTGTGATCATGAATTGACATGAGTGAGGACAGTTTTTAAGATATATGGGAAACACTACGCTGCTTAATTGTAAAACATCAGCGCCTAACGAATGCTTTCCCCAGACGTTCCCTGCTCTTGACCCCGATGAGGCAGTGTACGAGCCCCGTAGCTCCCGGCTGCTCGTGCGAGGCCTCGGAGAGAACGACCTGGACGAGGATGAGGAAGACTGCGAGTCTTCGGCACGTCTGCTGGGCATGTCCTTCATGAACCGCAGCGCTGCTCACCGAGCCAACTCCTCCCCTTACTCCAGACAGGCTCCGCCCAGGTAATGATTTCCTAGTGTGATCCACATTGTGACATTTCTTTTCATAAAGCAGTGCTGCATGAATATTTATCATTTATCTTTATGTTCAGTATGAAGAAATACACATTCTCTATTTAGATAAATGTATCTCAACATTATCAGTTACTTTAACTAAAATGTGACATGGAGACTGAAAAGATGCTTTTATTTTTGGAAACATGTCTGGCGATGGTAGAGCTTCATCAAGCCAGTCCGTATAAAGGGAAGTAATTAACTTGTGTATTTCTTTGACAAATATTTGCGGGGATCATTAAACATCACATGGTGGTGTTGTTGTTGAACAGCTTGCAGCTTTACAGAAACTTCCAGCTGTATTCAAACCGATGAAAACAACGTTGAAACCATAAATGTACACGCATTATTAGACTAAATGTGAGACAGGGCAGGACATAGAGTTACAACAATTAGAGTTGGTTACAATTCTGTGCTTGCATAAACATGTTTGCAATCTTTCACCCTCTAAATGTGGACTAATTAAGCGTTGACCTCTTTGTGCTCTCAGGTCCTGTCCTCGACCCTCCGCCCGCACCATGGTTGTGTGTGTGTTATTCCTTGTAATAGTCTGCTCCATGACCATGGTGCTCTACTTCTTACCTGGATGCACCTTTACCAGGGTAGGAAAAATATGACAATTATGATTTAGCTCAGTGTGCAAACATTGTGATGACTCATTTCCTTGGCTGACCCCCAACCGTCTGTCCTCCTGCAGATGGGTTGCCGGAAGCCGAACAAGACGTCCCCCATGGAGACCATCCTCCCGCTGTCCACAAATGGTGAACTGTTTCCATGGGCAGAGTACCGACTGCCTCGCAGCATTAGCCCTCTGAGCTATGACCTCACCCTGAACCCCGACCTCGACAGTATGACCTTCACAGGACAAACTCTCATCAGCATGTCTGTGCTTCACAACACCAAGCGTATTGTCCTGCACGGTGCTAACCTCAACATTACCAAAGCTACCTTCAAGGTGAGACAGCGTTTTCACAACTGAGCCTTTCCGACCACATGGACTGTGTACAAAGCTTTAGCTTTAGCTAGCAACATGAGAAACTTTTAAACATGTTGCTTTAAGTTTTCTGTTCAGTTTTAGATGATTGTTCTCTCTTCTAGCTGGGTGAGGAAGCAGCTAGAGATGTGACTGTACTGGAGTACAAACCCAGACAGCAGTTAGCTGTTACTTTTCCTGAAGAGCTGAAGGCAGGACAGTACTGTGTTCTGACTCTGGAATACTCTGCTGAGCTCTCACACACCTACGATGGTTTCTACAACAGCTCATACACTGATAAAGATGGAAACAAAAGGTACATTTCACTGTTTTGTAGGGACAGTCATTTCTGTATACTCAACAGACCATTTATTCAGTGCACAGCCATATACTGAGGAAACAGTGCTGGCTGTTCTTTTCTTTTTAGGCAGGATTGATCTAATCTGCTATGTCTGCATGCTCACGCTCATCTTCCTTCTTGTCCTCAGGGTCCTCGCTGCCACCCAGTTTGAGCCGCTGTCTGCTCGGAAAGCCTTTCCCTGCTTTGATGAACCCTCATTTAAAGCCACTTTCCTGATGAAAATCAGCAGAAAACCAGCCTACATGACTCTATCTAATATGCCTAAGGTAATGCAACAATAATTCATTGCTGGTTACGGTGTGATAACAACACCTCACACAAAAGGGACTATCCCGGATGAAAAATGACGTGTTGGGAAAGTTTGAGAAATCTTTTGGAGGGAGTGTTTTTTAGAGTCGTGTACAACAAAATATGAACATGAACATGGAAAGGCTGAAGCTCATTGGCCCCTCCTCCGATGTGATTAGACGGCTTATTTAAAATAGACATTCATTCACAAGTGTGGCAAATACACCAATGTAGAAAATTGTTGACCAGACAAAGTCCCCCCCCCCAAAAAAAACGCTAAGCACTCAGCTCAGCTTGCTCATCATGCTTCTACTGTTTGTAGTGTCGTGTATAAACAGCACTCCCATGGCCTCAGGAAAAACATCTCGGTGGACACACACAACTTATTTGATCAACAGGATTTCTCTTCCAAGCTTTACAGAGAATTTGATTTGAGCTCTCGTTGTGTTTGACAGCTACATTGGAAGTTTTAAATCAAATAACTGTCAAAGACGGGTCTCAGTGTTAAAATCAGAGTGAAATATTCTGTCTTATAATTGTGCATTTTAAATAAATCCTAAACATACAGAAAGGGTTCAAATGTAATCATTAAGTGTCTGTGCTCATTGTCACAAGGTCAGCACAGATTTTCATATTTCTGATATGTCAGTTGTTACTAGTATCCTTGGACAGAGCAAATTGAATGATCCGGGGTAAAAAATAAAACGTGGATAAATGACCTAAAGGAAGTTTCGTTTTTGGTAGTATGCACGGCCTATTTGACAGATGTTCAGGTCATGTCACCTGCACCTAAACAGTAATCTCACACACAGTTTTTACACAGCAGAAAGTCACGTCTCTGTGAGTGCTCTGAGTTTGACTTTGAGACGTGTGATTTTGAGCACAGTTAAGTGAACAGAGCATGTACTAGTTCAAACTTGCAACGCTGCTTTTTGAAAAAGAAACGAGAGAAGATGTCAGTTAGCGAGTAACGCATCTTTACATGCTGTGTGTTTCAGGCTAAAACCACACAACTTTCCAGTGACCTGATGCTAGATGAGTTTGAAAGGACCACATTCAACATGAGCACCTACCTGGTGGCCTTTATTGTTGCAGACTTCACCTCCATCAGCCAGAATGTCTCAGACACTGTGGTAGGTCTGACACAGATAACTTCTTTTCTGCTCTCGATGAAGGCTGCCACATTAGATATTATTTTAGCAGTCATTAAGATTCTCTTGTTTCTGATAAATCATCATTTGATATCTGACATGTGTGTTTGTGTCTTGTAGGTGTCAGTTTACTCTGTGCCAGAGAAGAAGGAGCACACTGACTATGCTCTGGATGTAGGCGTTAAACTGCTGAAGTTTTACAATGACTTCTGTGAAATAAACTACCCCTTTAAAAAGCTGGGTGAGTACACACAGGATGTTGCACACTATTTGCATTTTCCTTCACCTGCTCATTTGTTGTCATCCCTATTTTTACACACCTGAGTTGCTCGATTTCTCTTGGTCCAGACTTGGTTGCCATCCCTGACTTCCTGGCGGGCGCTATGGAGAATTGGGGACTCATCACCTTCAGAGAGACGAGTCTGCTGGTGGGCAAACAGTCCTCTCCTCTGGAAAAACAAGTGGTTGCCTCTGTTGTAGCCCATGAGCTCGCTCATCAGGTAGTGTTATTCAGCTGTATGTGAAAACAGGCAGACAGTGTGTTTGTGCTGTAAGGAAGTCCTAATCTATCTCTGATGATGTGTCTGCAGTGGTTTGGAAACCTGGTCACTATGAGGTGGTGGAACGACCTGTGGCTTAACGAAGGCTTTGCTACTTACATGCAGTACATGTCACTGCAGTCAGTCCTGCCGAAACTGGAAATTGTATGTTCACTTTTACCCAACAGATAAAGCCGTTTGCCTCACTTTGTGCTTTAACAGTGATTCCTGTTTTTGTTGACAGGGTAATTTATTCCTGGCAGTGCGTTTCCGAGCCTTGGACAAAGATGCACTAAACTCTTCGCATGCCGTGTCGACAGACGTTAATTCGCCATCACAGGTGGAAGAGATGTTTGACTCGGTCTCATATGAAAAGGTACAACTGTCTGTACAATACGTCGGAACATACATGTGATACATTTATGATTTCCCCGAACTCCTGTTAATAATGTTTCTACTGTCATCAAACTGAATCCTTGTCCACATACACACTCCTGCAGGCTGCTTCTGCTTCGAGGAAGTGTGTAAAGGTTTTTTATAGCACCTTTCAAGAGCAGACGTCACAAAGTGCTTCACAGCAAATACCGTAAATTCCGGACTATTGAGCGCACCTGGATATAAGCCGCACTGGCTAAAAATAAGTAAATAAATGTATTTGTACATATATAAGCCGCACTTGATTATCAGCCGCAGGTGTCCACGTTATAACAAGAGCTATTTACACAGAAAGACGTGACACAAAAACATTTGTTTAACTTTTAATTAAATACGTACTACCGGTAACATCCGCAAATATGAAGCCTACTGTAAATCCTTTATCAAACATGTCTGTAACGCGGCTGATGAAAAAGATTACCGTAATATATTTCACAGGAAAAAGTCCATCCATTCACTGCCTCAGAATGACTTCATTACTCACTTCCTTAGTCTCTTTTTCGATGTCGCTGTCAGTGTCAACTTTACGTGCAGCAGCTCTATTTCCTTCTTTGACAGCCAGTTCGATCGCCTTTAACTTGAAAGCTGCATCATATGTATTTCTCCGTGTGTTTTCCATGATGAGGGTGCGTGCATGAAGCGCAAAATGACTGATATTAAGATCCGATGTGACGAAGTCAAATGTTTTTGCGGCACAAGCTCATTGTCCCGCAAGAAAAATCCATAAATAAGCCGCATCGTTGTAAAAGCTGCAGTGTTCAAACCGTGACCAAAAAGTAGTGGCTTATAGTCCGGAATTTACGGTACTCTTCCTGAGTTGCTTGTTGGATCTCAGGACGAGGACGTGACATAAAAAAGAACAACACAGAAGTGGCGGGCAAGGAATCCCACTCTATAAAGTCTTTGCCTTTATATCAGTGCTATGTGTAGTTCGACACATTCACAGTATCAAACAAACAGTGGAGGAGAACATACTGCCCAAAAACATAATAAAGATGTTTCATTAAATGCACAAAGCTAGCACTGGTCTTGTGCATAAAGTCTTTTAGCAGTGGGCCATTCAAAAGATATAAACCTCAACCTTCTTTCTGCTCGCTCGTGGTAGATTTTCCTGAATATTTTTCTGCTGCGTACGCTCATCAGCTTACCCTGACTTCATGGGGGCTGGCAGGAATGATTTTTAGACAAGCTGGCGTGAAACATTTTCTGGTAACTTGCAACCAAAACTAAACCAAAAAGCAGCACAAGTGGTAATTACTCTCATTGTTCTGCTACAGTCTGATCACATTTGCCTTGTGTTCTGCCTTTCAGGGTGCATCTATTCTCCTGATGCTAAACGCTTCACTGCCTGGGGAACAACAGTTCAGAAAGGGTATCATTCAATACCTAAAACAGTTCAGTGGATCAAACGCGGACACTAACGACCTCTGGAACAGCCTTACAGAGGTGAGGGTTTCATTTGTTTCATACATCAGACAGCAGTGGTTGACCTTTTTGGCTACATCATACCTCTTCTCTGCTGACTGTCAATCATCTGACATTAGCATGTTTTTGGTTAGTTTAGTGATCCTTACACAATTGGTGAAGGGAATATCTGATTACGCAATAAGACAGTTTATAGTTTTGCTAAATCTCATTAACAAAGGAAGAGCTGAGGATTCCTTACATTAAACAATAGATGAAACCTTTGGTATTATTTTTGCTTCTTTGAAACCTTCATGTAGCTTAACACATTCAGAAAAACAAAAAAAACATGTCATCGGACTGCACACTCTGGATTTCTCTCCCTGTCCTCAGGTCGAAGTCTCACCGCAGCATCAGAACGTGTCAGAGATGATGAGATCTTGGACATCGCAGAAAGGCTTCCCATTGATTACTGTAAGCCGCCGGGGAGATCAGGTGACCCTCACACAGGAGCATTTCCTGCTCACCTCTGACAATGCAACACGCACTTCGAGGTGGGTGATAGCAACACATACACACAGAGAGAGACACACTTGTTGAAAGATCACAGAAACACACCACACTCCTGATTGTCATTTTTCTCTCTCCTTAGCTTGTGGAATATTCCAGTGACATACGTGAATGACAGCTGTAGTGTGGCTGCAGAGTGCAGACAGATGTTCAATCTAATGACCAAGTCAGGTAAAAGACAACCTGAGTAACTCAACCTAAAAACATCAAGTTTCTGGTACTGGATCAAATGATACGTCTGTGTGTTTGTTTCCAGGGACTTTTAAGATGGCAGAAAGTGTGAAGTGGCTGAAGATAAACTACAGAAACACAGGCTTCTACATCGTCCACTATGGAGACAAGGGTTGGATTGCTCTTGGAAATGCTCTATCTGACAATGTCAATGTTCTTACACCAGAGGACCGTGCCTCGCTTATACACAACATCTTTGCTCTCTCCAGGTAAAGCACATATCACTTTTTTTTTTTCATTGACAGGATAAACTGAGGTTTAGGAGTACCGTAAATTCCGGACTATTGAGCGCACCTGGATATAAGCCGCACTGGCTAAAAATAAGTAAATAAATGTATTTGTACATATATAAGCCGCACTTGATTATAAGCCACAGGTGTCCACGTTATAACAAGAGCTATTTACACAGAAAGACGTGACACAAAAACATTTTTTTAACTTTCAATTAAATACGTACTACCGGTAACATCCGCAAATACGAAGCCTAGTGGAAATCCTTTATCGAACATGTCTGTAACACGGCTGATGAAAAAGATTACCGTAATATATTTCACAGGAAAAAGTCCATCCATTCACTGCCTCAGAATGACTTCATTACTCACTTCCTTAGTCTCTTTTTCGTTGTCGCTGTCAGTGTCAACTTTACGTGCAGCAGCTCTATTTCCTTCTTTGACAGCCAGGTCGATCGCCTTTAAAGCTGCATCATATGTATTTCTCCGTGTGTTTTCCATGATGAGGGTGCGTGCATGAATCGCAAAATGACTGATATTAAGATCCGATGTGACGAAGTCAAATGTTTTTGCGGCACAAGCTCATTGTCCCGCAAGAAAAATCCATAAATAAGCCGTATCGTTGTAAAAGCTGCAGTGTTCAAACCGTGACCAAAAAGTAGCGGCTTATAGTCCGAAATTTACGGTATTTGTCCAATTCTTGTATTTAACTTTTAATAAGCCTTCACCCCCTGTCCCATGTTGTGAACAGACTAGGACGCGTGTCCTTCCTTCAGGTCAACAACCTGTTGAGATACATATCCAATGAAACCGAGACGTCTCCTGTGACAGAAGCCTTGTTGCAGCTCAACAATATCTACCAACTGCTCTGCAAAAGGCAGGAGCACAGTCTGGTGGCCCGCATGAAGGTACATAAACTCGTGCATTTTGGGTAACGTTACAGTTTTTGATCAACATGAATCAAGCCACATGTCTGCCAAACAGATCCTTAATATGAAAGTTTAATGATCCAGTCATGGTAACATGGATGTATGAGCATTCAAACAGGTCATATTTAGTATTTAAACATCTTACACCTTAATATGCCTATTAAAAGTCTGAGGAAAATGTAACCAATCCCATTGACACTTCGATGGAGAGAAATCTCTTCACGCTCACTTTATCTAGGATCATGAAGAGATAAAGTGAGTTTTGAGTTTGTAATCATGAGTCCATGATTTTCTTTTTTTTTTTTTGTCTTTTGATAGAACTATATTATGCATCATTTTGGTTCCCTGATGAAGGAACAAACATGGGGAGAGGAGGAGAGTGTGTCCAAACAGGAGCTGCGCTCAGTGCTGCTGGGGACGGCATGTGACCTGAAAGAAGAAAACTGCACTCAGCAAGCCAAAGCTCTGTTCAAGAGTTATGTTGAGTCCAACGGGACCTCGCGGTACATACAGTATAGCATACGAGAAACACTGTCATTAGCTGGGCCACAGTGACAACAGCCAGAGAGGCTCAAACATATTTGTAGTTCATAGAAGTATCTTTAGCAGGGTCGTAGGATGTGATTAAATTGTATTAATGTGTTTCTGTTTTCTCATTAGAAATGATGAAGTTCAAATATGATTGTTGTATTGGTTACCTGAGTAACGTCTAAATATAATTTGTGCAGGATCCCAGGTGATCTGCAGCAAGTTGTGTTTAAAGTTGCTGCTCAATCAAATGAAGACTGGGAGACTTTGTACGACTTGTATATTCGTGTCACCTTCGATGCGGAGAAACGAAAAATGCTTCGGGGCCTCGCATCCACTCAAGACGCTTGGAAAATAGTCTGGTAAATATTTGTTTGTTCTTCTACACAGGCGTCATAGGGTTAGGGTTGTGCAGGAATACCGTTTGCAGTATTATCAGTGTTGCAATAGTTTGTTTTTCTTTTTTAGTATATTTTTTAAATGCAATATATTCGGGGGGGGGGGGGGGGGGTTGTTTTTACAATGATTACAGATGAGAGTTTTCCTTAAAATGTAGACGTCCTGATAGAGACCTGATAGAAACGTCATTTCCTGAGTTATAACTCTGTTGTATATTTGCTCTCTTACTATTTCCATTCTAAGACAAGTTTGTAGTGTAACATAGGTGGGGATAGTGTGAATGTGTAGAAAATGTGCTGTTTGAACAGAAAACGTACCTCGCTTTCTGCAGGATCCTTCAAGCAGGTCTGAAGGGGGACATCATCCAGACCCAGGAGCTTCCTTTGGTCATCAGCACTGTGTGTAGCAGCTTCACTGGTTACTTGTTTGTCTGGGATTTTATACAAGAGAACTGGGACCGCCTCATAGAGAAGTAAGTGTCTTGTCAGTTTCAGACATGTTATAACCGAGACTACATTTTAAGAACGTTTTCCCTACAGTAAGAGTCAGTAATGTTTCAAAACTGGAAAGATGCCGTTTCTTTCATCATGTTTTATTATTGGACCAGGACAGAGACATTTAACTTTACAAGAGTACAAGCTTGTTGCTGTCTCCTAATTCTTCTTGATTTTTTTTTTTTTTCACACAATGTGCCACGTGACATAGTAACATCACACTGTGTTATATGGAACGTGTGTTCTGGTTAGGTGTAAGTATAACACTTGGTTGATAAGCAGGGACATTCCCCATCTTTAAAGACTTTAGTGTATTTATGTAAGCTGTCCTAGTTGTGTTCCTATAGAGGTCAGTAGTTACAGGTCATATCTGGAATTGTGTATTAGTGAAGATCCTTGATTTGTTGATGTATGGAAGAGTTGAACAAAGAGTATACTTTTCTTTCTACACCTCTCAGGTGTCAGACCAGGAACCACTCTTTTTGTCCCGCCTAGAGCTGAATTGCATGAGTTTGATTCTGGAGCATTGACAACATGATCAACATAATAAACTTCAGTGTTTAATTGAATCTGGCAGTGGAAACTTAATGTGACCATTCTCAAAGATTACACCGTTAAATACTATTTCTCTGCTAAATTTAAGGCATCATGTTCAATCACTTGACGTCCAATCCCTCACTTTTTTTGATAACAAAATAAATAAAACCTGCGAAGCCTTTGCAATAGGATTGATTATGTCATACTCTGCCACAAAGAGGCGCCAGAAGCTGGGGAAAAAACAAAACTCTTAAGAGACTGAACTTCTAATTAAAGAAAAGGCCTCATGTAATACCCCATCACCAACTTTATGGAAAGGAATATCTGCTCTCAGATCAGCCAGTCATTTTCTCCTTACTCGTGATGCAGAGAAAAGACATTATGTGACGAAGAATTCAACCCTTATTTAATACTGTGTACTTGTGTTGATCTGAGCTGATGTTCTGTTAGTTTGGTTCATTTCTATTCGTCAGGTCGTGTTAATAACAAATACTTATATACATTTTATTCTTTAGGAAAAGAATACAATCCAATCAACATTGTTAAAAATATATATATATATTTCACTTGGACATGAATTCATGTATAAACATCTGAGTCTTTGTATCCCGTCTCGAGGTTCCCTTTGGGCTCATTTGCAATCCAGTCAATCATCAAATCTGCCACCTCCCAGTTCTCCACACAGGCCCACCTTGATCAGGTATGTATTGAATAACGCTCAATAATACTTTAGCGTATTTTTTGGCTGTGCAGATGCATACAGGGTGACTGTTTACAGAACGCTTGAAGTGAGTTTGTTTGAGGCCTTATTGGACTAACGTGTGTGTGATTGTGTTTTTCAGGTACAGAGTTTCTTCTCCAGTCTAAAAGAGCGTGGCTCTCAGATGAGGAGTGTGCAGGAAGCTTTAGAAACCATCAGGTTAAACCAACGCTGGATGGACAAGAACCTGGTTGCACTCCAAAACTGGCTGTAAAAGAGTTGCTCCACCGAGACTACACAGCTGGGGTATAAGTGAAGTCAAAAGCAGTGTTTGCACAATGGTAGGAGTGTGTCTCTTAGCTGTCTTTATCCAGGCTGGAGTAGTATTGATTATCGGACGTCATGCTCCAATGAGTAGTTGAGAAGATTTAGTTGTTTGGTCCTGTAAATTGTGTTTCCGAGCTCAGGGTGGTGCTATTTGTGTCCGACAGGCTATTTGATACACACAGACACACTCCTTACACTTCATGCCGTCGACCAAACGTCAACTCTTCAGGTCTCATCTGAACCTCCTGTCCGAGCAGACAATCATGTTCCATCCACGCTCCTCTCCTTCAGCCTACTGTCGGGCACCGAGTCTCCATAAGTTGTTGTGTAAAGGCCACTTTATAAAAACAACTTCGAAAAAACTCAATTTAAATGTGTGAAAGTTCTGCCAGCTGGTCCTGGACTTTCTCTCAGCCATCAGACTTTTGTAAAACAAGTGGCAGAAGTCCCTCAGCCATGAAAGGTTTGGATGCTGGAGTGACAGCATTATTATGATGACTCGCTTTCTAATTCAAATCTGTGTGGAAACGATAGCTTTCTGCAGTGATCAACTCCAGTGACTCATGCAGCCTGAAGTATTTATTACCGATTAGTCATGGAATGGTTGAAAGCTTTGATTCAAACGAGCTGTTCGCACATCCAACTATTTTGTGAAGTAGACGAGTAGGGCATCACACATTAGTTGAAAAAAAAAAACCGTTTTGGTCCCTCAAAACCTTTTCAAGTTTGTTCTCAAACGATGTCCCCACCAGGATCTTAAGAAGACAATGCTCCACCTACTGGGTGAGGGAGAATTTAATATACTTTCAAATATCTCTCTTAGCTAATACATACACAGTTAAATCAACCAATGAGACGCTACCAGACAAAATGTAACTATTTGCACAGATACTGTATCTGAATGAAAACATCGACCTTACTGCTTTCAATGTTACCACCTCTATCTGGTTGTGTCGTCTATTCCGTGCCCTGGATCCTGATAATGTTGTGTGTCCTAACACAGCCGAAACCACTTTACTCACCCTCTCACCAAATAGCCAACTCTGACATAAATAGAAAACTAAAAGTCAGACCAACAGAATAACACCAATGATGGCAATGTGAAACTTCTACTATTTAAAAACAAGCCAAAACTCACCAAGATGGCAAAACCTGGACCTGCAAACGTAACCAAATGTGCAGAAAAAGAAGCAGATGTAGAAAGCTAAAGAAACATTTCAATATGTTCAATATGATGCACAGCAGGAACAAAACAGCCAGATGAGCCTCTCGACCTTGGTGGGGTAATTGTTGAAGAACACACCTGACAAAGCCTCTGAGGGTCAAAACGTTGCTTTCTGATAAATTGGTGATGCAGACAAAGCGTAGCGTGCTGGGTTTTTTTCTTTTCAATGGTTGAAAGCTTAAAAAAAAACTTGTTCTTGGCATTGATTGAATGTACTGAAAAGCCTTTCCACTGTGTACAGTAAATGGCATACAGCACAGCAGTGCTGGTTTGAATTAACCAATGTGTCTTAGGAGAGAGCAGGCAGTGCACACTGGAGCCAAATGTTCATTTCTCATTTTCTCGGTGTCTCTTCTTGACATAAACCTGCTGTAGCTCTTATCCGCCCCTTTGATTCATGAACTTTTTTTCACCATACATACTCACTTTCACTTGGGCTTGTAAACTTATTATAATGTAAATATGCTTAACTACAACTTTTACCCTGCGTTTTTGAATGTGTTTTAAATATCTTTTAAAATCAAAGGATTTTAAAGGTGTGTTTTGTATATAGTGTAAATGGGAGATGTAAACTGAAAGCATTGAGTTTGACAGAAACACCAGTCTTGATCAAATATTTGAGCTGTATTTCTTGTTTTATTCCCCTCAGGGGGTATAAATGAATGTTTGCGTTTTAAAAGGGCTAATGTGCATAATGAAGATACAAATGATATAAAAGATGTATATTGGACATGGCTTATCTGTCCAGATAGCTTTTCTTTATCAGCCAAATAAAAATACAGAAGGTTTAAAGTCACTCCATTTGTAAACTGGCAGCGTTTCAACAAAGAATAGTGAGTAAGTTATTCAGTGTTAAAATATGTTTCACCAGCTAATGTTCTCAGATTTTATTTAAACACATTTGAACTTCATCTCAAGAAGTGCAAGAAGATGTTACTGTTTTTGAATCTTTTTCTGAAACTTCTGTCTCATCAGAGTTCCAATCCGGTACAGATATTTCTGACTGTGGTGTGTTCCCCAGAGTTTAGAGTAACTCGTGGGTCATGGGATTGTCACTGCACTGGCGGCTCTCGCTGGCAGGTTAGGGATGGGATCCAAGAAGGGACTTGAAAGACAGGGACATGATGTTTGTATTAAGGCTGTTTAGCCTGCTAGGGAGAAAAGAAAAGTGTCATTGTAGTTTAGATTTGTGACAGGATTGCCTTGTACCAGCCCACCAAAGTTTAACTTACAGTGTGATAATGTGTTAAGCTGGTTTTCTTTGAATACATATCCTTTACTTTCATGTCCTGGTTTATTGTAGATCATACTGTTTCATGGGGAAAATGTGCGCAGCTTCCGTTTACCCATCTCTCCTCTTCATCAAGGCTCTGGGACGCTGATTGTTCTTTGGTTAGATAATAGCTGCTTCATGTAAGGTCAGTTTGTGATGTCATTTAGGTACAGGGTCCAGTCTGACGGCGGTCTGATGACAAAGTTGTTGAATAGTACCACGTGTGCAGTGAACCTCAGATTTTCTGTTTTTTTTTGCACTGGGATGAAATGCTTTATGTAAACAAAATATAAATAAAAGTGGTTTTCTGAAGTTTATGAATTATTTCACTTCTTACTTCAAAATCATTGTGTTGTTGTCAGTGAGTGACAAGTTATCCTGTGGTTGCCTGGCCAACAAATGTCTTAAATATTTTAGCCTTTACAATTTTTGATAACCATGTACCTCCAATTTATCAATCATCAAATATTATTTCTCAATTATCATTGACATTGAAGCATGAAATCAATTTGTAACAGCAAAGACAAACAAAAGCCAGCAGGCTGCTTCACTGCTGCTCAACATAAATAACAAAAATAACATATACAATAACATTTTCTGCTTTCAACGACCAAACAAACATTTCTTATCAGTATAATTTCGATACCAGTTGCTCCTTCATGGTTTGACCCAAACTCAACAGTAGTCTCTCTTCTGTTGTCTGAAGCCACACTGAAAGACTGCAGCCAGGTACTCTCTGGTGTTAGTTTGGGGATTTTGGTTTCTTTGACTTTAACTGATTTGACTTTTGACTCAACAGTGAGCTTTGCAAATATGTTTTTATAATTTGAAAGTGACACATCTGAGCACTTAAATCAATGAATCAAACTTTTTGTTGTGAATCAAACGTGTTTATCTTCCTGATCCAGCTTTGAACTTCATCAAAGTCGAGATTGTTGCTTAAAAATAATTATGGGGAATAGGCTGCAATACCTATAAAACCCCTCAATCTGTAGCATGTCTGAAGAGACTCATGCAGGATGCTACCCAGTTGTACCAGGAGGGGTCCTTTTAGCTCTTCTGGAAACATGCATTCTGGCTCTCTTCAAAGTTTTGTCCTGCTCACCGTGGAAAACATTTCCCTCATCATTTTTATTTCAAGTATGTGTTTTTGAAAACGTGTTTTGTGCCTTGAAGACTTGTTTGGCAGAATACCACACCGTCATAAATTGAAGTAGACAAAGACAACTGAGGGCATTATATTCAAATAAAAGACGAAATCCAATCTCAGTAAATGTAGAAAAGGCTGCATTGAGGCCTGACTAACAAAACCAGACCAAACTCATAGTTTACTGATGGCAAGACAGATTTCACAGATTAGCTTTAGTTAATTCAACTGTCAATGATAGCCAGAAACGTGTTAAAGTAAATATGAATAAATAACTTTGAGGGGTTTTTTTTCTATTAACTATGAAAAACTGAAACTATAGGAAAAAAATAACATTAAGTTTTGTTCTCATTTTAAATTTAAAAAGAAAAGTTCTACCTCTAGATTAATATTTCCACAAATCAAAACATTCTCCATGATTAAAACTTTTTGGAGATTAATAAACTTGTAAATTCATAGGATAAATGTGATAGCAGAAATAAAGAGAAACACCAAGCTTAACTTCAGGACATTGTGTTTATGTGTAAAAGAGGCCTGTATGTGTATACCTGCATCATGTTGAGTCATAGGAAAACAGTAATACATTTTATCGTCATCAATCCTGTGCCAAAAAGATCTTTAAGTTAGATTGACACGTGCCGTTGTTTACTCACCTATTACATAACGATAAATCTCTGTTAGCCCCATTCAGTCACAGGCCCTGTTGAAACTGAACCATTTGAGCTATGCAGGTATAGAGGTCAGACTGACATTATCAGCAGAACTGGTCGTGATTTTAGTGACCTGCTTTTGACGCCACTGCTTTGTGGGCATCAGATTATCTGTGTGATGCATCTGTGAGTTACGAAACACATCTGATCATTGTCATATAAAGAACTGCAAGGAACGTTTTAACGAGAGCTGGAAGGTGAATACTTGAGATGATTTAGAGAATTTGCAAATACAAAACCACCACTTCTTCTTTATGAAGTTGGTTGATTACAAAAAAAACCTTTCGGAATAAACGTTAATAGCCGAAATAGAAGAACTGATACACTATTACATAGATCATTCTATCAATAAATCGAATGACCTGGTAAATTATTGACAACATATACAGAGGGAATAAGATGGTTTAATTGAATATTGGTCATATAAGAGTTATCAAAAAATGGAAGGGAAAAAGGGAGAAACGTACATAACTGTTCTTAAGACTCAAACAAAGAAATGTTTTAAACAACATTACTAAACTTCTTTCAGATCATAGAAATGCTACATAGATCAGTCAGCTAAAGATCAGAAAAATATGTCGAGAAGATATCTCTAGATGAATGAATCTGGTCACAAATTTTACCCATTGTTATTGCATGGCCTGCGGAAAAGTCCTTACATTTCACATTTTCATCTGTATGAGCACGTGACAAATAAAAATCTTGAATTCTTGAATTCTAGAGTTAGAAAAGCAAATTAACCGATACTAAAAAGGAGTGAAGGCCTGATTACAGTTGAGGAACTGCAAACTGCTACTATAGCCCTTAAAGCAGGCAGAACTCCTGGGCTCGTGTTCACAAACATTCTTCTAATCCACTCAGAGAGCTCCTGATTTAGCTAAAAAAGTCCTAGCAAGGACTCATTGCCTTTGAGTGATTTAGGAACATTCTTAGAGGAACTCTTATCTTATTGGTGTGGTGGTACCATTGCTCAGTATGACACAATTTTTTAAAAGCTGTGATTGTTAAAAGAAAAAAAAAACTGAGATAAAAAGTCTATCATAGAATCTAGTCAGACATTGTGTAATTGTAAACACTTTGAAATAAGCATCTATGTCAAGTAAAGTTTATTTGTATGGCACATTTCAAAACAGCTTCAGCTGACAAAAGTATTTCCAGGCAATGTAAAAGAAACAAAACAAAACCAAAGAAGAAAAAAAAACAACAATAGAAAAATTTGTTTACATAACAAGAGAAAAGCAGTAATAGAGAACGCGTATCCACAGTATATCTACATGCTGTATATAGTAGTCATGTAGCCTACATGTGCATTACATACACACACTCATACCTACTGTACGTGAACATGCATACATACCTAGACTAAAAATATGGGGCCTTTTTCAACTGGTTTCAAAGGCCGGGGAAAAAATGAGTTTTAAGGCTTGATTTGAATCAACTTAATAAATTTGATTTCTCAGATGCACTGTAATAAAAGATTCTGTACTCATGAACATTTAACTTAATATATCTGATAAAATATATGCAGTATATATAATTCCTTGATTTTGTGGCAATCATTTATGTAACTTTCAAACAAAAATGTTTGAGATGGTATCTGCTTATTTTGGTTGCATTAAATATTATCTTCATGTTTATGTAATTCTAAATGAAGAGAATTTTTAATGAATCCAACTCAATAGAATTAGCCAGTTTTTATTGGATGAACACTTCCTGTTTTTTTGCGCCTTCTTTCTTCTTTTGATTTCAGCAGCTATTGTCTGGTCAGAAGACATAAAGAATAATAACTCAACAATTTAATTTGGTTACTGTAATGTTAATGACAACTTGTGGGTGTATGCTGCGTGTAATATTTACGGTCTATGATGCTACATTACAAAACAAAATTAGCAAGCAAAGTAATCCAGAGAGACACTGTTGAGGTAAATGATGCATGTTATGTTAATGTAGGCTATAGTGTGATGGTATTGCACCAAGATATCAGAAAGATATCACAAGTATTTGCACTAAGAAAACAATAAGCTTTATCTGAAAATTAAATTGTAAGTAATTGCTGTTAATCTACACTAAAATACAGTTTTGTTTAAAACAGTTAAGAACTGTAGTTAGCAATGCATTGTGATGCTCACCCTGAAGCAAACTGACAAAGGCCATAAACAGTATACTGATGTTTTAAATTACAGGACACAACAGTTTATTTTTTTTGTTTTTTTTAAAGAGGGTGTTGTCTTGAGAACTTGGATCATGATCATTAGTGTGGTATGTTAGGTTGTTTTGTTTTGTTTCTAAAAATATGCTACTGCTTATTTTTCTCAGTTTTCTTTATGAAAATACCAAAAGCCATCAACTCCTGAATGGAGAATCTTTGGAGGATCATTTGAATTGCAGTTTGCAGGACATGTGCTACACACCAACAAGACCTGCTTCATCAACATGCATCGGATTTTAATACTACAAATTAGACTCTTACTGAAAACTTATTTCATTGATATTGTGGAGGATGTTTGATACAGACAGATCCTCAGTAGCATTAGCTTGTCTAGGTATTGATTTTAAGTATTTTTACATTGTGTAAAAATATTACTTCTTGGCATATACATACATATACATGAATACAGCCAAATGGTGAGAGGACAGACTGACTGACCGACCGACTATCTATCTACAGCTATGTTCAGAATAATAGCAGTCCGACATGACTAACCAGATAAATCACTGTTTTTGTTATGAAACACAATAATAAATGGAAAATAATTTACCAGCAGGTGTAGTAAAGTCAGAGGAACCAACAGACCCAACTTTGATGATATGAATACTCCTGGGTCTCTGTAATTGACTAATTAAGTAAAAGGGGCGTGTTCAAAAAAATAGCAGTGTGGAGTTCCATCAGTGAGATCATTCATTATGTGAAAGAAACAGGTGTCAATCAGGTGGCCCTTATTTAAGGATGAAGCCAGCACATGTTGTGCATGCAATTCTCTGTGAAAACTGATGAAAGATGGGTCGTACCAAACATTGTTCAGAAGAAAAGCGTGCTTTGATTAAAAAGTTGATTGGAGAGGGGAAAACGTCTAAAAAAGTGCAGGAAGTTATTGGCTGCTCAGCTAAAATGATCTCCAATGCTTTAAAATGGAAAGACAAACCAGAGAGACGTGGAAGAAAACGGAAGACTACCATTCGGATGGACCGCAGGATAGTCAGAATGGCAAAGACTAAGCCAAGGGTCTGCTCCAGGGAGATCAGAGACGGTCTGAAGGTACCTGTGAGTGCTGTGACAATTAGAAGACGCTTATGTGAGGCTAATCTACCAGCAAGAAGCCCCCGCAAAGTCCCACAAAAAAGACATGCTGAAGAGGATTGCATTTGCCAAACATCATGTCGACTGGCCTCTAGAGAAATGGAGAAACATTTTGTGGACTGATGAAAGTAAGATTGTTCTTTTTGGATCCAAGGGCCGCAGACAGTTTGTCAGACGACCCCCAAACACTGAATACAAGCCAGAGCACACTCTGAAGACCGTGAAGCATGGTGGTGCAAGCATCATGCTATGGGGCTGTTTCTCTTACCATGGTGTAAGGCCTTTATATCGCATACCAGGGATCATGGATCAATTTGGATACATCACAATACTTGAGGAGGTCATGCTGCCTTATGCCGAATGGGAAATACCCCTGAAATGGGTGTTTGAACAGGACAATGACCCCAAACATACCAGTAAGCGAGCCAAATCTTGGTTCCAGACCAACAAAATTGAGGTTATGGAGTGGCCAGCCCAATCCCCGGACCTTAATCCAATTGAGCACTTGTGGTGTGACATAAAATTTGCTGTTTCTGAAGCAAAACCCAAAAATGCAGAGGAATTGTGGAAGGTTGTCCAATCTTCCTGGGCTGGCATACCTGTTCAGAGGGGCCAGAGGTTGGTTGACTCCATGCAGCACAGATGTACAGCAGTTATCAAAAACAGGGGTTATTCAACGAAATATTAGTTAACTAATTGTCAGGATTGCTAAATGTTAATATTTTTTCAGTTTATTTAGTAAATATGTGAGTTTGTAATGAGAAATCACCACTTTTTTTTGAACACAGAAATATCACCTTTTCCTTCATATTCTGTAAAGTAATATAATATAAAAGTAATATTGATACTTTTTTCTTCATGATTTGTTGTGCAATACCATGTGCAGCGTTCCTAATAAAAGAACATAAAAAATATAAGGATTTTGAGCTTTATTCACTTTTTTAAAAACACTATTATTTTGAACATCTGTCTGTCTGTCTGTCTGTCTGTCTGTCTGTCTGTCTGTCTGTCTGTCTGTCTGTCTGTCTGTAAATTAATATAACTGATGTGCTTAAGTGAAGCCTATTGTAACAGTCCTCCCTTTTATTTTTATTTTTATTTTTATTTTAGTTGTTCTTTGATTTATTCACCAGATTGAATAAGGAATGAAAACTACAAGACAAAAGAAAATACACAGATTACTGTCACTCCAAAGGTTGATAAAAAAAAAAATAGGGGCGGGACTTCATTTAAATGTTTTTTTAACTAATTTACTCAGGGCTTTCTAATTAGTTAATTGAAATGAATCACATTGAAAGTGCATCACAGTATTTGCCCTAAAAAGCAACACTTTTCAATCTCAATAGATTTTAGTGGATGAATGAATTCAATGCATGCAATTTTACTTGCTTCTCAGTTTCATAAAGCTGTTGGATCTTGTTTGAAATTAGTTTTTCTACACAGCAGTTGGAGAGTTGGATTACACGTTGCTATTTTTAGCACATTTTCTAACACCTTATCTTCTATCACTAATAGTGGTCTACATTCCAGAGCAACCAATTTAGCGAGTGAATTTGTAAGTTTATCAGACGTTGAATTACTTATTTTGGTCCAGAAGCCAGTCATACATGTAACTTCCCACTTACATACAGTAGACATATTAATGACTGGTTAATGTGCTTGGGGTAGTGATTCCAGAGGATCTGAAAAATCTAGGCTACAATAAGATATAACAACAAAGGTTTTGATGATAACATTTTACAACCACGGAGAAGGAAAACCTAAACACCTTTTGGAGACTCTCTTATAGTTCCATAATTTATGTATCTTTTTATGTCTTTGTATTAATTTTTGTGACCCTTGAACAAACATTGTATTATGTTGCTGCTGATGATGACTGAGTGAGTGAGCGTGTCTTACACTCTGCTCCCTCAGTCCAGTTGACGTTGACATTCTGACATGTGTTTTAAATTCCGTTGGAGGGCACTACATGGCTGAACACCTGAGGTTTAGCTAGGCTACTTGTAATTGAAGTTTATTTACAAAGATTGTTCTTACCATTATATTGTGTATTATTTTATATTTTTTTTATATTTAAACTTTTAAGAGGTGCAGTTTAATTTAGAAAAGTGCTTTTGGCCCCAGTAATTCTAGACAGCTGAAAGTATTTTACTTTAAGTACAGCATGTATTATTGTAAGTTAAATGTTACATTGTTTTACAACCCTTTAGAGCTTGTTGGGACATGTCATTTTTTAATAATAAACAATTACATTTTTACCTTGTGCCACTTAAAAGTTCCTGTAACCACATTTAAACTTTGAAGGAATGACATGTCTCAGTGTGATCATACACAGTATTTTTTTTTAATCCTAGTTGGCAAAGTGTTGATCTTTCTGACTTTAAAGTTTTCCAAACTGACTGATAAAGCTGGCTGACGCTCACAGTTTGTAATAAATTGAATGCAACAGGTTTTAGGATAGTTGCAAGTCCTACATTACATCACTTACACTTACATGTCACTGCAATGCTGCTCTGCTGCACCTTGATAGAGTAACTTACCTATCAATAAATAATTTGTACTTTATCCATTTCCCTTTGGCCACAGCATGGCAAACTTTGAAGTTCAGTTAAGGAGAAAAGTCTAGAAACTTCTGTTGTTGCCTGATTATCTGATCTTTAAACTTCCTTATCTTCATCCTGGATCTCACATGATGGGTTGGGGAACATGGCCCTGGAAGTTTCTAAAAGGTTGACGTGACATATTTTCATAGCAGGAAACCCAATCTAAACTTGTTATCAGCAACAACATAACCATGCGTGTAGCTTGAGGCATTTTAGTAGTCACTAGAGCTAGCTTGTATGTTCATTTTGAGATTTGCTTCTTTTGAAAATGCACCCTTCAGTCATGTTCCTAAACTGGTCAGCTAAATACGTGTGAACTTTTTTAAGATCTCACTGAACTGCTGTCTATAATTAGTTTAGACGTTGCGTCATTATTGTTGGTAATTTAAACATCCATGTTGACAACTCCCAGGACAGAGTGACAGAGAACTGTATTATACTTTTGACAGTTTTGGAATGATTCAGCATATAACATGTTAACATAGACATAATCTGGATTTAACCAATCAAGGGCCCAAACATTTCAATTGCTTGTTTCTGATGTTATCCTTTCTGACCTCTCTGGTTTATTTGAGTCATTTCTCAAGCCTCTTCACATGCTGATCATTCTATCATCATCAAAGAGCCTTAACTAGTGATTGGATGACCTTGTGGAGGTAACCACAAGTTGAGGAACTCAGCATGCATGTTTCACATTTCACTTTAAAAAAAACATGAAGCTAGATTGTGGATTGAAATATGTCTGTTGTAGTTGTACCCAACTGTAATTCAAAAAGATTATTCCTCATGTATTGTTTAAAGACCTTTTTTTCTTCATTTTCTCCTAAGCTGTAAATATAGACTGTAAATATTAACAAACAAAGCCTGAGTGACGTCAGCCATCCGTTATGGCGGGGGGCTCTGGAGGCTCATCGGCAGGATGTTAATCCTCTTGACGAACCATTACATTGCACCCATCCATCACTCACACAGCTTGATCAAGACTGACAGATAGTTTGTATGGTGGAACCAGGCATACCGCAAACATTAGGGCGATGGTCGCGTACTACCGGTCAAACTACTCTTGGACCGATGGCCTACAATCGGTTTGTCAGGGCCTTTACAAGGTTGAAAACTCTGTTTACAGTTCACTTCCATTAATTTTTTTTTTTTTCACTCTATAACTCTGCACTTTCGTTTTACTTTAGTCATATTATATTAAGAATTCTCTTTAGCTGTTATTTTTTTTCTCTTTGTCCTTTTTCATGTGTTTTCCTATGACATGATGTCTTTTGTACAGCACTTTAAAATTGCTTAGTCGAAAGCACAGTGTGGTTCATAGAACCTTAAAGCTGCTCTCTGACATTCTTCATAACACCCTGGGGCTTGTACCAGTGGAACTACATTCTATTTGGTCTCAGTTCAGCTCCAGCGGAGTTTCAGAGGAGTATTGAGAGCTGCCTGAAGGGCCTTCATGATGTGGGCGGCAGTAGCTCAGTCCAAAGGGAACTGGTGTGCTCTCTGCATAACAGGGTGTAGCAGTCCCACTCTGAGATCTCGTTGCTAATGCATGTTCACAGGTCCTGCTTGTGCATGTGTGTGAGAAGCATATCTCTCAGTAACAGTGTGTAAGAGAGCTCAGTATTCAGTGGATCCAGCAGATTTACCTCTTGGTAGCCCTTACCTTCAGACAGAGCTTCACCACTTGTATCAAGAGCAGAAGGAAACAAGATTATTTCAAAACAACCAGCCAGTCCACCACCCAACACCCCTATATCATGGACTCATCAGAGTCATCAAGCAGCTTTGAATAGGCTGATCGACTAACAGAGAATAACCAATCCACTGTGATGCTGCACAAAAGGGCCTAGGGACTGTTTTATAGCAGCAGGAAAAAAAACCCTGAAGATGCACGGCTTAAATAACGTGTGTTGTTATATATGAACTTCAGCTGGTGTGCCTGAGGGAGTTGCGACACTTTGCGACAGCTTTCAGTAGTTAATCAGTGCTGCTGTTGAATGGACAGTACCACAAAGGGAAAGCTCCCTCAAGGGGAGAGTTTTAAGCTCGCACAAGAATATTTTAGAATGCTCAAAACAAAAGAGTAAGAATGGTATAATACATATCAAGGAGGCTTCTGCTTTAAAACAAATACACCAACGGATTAAAAATGTTTTTAAAAAATCTTACAAGATATTGAAATGGATTAAAAACCATTACAAAATATTAAAAACGTGAAAAAATGTTGGTTTTTTTTAACAAAAGAAAACTAAAAAAATACATTTAAAAAACAATAAAGGATCGCCCTTAAAAACACTGTAAAAACTAATTAATTGAAAAATCCTCAAGAACACAAATGGAAAAATATACCTGTCCTTCCTGCTGGCTCGTTTAGGTGACGCCCCAAAACATCCTCAGACTATCCCACGAATGCAGCATATTTTTGTGTCATACCCATTTTGGTGAACTGTGCTAGAGTCGTGCAAAAGCACTTGCATGCTGTACTCATGTCCCATTCAGGTAAAATAGTTTTGTCCAGAAAGCTTTGGGATTTGCCAAACAGCTTTGTCTTACACATGGAATGGTGTCCTGCCTGCCCACTGAATGCCAACAGTTCCACCGGCAGCTCTACTGCTACGTTTGCATGGCTTGGTATCCATGACGCTCTGAGCAGTGAGTCAGACGGTTTCAATACACAATGAATGGAGGCAAATTTTGATTAAGAGCTGCCAAGCCCACATGGTCCAGAGAAAGGAACTAAAATGTTTTTGTAAGCGGTTTTATTATACTTGTTTATTTTCACCCAGATTCTTGTGTATGGGCTTTTAAAGTTTATTTAACCAGGACAGAAAGTCGTACATATTCAAAATCTCTTCAAGAGTGTCCTGGCCAAGAGAGGAAGCAGCCCAAATTTACAGTTTCAAAAAAATACAAAAACAATGAGCAGATGCCTTCAAATAAATGAACTTTTATCTTATCTTTATATGTTATTGTAGCCTAAATTTTTATTAGACAATAAAAGAAGCCAATAAAATCTTTAAACAAATGCTTGTAACGCTCACCCAGACCAAGAGGGAGAACAGCTAAAGACATGTGTCCACCTCCAAGTCATTTAACATCCTCTTCAAAGCATCCATTGAGAGCAGGTGAAGTCTCAGCTCTTTTGGTAATTCATTTCAATAAGAGGGAGCAGCTAAGTTGTGCGAAGCAAAATCATGACGCGTGAAACACTATCACACTGTGTTAGACAAATTTACACTTTGAAATACATCTTTCCATTTCAATAAATCAAAAGTTACCAAAAACAAAAAGTTTACATTTTCTAAAACAAATTTATGTGGCAGAACACTCAACAGTCCACAAAAACAAAATGACCCCTCACTCAATCAGTTCTGGGTCACTTCCTGCCTTTGGTACATTCACTTTTGGTGCAAGATTCCATTTGTAAATTAGACTAGTGAAGGCGTTTGCTACTTGCTCAGTTGTCTCAACTAGTTAGAGGGTTTCACTGTTTGTACTTCCATAAAAATTGTTGCACTTGTTTAAGTTTTCATTTTATAAAACAGAAATTTCATTAAAAAATCACTTGTAGGAAAAAATGTTTGGGGGTTTTCATGATAAAACAGTATCTGCAAAATTTAATAAAAGACCTTGGACTTAAATTGTTTGGAAATTAATTTATTAAAAAAATAAACATTCACATAAATATAAAGTTAGATTTTCTTCCTCCTGCCAGCATGAGTATCCCATGTAAAGTATAATATACAAATACTCTTTAATGTGCTTTTAACATTTCTTGATACATTTCTACAGCTTCTCTCTTGCTGTAGAAATCTGGTTTGAAACAAACATTTGAGCTGCCATCAATGTCTTTGATTTCTTTTTATTCTGTAGTATTGTGTTCTATACAAAGTGTTTCATCCTCAACAATCACATTGTCAATTTTTCCCTCTGATGCCTCACATGACCCTCTCAGATCTATTTTTTCTTCTTCTAGTCTCAATTGCTCCTTCTCATTTAATTTCCCTTCCTCTTCAATGGCTCTCTGTAGTTGCTCCCTGTCGGTCTTCTCTTTCTCAGCCTTCTCCATTTTCTCCCGCTTCTTCATCTTCCAGAAGAAAACCAAGTTTTTCTCAGGGTAGTTGACGTTGGCAAGTGGCAGCTTGAAAATCCTGTTGGTCCCAGTCGTTAAGAGGAGGAAAGTGAGCGCAGACAAACAGAACGGCCATGTGCAGGCTGGAAGTCCAAACTGTGGGGGGGGGGGGGGGGGGGGGCGGGGGGGGAGAAATACAATAAATCAATTTTGTTACAACAGGCTGACATAAAAAGGAGTCAAATTATTTTCTTACCGTTGACATGATATTGGCAATGGCTGATCCGAGATATGCACAAAAAAAAGCTGCAGAGAAGGAGAGAAGAGTGTGCTCAGGTGAAAATGGTGGCCAGAGATTGTATCAGGCCTCTGCTCTTATTACACAATTTAACAGCTAGTGATTTTATCTTGAAGAACTAGAACATGTGATGCGACTGGAACAGATGGTTATTTATTGTCTACTCACCACATGTGATGGCCAGTAGGTGCACCTGCCAGGTAAGTGCATAAAACATTCCACCAATGGCAATGCAGGCTAACACACAGTTGTATCCCCAGAGACCAAAGTAAATGTCTCCAAAAGGCGCCGCTAGAGCCAAACCTGCAAAAAATGAAATCACCACTATGAAAGTAATGCAGAGTTTCGTTGACATCTTAATCCTGGTAAATGTTCACCTCATATAGATACATTTGAGCTCCTCTCAGAGGTGGAACTTATTTATTGTGGCTCTAATTTATTCTGTAAGCATGCAAGGAATGAAAAATTAGTGCTTGATTGAAAAAACTTTTGCTTAAAACTTTTCTTAATGTGCCTGCTTCCAATAACTAGCACATGTATAGTCTGGTTGCTTCACCTGAAACCATGCCCACTGCAGATCCTAGAACAGCATGAACACAGGTGATTGGGGAGGAGATGAAGAGTGAGATGATGAAGATTCCTCCAGTCCAAGGGTTGTCACAGCCATAGACCTGTCCTACTCCCACAGGCACTGACATGAATAGCTGGGGAAGGTGTGGACAGCAAAATTTTTAAATAAAAAAAAAGAAAAGAAAAGGACAAATCATGCTTTTCAACCCACTGGTTGCGTAACCTTTTGCAGGTATGTAAAGAAACAAAGATTGACATCAGTGCCCATTTACAAAAGACTAAGGGCACATCCAAATTGCACAGTGCCCACTTAATCTGTCAGGAGCTAGTATGCAGTACTATCTGTGCTGAATACTGTTAGTACCTACAGTACTATTCAGCAGGCACACAGTAGGCTGATATTTGTTCCTACTTTGATTCATTCAGAAAGTAGCATCATTTGGTTACCCAAACTGGTCAACCCCATCCTCGTTTTTTGTTTAGCTTTATTCAACACGAGTAAGGCACAGAAACAGTTAGGTAAACAAAAAATATTGCCACGTAAAAACAAAGCAAAGAAAGTAATATACAGAATATAAAGTAAGATGGGCCTAAACCAATAAATGCGCATTGTCACCTTAAAATAATTGCATTTTTTGAGATTTTTTTTGCCTAAATTCAACTCACCTCTGGTAAAATTGCCTATAACCTCAGTTAAACAGAACATGTGATATACACCTTTAATATAATGACCCATGTCAAGACTGTGACTTAGGCCATTATATTTTGCCCAAGTCAAAAGACAATGCGACTTAGGGAATCATAGCCTACAAGCTAGTCAAGATGGTGGCTGCTTCAAGGAGGAGAAAAATGTACCCAACCACCAAAGTTATTGCCATGATTCAAGGCTCATCCCTGATAGGTAAGTGATGAGGTTGACTACAATATGGAGTGCGACAGCATGCACAGTACTATTGAACGCAAAATGGTTACAGCATCTTCACCCCATGAGATTACATCATACTCCAGACTGCAAGAATCAGGCCATCACCTTATCTTGTCCAGGTGCTCAAGCATGACAAGTTCCTGAAACTGAATGGATCTTACTTCATTAGCATCAGACCAGGCAAAAAAAGCTGGAGATCCAACTGTGCATGACTTGAAGGCAAGGTCCATTTTAAGCCGTCCTTCTTGAAGGACTGTGTGAGAGGCACTGCCGCAAAGGGCACAGGTGCTAAATGAGTCAATAGCATGGATAATAATGTTCCCATGTGCTCTGCCGATCAAGGAGAGAAAGTTCCAGGACCTCCAGTCAATGAAAAATGTCATGCCTATTATAATTCTCATTACTTCTTTGACAATTTGCCACATTACTAGGCAACGGTGAAGAACCCAGCAGAGTAGTGCTGGAAGGAAAAGTAAGGAGATGCTCATGGCTCCTCAGCTTTATGTTAAGTTTGTTTGTTATGCTATTGTTCACAGAGTTGAAGCTGTTTAATTGCCATTTCTCATTTCTTTTTTTCCATGTTACATAATTGGCAGACATTGTTATTAGTATTTCAATAGTGATCTGTTTTCATTACCTTGTTGAGTGAAATAATTAAATATATATTCAACATTTGGCTCAGTTTATTGTGTTTTCTGAAAAACAATACAATTATGGAAATCATTATGTAAATAGAGAAGGCAAGGTTTTAATAATGCAGACATTTTTTGTTGATTAAAAAAAGAACAATTTTGGAAGGGACTTAAACTAGATTAACTAAATTATTAAATTAATCCATGCACGTTTGTTTTGATTTAGAGGCGCATGTGAAGTGATGTTTTACGGTTAATTTCACAGCATTGTGGGCGGTAAAATACAATTAATTTCCTGGAAGCATACTGTGTAAAACCTGGAAGTTAGTATGCATACTGAAACGCTCTATATTGAAGTGGACAAAAAAAAAAAAGCGCATCCTGAATGACCACAAAGTCTACTGAAACTCCCGACTGAAAAGTCCGTACTGCATACTGAACTGTGGCAATTAAGAAAGGGCTTAAGTCTTTTTCAAAAGCTCATGAAGCAAAATTTTGTCAACCCCACATTTGTTTAAAAATGTTGATACTAGAAATAATCTCATAATCTAAAAATCTGAAGAATCTGCCATGTCTGAATTGCGTCATGACAAAGCACAGCATACCAGCCCTAACAAGAAATGTGTCCTGGCATGTCACTGACCTTGGCCACGTCGATCTCAGCCCAGGTGATGTTGGGCAGCTCTGTGCGAGGCTGAATGAGGACTTGAGGGAAGTGGTCGTTGTAATGTCCGGTAGCAACCATGTGGAGACACACCAGGATGTTGAAGGGTAGAGTGAACACTGGCAGGTCCCAACGACTGTTAATCGATGCCAAGGCACTGGACACAATCGGACTGGACCACAAGAAAACAGCAGTTTTTGATCCAATACACTGATCTTATTACAAGTTTCCCCCATCGTCTTCATGCCTGCACACTTTATACCGCTAAATTGGCAGTGTAAACTGGTTCCATTTGCCACATAGTTTGTTCGCTTTCTGTCACAGATGCAAGACTTGATTAGATCAGTCTCAAAAGAAAAATGCTGCGTTTAGAGCTGACGTTTTACATTTAAGATTTTATGATGAATCAAATCATGAAATTTGAAGTGTATAAACTTTTTATTTATCTACTTTCTAACCTCTCTGCATTCCCTCTCTCAAGTCTACTCATGCATCACTTTTCCATTGATTCATCTGGTTTCTTACCACATCATGGACATGAAGATGTTGGGTAAAAGGAGCCACCAGTACCAGTTTCCTGCATTGGAGAACACAGCCATCAGGAGACCCACCAGGATGCCGTTGTAACCATACAGACCAGCAGCGATCGCACCCCTGAGAAAAACAGTACACTCAACATAAGTAACAAAGATGATGAAAATGAACTCATGTTTCACTTGCGTTTATAATAATTGCATTACGTTTAATGTCAGAACACTTAAACATGCTAGCCTGCTCTCTGTAACCTTTTAACAGGTGCAAATGAGGCATACTGACAGTGATTTAGCTTGAGCTTTCTCATCATTTAGTTCAAACCTGTTCTGTTGTAGGATAAGGGCAGATATGGTGGCAAAGAGTGTGCCCACAAAGCCGTTGAGAGCCCACCAGTAGTTCTGCAGGATGAGGCCACCAAAAATGATAAGGCCACTGAGAGGATTGTTGACAAACATCACCTGAGCAGCTCCACGCAAAACCCAGTCCAGCAGCTGCAGCAAAATAAACTGTTCTGTAGGATTAAAAAAAAAGTGTTAGAGAGTGAGGATTTTCCAGAGTTGTTGATAAAACTTCCCAAAGGTGATCAGATTTGTCTAAACGTTTTGTAAGTAACAACTTAAAAGTTATCATGTGGTCTGATTATCTACACGTTTCTGTTCATCACCAAATGAAAAATTATGCCAAGCATCCTTTCAGATATTTTTTTTTTTAGCTGAAAGGCATGTTTTTTCCAGAGCCAGAATGATTTAATGGTTGCACGGAAGCAAATGTTTTTCTTCTGTGAAATAAAATTCAAAAAACGCAGTCTGACGTACACAGAACAAATTAATTAAATTACAAGAATCCTGTCTGATTATCTTACAATGAATGTGTCAGGTATCCTTTGCAGCAGAAAGTCATGTGGTACAAATTGTTCTTCGCTGCCTTGTGACGTCTGGCATGCACTTTAGTAAAGGTAATGATTGCATGAATAACAATGTAATAAGGGCACAGGGACATTATGTGCTACACGGAGGTTGACTTTGTGAAATCTCTTTCCACAAAGATTCTGTTAGTGACTACTGCATTTAAGGTAAAGAAAAACAACAGTTTTGCAATTTCACAACTGCTTTTTATTTAGTTACCACTTCTGTACTAGCGAAATGATTTTAAAGGCATATGATCAGTGTTGACTTACTTTCCATCCATTTTCCAAAAACTTCCATGTCTCCTGAGAAGTAGGATACTCCTTTGAGGAAGCGGTCCCTGGCCTTCTGCAGGGCAAGGGGTCTTGCTATCTTCTTTCCATTCTCCTTATCATTTTCAGCAGGCAGGTTTATTTGTGCCATCAGGGGCTGGAGCTCCTGTAGAAATCAAAAACAACTTCTATTTAAAAGACAAAAATGCAGAAAACATCTAACTTATTTTTGCATTCTAAATTGTGAACGCCGTCTTACAACAACAGTGGTGAGAGGAGAGGTGGTGCACAGAGCTGCAGAGGACTGAATATCCTTAAAGTAAAAAATTGGAAGACATTAATTAGTGTCATGACCCAGCTCAGGAAGTCACAACAAAAGATGGGAGACGCACATAGTTAAAATCTAAATAACTGTTAGTTAACTAAACTAGTTAAAGTCTTCATTTCCAAACAAAGGCCAAAGTCTCAAACGAACCGCAGGGTACCTGTGGAGAACAGCAGTTGTTGCAGGGGAAGCAGAGAGGGCAGAGTGTATGGCAGGAGGTTAAGTGCCCAGGTGTAACTCCATTAAGTGCTGCTATCAGATCACATGGTCGACACACCTCCAAGGCCACCACCACACAGTGGCCCTTTTTGAATAGACACAGTTCAATATGTAGTGCGTACTTTTCAGCATGGACTTTCAGTAGACTAAACCCTCAAGGTCATTCAGTGGACATTTTTAATGTCCACCTCAGTATACTCAACATTTCAGTATTGATACTAATTTCCAGGTCTTATGCAGTTTGGATTGAATGCATCCTTTCAGGAAATTAATTGTATTTTACCACCCACAATGCAGTGCAAAATTAACCGTAAAACATCACTTTATGTGCGCCTCCAAATCTAAACAAACAAGCATGGATTAACGGAATACCTTTTTAATCTAGAATTAAAATCCACACTGAAATTGCTCTTTTTAATTAAAAACAAACGTAACAAATGTCTGCATTATTATAAGACATCCCCCCCTATTTAAATAATGATTTTCACTTTTATGTATCCGTCTTTGTTGGTTTATTTTACTTTTAATGTATATTACTGTCTTTCATTTGGGCTTGATTGTATGCATGTTATGCTAGTCATCCTGTTTTTTACTTGATTTACGATGTGAATTGTTTTTTTGGTTACCTGACTGTATAATTGCATTACTCGTCTTGAATAAAGCCCACTGTAATAACCATATAACCGTTTATTTCATTTGTCATAACCACTGAGTAGAAAACATTAAACCAATCATTATGTATCCAAAATGATATTACAAAGTCCTGTGTATCGCATAGTTATAGACATTTGAGATTTTCCATCCATCAAAATGAATGCTCACAGATAAATGTGGCTAAACCATTTATACTCTATTAATGGAGTAAAATAACGAAGAAGATTATGAAGGTATATGGTCAGCTTATTCGATACTTTAAAGTGCAAAACTTAAGACAAGTGCTCCTACCTTTGTGCAATGTTGTCCAGGCATGAATCCCAAAATAGGTTATGGCTGTGAAGGATGCCAGCTTCTCTTAAACTGTCGTGGAAAATTACAGCTAATGTATTTATAACTTACATCTTCAGAGAAAACCACTCCTCCTCCGCCATATCTCCAGAAAGAATCACAAACACTCTGAAGCAATAATTTTGGTTCCACCCTTTTCTCCTATGTTCTCCACCTACTGACACATTCATAACATGTTAGTTGAAGTTGAGGTCAGATATGAGGGTTTTTTTTTTACACAAGTTGTTTGTATAGTTCAATTCTGCAAGACCAAAAGAATTAAAGTGAGGCACCACATTCTACTGTCACTTCTGAACCTGGGGGGTGAATGCCTTACATCTAACGTTTACTGAATTTGCATTCTTACTTAGCACTTTGAGATTGAAAAATGTAAAATGCTTTACAAATAAAATGATGATGATGGTGATGATTATCATTATTACTTGAGAAAAAGCAAACAGGAACATAATATTAATAAACCATAATAATAGTAGTAAATCATAATTTCCCCCTCTGGGATTTATAGTTATCAACAAAAAAAAAAAGAATAATAACAAAAATAATACAGAAACAACCCCCTACAGATAAAACAACACAATATCCTCTTTATAAACATTTTAAAACATCTCCATAATCACAGAGGCTAACCCAAAGTAAATTAATGTGTAATTAAATTGCGTGTGTTAAATTATGTGTAAAATTGGCCTGCAGAGCTTTCCTTTTAGACAAGCAGTTACAATCAATACAGCATTTATTAATACATTATGTTTGCTCGCATGTACCTCAAACATATAATACTGCAACAGTAAGCATACAATGAACCTAACGTGGAAAAGAAGACCAGTTTAGGCCATAAGGAACATTTAATTCAAATACAAATTAGACAAACAAAAAACAATGTTTTTTTTAGACTTTGCTCTTAAGTAGATTGACAGTGACATGGAGCTCACATTTCTCTAACACACACTAGACTAGATGCAGATCATGAGTTTACATAATTATTCCTGCTTTTGCGGTTTTCTCTTTAGTGATTTATGCTCCATGCAGCATGCCTACAAAAGTAACGGAAAGTGCACTACAGACATACAGAAATATGTCATGCATGTCAAGAATTAAAATCAGCACAAGAAAAAAAAAGCATGTTGGACGAGATCAGAGTAGAAGATTTTAAAAATACAGAGCACAGTCCCATCACTCTTTCAGTGTTTAGACTATTCATCCACTGCACTGTTTGTCAGAACAAGAGACAAAGTAAAATCAATCCTGTAAGAAAAGTATAAAGTACACAGGACAACAATGTTTGAAATCAAGTTTTGTATTGTTAGAAGATGTGTTTGTTGTCTCCATAGAACTTTAATTTCTGCTGCACATTTGTGCATATATACAATTTGCATTGACTTGGTCATGAGCAAATAGATCAAGCCTACTTGAATGTTGATGCTAAAGTTTCTGACGTGCAGCCAACTTATTTGCATCTACCAATACATGATTTCGGCCACATCTCAAACTTCATATTTGTAGTTTGTAAGTTGCTCCACACCAAGTGTTTGTGACTTGTTAAAAAAGGAAGAGTTTCTTCTGTTAAGAAGCTGGTTATATAAGTCATGAGAGGATAGCGTAAGGTTTTAACCTAATTAAATATATTTCAGATTTTGAGGAAGAGACTCCATTTAGCAAGCATGTTCTTGCTCTATAACACATGCTTGCATAATAATCAAGATTTTGGTTATATAATTGTTAAGACAAAAAATGGGATGAGCCAGAAAATTTAATCAGTCCAAGCCTGTGCTGTCAAAACCTCTACGGGCAAACCATCTGGATCATCTGGTTTATTTATTTAAAAAGTGACAGTGCACATTAATCAACTTAAACATGTAAATATGCTAGATTGTAGCCATAGGCTGATTTCTATCTGTCGTTCCTTGGCAGGTTTGTGGTAAACAAGTAATAGTTGTTACATAAAACCACAATGACAAGTAAAAACCAATACACCATGTAATGACAAAACAACAACATATTGTAGTTAACAAAGTGACATATAACAGTATAAAGAGTGGCTGTTTGATTTTGTTTAGAACGAACCTGTAGCCTATGTGACCATCAGAGTTAAAGTCAAAAAGTGCGTAAAGGAAGAATGTACAACGTCTTGATCCAGTAGATGTCGCCCTTGAGCACCAGCATGAAACCAAAAACGACTCTTTGCATTGTTGTGCTAGCAGGCTAATAGTAATGCTTGTTAGTTTGCTCTTAGCTTCATATTGCATATTAATTTACACAACATTGTGACATTTAAATAAGCATTGATTAGCGGTTAGCTGTTAATTACCTGGATAAATAAAATTTAAAAAAATCACTGACAGTGTGACTTGGATGTCTAACTCATGTAGACAGACATGACTCAGAGATATTTTCAGAGGATTTATCTGATTCTGCTATATTTATGTCTAAGATGTCACATATTCAGTATTTAAGGGACTGCTAAGGGAGGTAAAGTGTTTGAGTACACAACCTGTACCCACAACCCCGGTATAAGTTTTTTAAGTGCACACAGAGCAGAAAACCTTTAATGTTTAATCTGATGCACAACCATTAACCAAATTACTATACTGTTAAAGGTATTTTCTTAGGCCAATGTGCCTCTCCTTTTTTGCTCTAAAACTTGCAGCACAGACTCTGTATTGTGTGCAACACTTCAAGGACACTGCTTTTATCAGAAACTAACATACGAACATCACTCCACCTCTGCTAAAATGTCTGCTGACATAGCACATCAACATTTTGGAGGAGGCACCTTACAGCACCTATATAGTCCTTTGACTTTTGACATTCGTGGTTTTGGTTTTGGTAGCTGACCTGCGAGTCAGCGAGGTAGACCCCCAGCTGGTACAATGCCCTCGGTATTGGCATTGTATTTCCTTGCTTTATTAAACCTTCTAATTTGTTCAATTTGAACCTGAGTCTCTTTTCTCTCTTCTCAACTTCCATTAACCCTCCCAACAACCACCCTTCGAGCTTCCCGAGGTCGCCGTAGCAACCATTAGTGACTATCTTAACATATAAAAGGACAATAAGAATAGCCATAAACACATGGGTAGAAATATATACATAGGTAAATTAAATTACACAAAAAAAGTTATTAATAAAATCATGTAAAAAATAAAAAGCAAATTGATAGATAAAAAGAGAAAGGGTGGATCTCTTTAGTCTTATTCAATTCAATTCAATTCAAAAAACTTTATTTGTCCCCGGGGGGCAATTCAGGGCACACAGAGAAGCAAATAACGACAGTGCAACGATACAAAAACATTTAACCGATCAACAAGAATAAAGTGTAGAAGAAGAATAAGTGTCAGGGTGTTAGTACAGGTTAGAATCCAATCACAGAGTTAGATACGAAGAACAGCAGAGAGGAAAGTGTCTAGATGTTAGTACAAGTTAAAAACACACAAGTCACAGTTAGATACAGAGGACAGCGTCGACGTGAGACGTAGAAAGACATGCATGTATCAGATGAAAGCAGACATGTGAACAGGTGTATATGATGTAAACGTGCAGTAGACTGTTGAAACAGATATAAACAGAACTGTAGTGCAGAAAAGACAAGTGGACAGTGATCGGACTAAGATGTGATCAGACATGATACATATATATGTAATGAACAGACGTAACAGAACTATAGTGCAGTAATAGAGTATAAATATAATATATAACTATAATCTATATGCAGATACTAAATAATAAAGTGATAGTGGTGCATGGCAGGAAAACAGCAGTCTAATATATACTAGCTCTGTGTAAACAAGATGAATACTGAAGAATAAAGTGACCATAGTGCTATGATGGATACAATATAAGACCTGATATCAAATGTCCATTATGTCTATTATGTGTATTATGTCCATCTTGCAAATTTCCACTTGAAAAGAATTGTATGCAGGACCAGCAGGGTGGTGAAGGCAATGACATGAGGTGCAGTTTTAGGCATATTTTTTGTTGGTGCTAGACCAAAGAGAGCATGTCATGTTTTTGTTAAAAACCTACAAAATATGTAAGTATGTTGAACATTAATTTTGAATGTGTCGGTGGAGCAGATAAACAACACATACTGTACTGTGCCTTGTGGTCTTCTTCTACACACTTGTGTTGACTTACATTGGCCTTTTCCAAATAGTCACAGTTCAGTATGCAGTGCGTACTTTTCAGCATGAAGTTTTAGTAGACTGAACCCTTTAGGTCATACAGTACGCATTTTTGTGTCCACCTCAGTATACTGAACATTTCAGTATTGATGCTAACTTCCAGGTTTCATGCAGCGTTGAACAAATAAATTGTATTTTACCACCCACAATGCAGTGCAAAATTAACAAATAAAAAAAAACGTCCGCCTCCAAATCAAAACAAACAAGCACGGATTAACTGAATACCTTTTTAATCTAGAATTAAACTCCACACTGAAATTGCTCTTTTTAATTAATGACAAAAGTAACACATGTCTGCATTATTATAAGACATTCCCCCCATTTAAAAAATTATTTCCATATTTATTTATACGCGTCTTTATTGGTTTAGGCCATCATACTTTTATATTATGTATATTACTTTCTTTTCTGTATGTACTGGGGTTGATTTTACTTGTTACTGTTATTTTATTATTCCATCTGTTGTTTACTGGATTTATTATGTGATATAGTTTTTATTTACATGAGTGTATATGTACATCACTTTTCTTGAATAAAGCTAAGCAAAAAACGAGGATGGATGCAGTCAGTTCGAGTAACTCAAATGAATCCCCTTAGACATGTCTCGAGCCACCACTATCTACCACTACTTCTGAGGGTCGAGTATTTTCTGCAGCTCTTTCATAAATGACTCTGGGTCCTGAAACAACTCCTCGAACATGTGCCATCAAGTCCCCCACATATTCTGAAAAAAAGTAATTCAGGATAAATAAATCTATTTCATAACGTTTCGTTGTTGCCTCATTTTTCACAGTCATTGGTTTTTGTTTGTTTTTTTGAAACATTTACAAAGCTGTTGAAGGTATATTTAAATATGTATTCATAAAAGGCATGTAACAATGGTTTGTGCTTTTGGGTTTAAAAATAAAACAATTAGTACTTGCTGTATGTTGTGTCTAGCTTTTTTTGGACTTCAGGTATGCATCCCTAAGTCCTGTAGGACTTTTTGCTTGTTCACATTCAGCCTAGAGTTTGTAAAAAAAAAAAAAAAAGTGGACTTGGACCCCTAAAAACCCGACATGTATCTCTGAGGGTGGTTAACAACGTTTTATCTCTTACATTTTCAGGTGACAGTTGATAAATAGTTTAGTAGTGTTCAAATTTCGGAACAGTAACGTTACTTAACATTTTAGCCGAGGTTTACAGTTCAGTTATATACAGCCTGCACAGAACTAACGTATCCATAGCAGCTTAGGTTGTTTTCAAACTATACATAAAAACAGTTAAAGAAGCTACTTACATGTTGTGGTTGTGAACTTCCAGAATCTCAATGGCTGGCACAGAGAAACATCTTGCTACCATGGTAACACGTATCATGGGCATGCCTAAGAAGTTACTGGGCATTCATCAAGAGCATGGATTGCAACAAAGAGCCAATGAGCTTGGATCAGTGACATTACACTTGCAAGACGTCACACTAGCAAATTTCATTCAGTGGGGCGAGTGACCAAGAGGTTTCATTCAGCTAATGCTATCAGTAGGAGTGGGAGAAGCCACGTTTCTGCTGACTTTGTGCACATACTGTAGATATGCATCAATGTGCACAAGACACATGGAAACACTAAAGAGGATAAAAAACAGAAAAGCACAATATACCCCTTTTAAAGTCACACTGATAGCTTGTCCCAGAGTGTAGAATATATCCAACAAAAAACTAGTGAGTTTCGGGCATGTCTCGAACACCTATAGGCCTAAATGGACAGTTGGACACCGTTTACAGAGGTAAGTAGCATGGCTATGCTAGCTAGTTGAGCATTGGTGAAGTGGGTTTTATGCAGCGACTTGCCCTGCAGTAAGCCGTGCCTGGCACATATGATGAATGGACCAGTTTTAAAATGTATCTACACTGACTGTCGGATATTTGTGACCCCAAACCAGGCTCTCAGGAGTCTTAAATAAATGTGGTGGTAACTGGGCTCAGTGGGCCAATCTTGTTGATGGATATCAGTCGTTTTTGGTCAAAGTTAAATATTATGTCCCTTTAATCTCTAATTCCTGTGAACTAATGAAAGATTAACTAGGCTCCATGCTTTTACGGATACCGCTGTTTGATAACACCAGGCCAGCTCTCTGTAAGTAGAATTTACAAAACCACAAATGTCTCGAAGAAGCTTGAGAAGAAACTACTTCACTTTAGATGTTGGGCCTGAAAGCTTTTTTTTGTGGAGATTTCCTTGTTAAACTCACAATATAGAATCTTAAAGCCTTGATTATCTGTGATCATGATCATCAGGCCTATTGAGAAATGAAGTACAGCCAGACTAATTTAATGGAATACAAAAATTGTATCAGAGAAAATGACCTTTACTTTCAAACACTACGACATATTAGAGCAATGGACATTGGGATGTAGTGGTTGAATGGGTATACTTTTATCATGTATTCCATACTTGTTCAACATACAGGTAGTACATAGACATTTAGGCTCACATTTTTTGGCCAATGCTTAGGCTAGAAATTATGTACTCTTACTGCCATCCAGGTCAAAATGATCATGTGATTATGTATCCAGAAGGGTCTGCTTGAATGGCAGCCATCATCGTTATATACAAAAATGCAAACACAGGACATACATTTGATTTGTGAATCAGATCAGATCAGATCAAAATATGTCTGGAGCGAAAGGGAGCAAAAAGATTCCACAGTCTCTCAGAGACTGATTTCAAACTGTCTCTACAACTGTGACTCTATCACAATTAGCCTACTCTAATAGCTACCTCAGTTTAGAAATGTTAGCGATACACAGATCAACCTTCTTCACCTGAGAATCACTTTTGATTCACATTGGTTTTGGAATATATGGACTCACAGTCATCAAAGTCATCTTTATTGTCAATTTTTCAACATGTGCTAGACAAACACGGAAGAATAAAAAAAAAACATGTCTCTCTGAAACCATGGTGTACACTAACTGTAAAAAGATTTTAGAATAAAAAGTCAAAAATACAGATGTGCAAATATGTCAAGATAATGTGCATTTAAGATGTGCATTTCGAAAAGAAAAAAAAAATCAGCAGAAACAACAAATGTGCATGGACTTGTATTAACTGCAAATAAATATCAAGCACAAACTTAGAGAATAAAATGATAAATATTTGTATTTGTATTTTAAAAGTCCTTTTGTTTGATCATAGCTAAAAGGAACATCCTCCTTTAAATGAGTCTGTCATGAAATATAGGCCTAATTGAGCCAAAACAGCAGCAACATAGGATCTGTGATATTGAGAATGGTTTTGAACACCCTTGCAACATTTGATGTCTCATTTGATAAGCAAGTCCTTTGAATTGGTAAACTGTATGGCTAAGTTGCTTTGTGAAATATCAGAGCCTTGTTCAAGCTTCAGCATTATTAGGACAGCAGGGACATCTAGTGGAATCATAACAAATTACACATCCCTGTTCTTTATTCAAGTGTTCTCCACAATTATTTGACTTGCAGACATTAAACTGGATAAAACCAACATTTTCTTGGCATGCCTTTGTCCTTAAGCTGCTTTACGCTACTTTTCTGGAGACGTTAGTTGCACAAAATTAAACTCGCACAAAGATACACACAATCCAACTCTCCAACCTTAGCTTCCAAAGTATCAGATCTGACATGACTGAAAGAGACATGAGTTCATTCCTTTAGTGCATTTTACTCACCTTTATTTTTAAATTTCTTCTAAAGTTATGAGACTAAGCATGCCCCTACAGTATGCATGTGTTGGTTTCTGTGTGTGTGTGTGTGTGTGTGCGTGTGCGTGTGCGTGTGTGTGTGTGTGTGTGTGTGTGTGTGTGTGTGTCAGAATTTGTGTGTATGGGGTGATGGGTGGTGAGGGGGCTCTACAACCTCTGCCAGAGTCCATGGAACCTGATACTTGATGACTCCTCATCACAAGAATGTGATTTTCCTTCTTTCAGAGCATCTGGCCTAACGCCCGGCCACATCTCTCTCTCTCTTTCTGTGTGTGCCTGTGTGTGTGTGTGTTAGCTGTTACTATTTGCCCCTGTTTTGAATGAGTGGCCTCTTGCAGTAAAGTGAGACATTTTCTGTATGTTGCTTGTCTGATGTTTTTCAGTTTTCTGCTAACGTCCTGTCATTTTCATCTGCAACTTTTTGTCTAAAGAAGGGGGTGATGCCAGCATTGACCAAAAGGTGTTTTGACTTGGATTTCTTATGCAATGATTAAAGAGACACGACAGAGAACAGGGATGAAAAATCGGAGAGAGAAAATGGGAAAGAATATGGAAATGACATGGATAGGATCTGGCTGCCCGCTTAGAGAACCACAGCCTCAGTATTTGGGGTGTTCAAACCAACCACAAGTCCACCATAGCACTAAATCATGAAAAATAATGTTGATCACATTTTTGTAATATGTAAACAATTCATAAAGATTTATATAAAATAATATAATGCTTATATTAGTAAGTGCTGCTAATTACCAATCCACCTAAGTAACATAACATCCCATTTACATTTGAGTTAAACAGGTTTCTGCTGACCTGCAGTAATTTTAAAGTGTTATATTTTAAAGAGGTAAATATGTACTACTCGTGATTTTATATTGCAGGAATGTCTTGTTGGTCTGAGGAGGTTGTAAGTGAAGCTGCTTCTTCTTCAGTGTTTGGATTGGTCTATGTTGAGAGCGACATCTTTCAGTGTCCAGATGACGGATGGATGTGGCAGTATATAGTTGACATCCAATTTGGGGTGGTGGTGGACCATGTGGACAGTCGGGTTAGGTCTCTCTCTCTCTCTCTCTCTCTCTCTCTCTCTCTCTCTCTCTCTCTCTCTCTCTCTCTCTCTCTCTCTCTCTCTCTCTCTCTCTCTCTCTCTCCCTCCCTCTCTCTATCATGCGTGCTCTTTCTCTTTCACTCTCTGTGTCAATGTCTGGTGGCACATTTATTCAGTACCTGATTTGTAATCAGTGTTTACACTCTTGCCCTTCACTCCTGACATGAGTTGCAGCTCAAACATGTTTCAGTAAATTGGTCCGTGCTGGCAGGACATACAGGCTTACAAACATTTCACATCTGAATCAATAAATGTGTTAAGCAAGATAAGTACAATTTAAGGCCAAAGAAAATGATGCATGTAAGAGGATGATAAGGGGGGTTAAGAAGTTTAGAAGGAAGCTATATGAGATGATGGTGTAAATGTGAGTGCATGCAAGCTTAACAAAGGGTTAACTGTGCAGCTAGCTGTTGGCTCAGAGAAAGACGGGCCTGCGGAATTAAAATCAGACAAACAGAGTTTGGAGCAGAGAGAGAGATGAATAGAATAAGAAGAAAGAGTGAGCGAAGGAGAAGCAAAAGACAGAAAGTAATTGGTTCTATGATGGCTTCCAGCTGCATGGCATGGGGCCAAACCATCTCTACATGACACACACTCATACACTCTCTCACACATACACAGACACTCCTCAAGTCAGCAGTACACCATAAACATGGGATCTTAGTAGTTTCTGACAATCTATGTTGGCAACTGTGACATGCTTGATTGCTCATTGTGAAAAATGTATCCTGTGATTGAAATAATGACCTGTTACTTTCAGTAATGATTTCTTCCTGCTCCAGGGTTGAAAATGTTTGAAATAAATATAAATACCGGTATGTGTCAGTGCATACTGACTACATGATGCATGAGCATTTTTATTTATTTATAGATAAATACCCTAAAGTTATTCCATTAAGGTATAACAGTTGTGACCACTTGGGGGCAGAAGACTGAGGTAAATACTAAATTACTAATATTACACATCTATTTAATAATCCATTGAAATAACAACAGAGTGGCAGTCAAGCATAAATAGAGATAAAAACTGTGACACAACTCAGCTAAAGAAGTCGACACTCAGTAACTGAACAACTGACAACTGATTTAAACATAACATATAAGCAGATGTATGTTTGTGGAGGCGTAATGTGACATCTGTTTGAGAGAGAGATTGTAAATTAACAAGTTTCCCTGGGAGGGTAGTGACAGAGTGTCACTCAAAACTAATTGCTCTATCACACACACACACACACACACACACACACACACACACACACACACACATATATATAAACCCTCACAACAGCACAACAAAATCACACAAGCTATCATAAATATTGAATAATAGAGACATGGTAAATATCTGCTGAAATTGCTGCTGTGTAGCAGCAGACAACGACATATTAACACCCCTGTTCACAATTTGTACAAATAACAAACACTCTCAACTGATAAACAATTAAAATAAATTATTGTTCTTAGGAAACAGAATGACTCTGGCAGGCAGAGAGAAGGACAGCCCACAAAAAGCAACACATTTAAATCATCAGGACTCCAAAATTTCCCATCATGCCTCTCAGGAATAGATTTTGTCATTTCCTCTTAATCTTAACAAACATAAAAACAGACTTTATGTAAATATGACTTTTTTATAACGTAGATACATTTGGCTGAATTATTTATGAAGATAGAGACTAAGGGCTTATTTGTCGACCAGTGTAACAGCTCATTTTCAGCACTAAGAGGATATGCAACTAATACTTTGTTTAACACTGCAGGTTAGTCGCAGGCTGATCAGTGATACAGTAACTCTTGAAACAAGGCTTCGGAAGGCTAATCCATGTCTTGGAGTCAGTAGAGCCGTCTGCTGTTTGACATTCTCACTGCTCCTTCTCTCTCTCTCTCTCTCTGACTCTAGTTGCCTGGAGGCTTTATCCACTAAGTCAAAACATTGGCAGTTCCAACATTTTAATTCCTTTTTGAAAAGTGATTTCTCCCCGTTATGGCCCCTGCTCATCTGTTTTCTATTCAGGCGTGACCAGGAGAATAATGTTATTAGAGTCCAAGTAAAGACGAGAACACAATTTGGATCAGATGAAGCTTGATGAAGGCCTGCAAGAGCAGTGGCACGTCAATTTTCTCCCTCTCCTTGCTCTCTTTTTCCATGACGGCCGTCAATGGCTCCACAGATGGTGGAGGCATTAGGACTGGGAACTTCAGAAACCAGAGGAGTAAAATTATGATTTCTGACATTTCATTTGGTCCAAGCCTCCAAGAGTGACTCCAAATCCATTCAAGCTAATCTATGTTCCTCTTCACACAGATTATCCTGCTCAAAGCTTTTCTCTTTAAGCCCCTCAAATCATGGCACTTCAAAATCATCTTAAACAATTTACAGTGTTTCGCACACACAACATCGAGACCGCATTGTGTAATCACATTTAAGCCTACAGATCCTGACTGGAAGTGACCATATCCATTTCTCCTGGTGTTTGTTTCCTCAGGAGGCGGCCAAATGCTGTATGCTATGCTAAATTAACATAGCCTGAGTTAACTGTTCTTCGCTTTTACAGCAAAATATGAGCAGTTATCATAGTCACAAAAGACTCTTATTATGCATGCTCGCAAATGACTAATCTTTAATGAGACCCACATTTAACCTTCTATAATAGCTCTTTATTAGATTAACAAGCTATGCAGCGTGTGTGTGTGTGTGTGTGTGTGTGTGTGTGTGTGTGTGTGTGTGTGTGTGTGTGTGTGTGTGTGCATAGTGCATTCGTGTGCTTGTGGAGAAGCGGAGCGTGTGTGTGCAGCAGTGAAACACTAATTAAGCTGTCGGATGGTGCAGCAGATTAGGAAAGGCCCCCTGCAGAGTATTCGGCCCTAGTAGGCAAACAGGCTTCATCCCCTCAGACTCAAATACATCTCAGCCCATCGCAACAACCCATAACACACTGCTCTATACTCCAATATCTGCAGCTCAGCGAGATCGGATCAGGTGGCTGACCAGAGCCAACAGCCAATACTGCCACTGAAGACTGTGGGGAAGAGTATTAGCTGCGTTCACAGCAGAATCTGTATTCACATAGTTATACATCTACAATGTGCATTCAGCAAATTATGCACTGACTTGTTTATGCAAACTGTTTGATTGGTAAAAAAAGGAGAGGAGAGGAGAGGAGTGAATGTTTTGCAGAGAGCAAAGCATTTGTTTCATGGTTTGAGAAACCACAACATTATGAAGTTTGTATGATGTGTGTATGTGTGTTTTAAGATGGAGTTACTTCACCACAAAAGGAAGGAAACTCAAGCCTCAGCTTTTCACAATAACAGCTGAAACTTCACAAAATGAGTTATGAAAGGGGAATGTTAAAATAACAAGCCTTAAGTTTATATCATTTCTTCCTCTCTCTTTCTAGCTCATCACACATGTGCAGACACACACACACACACACACACACACACACACACATACACTCCATCAGCGCAGTGTGTTTTCAGCAATTAATGGAATACATCTGCTGTCACATTAATCAAAGAGGTGACTGTGGTCGTCCACTGCAGGTTTTGAATCATTGGCTGCTGCACATCCTGACCCAAGTTTAAATAAATGAATGAGGGAGGCTGCTGCACAATTCTCACCATGACACTGTGTTTTTGTGTGTCTCTGTTGGATTTGTGGGTTATTCATTCTGGGTGGCCATAGATTGTGATCTGGGTTTCTCTTATATAAAACACAGTATCGAATTCAGCGTCCTTTCCAAAAGAAACATTGCACTCATACTTCTTAAAACGTGTGAAGTGAAGACCAAACCACAATCAAAGGAAAAGATCATTTTCACCTTCATGTGCTTGCTTTTTTAGTCTGATTGTGACTATTGTACCAGTAAGTCAACCCTATGTTGTGTCAATAGTTGAGAGAGGTGTGTTTGTGACTGCAACTTGTCTTGGAGGAAGCACAGCCTCTCTCTCAGCCTCTCAAAATGGCCACCTTAAGGCATGGAGGCTTGTGTTATTAATGCTACACCTTAGATTCATCTGAGGAAATATGTTCCCCATACAACGGCTGACAGCTCTGAGGCTAAGGCATTGAACCCAATGCATGCATGCGAAGACTCACAAACACACATACACACACCCGCATACACACACGCACACACACACACACACACACACGCACGCACACGCGCACACACACACACACACACACACGCACGCACACGCGCACACACACACGCACACACACACACACACACTATAGTGAGTGTTGACACAGCCCAGATGTTGGCAGCTCTGTTCCAAATGAAGGCAGGGCAGCTGGCCAACAACCTGGACTGCTTTCCCCATCAAATTATATGTTTACAATAATACTGTTCTCAGTACTGAGACTCAGGAGACACACACATGTGCACAGGCATGCACACAGGCAGACACACACATAAAGTGCACAAGCACAAAAAAATGAAAACATGCAAGTGCACTCTCAGATCATGGGTAGACAAACTAATAGAATGGCAGAGAACCACATTGGGTGCAGAAGCGAACCAACTCATGGTGGTGAAGAAAACAACATGTTTCGAGAAGAAAGAATCGTAAGAGAAAGGAGAAGTCATTATCATTGCCTGGTTTAGATCTATAATTCCCCTGCTCTGTCAGTCAGACCAAGAGAGGCAGTGAATGGAAAATAATAATGTAGTTATGTAATGTTTCTCTAACGGAACCCAAACAGAGACACAAACAGCACAGGTTCCACACAGAGGTAGATGTCACACTAACTGTTCTTTACGCCAGTGGTTCCAGATCTTTTCCCTCAAAGCACTCCTGAGTCCCCCAGGACCCACAAAAAAAATTATACATAAATTGTTGTAAAAAAAACAAAAACATAAACCATGACAATAACTGTTTTCATTACAATCTTTACCATTGATTAATGTCTTTCTTCTTTCATAACCTTAACAGTCCCTCAAACACTAGAGCTTACACTGGTAAGATGTGTGTTGTAACAAACACTCGAGCTTACCAAAAGAGCGTCTTCTAAACCATTCACTCAGTGTGCTATTGTGATTTAAGTTATTGGTTGCAAATCTAATTCTGAAAACCTCAAAACAGAAAAGGCTGTCACAGGTTGGGAGCCATTGCACATAAGGCTTTTCTTTGGACTCAGAACAAAACACAACCAAGGACACAATTTTTAACTTTGAAAACAGAAACTCTTTCCTTTTTGTTATTTATCTCTGTTTGTAATTGGTGCAACAATGGTATTTAAATATTTAACATAATGACTTAAAACATCATCATGACTTTATGCAAAGCAGGCATTTTTTCGCAACACATAAATCATTCGTCAAATATTTTTTCTGTCTACGATAAATCATCCTGGGGGGTCTCCTGAGCCCAAAATTCAGAGCTGTCTTCTTTTCTTCTCTCACACGCTCACTCTTCTGTTGACACACTTAACTATCTGCACAGGTGTTTTTATCTAATGACTGTCTGATAATATTTCTATATCCTGGCACACTACCAAATTGTGTCTAATGACTAATGAGCATTCAGTCAGTCACAGTTTGCTGACTCTGATCCGTTGTTTGTTCTCAGCACGTTACTCCTGACTGTCACAAATTGTCAAACATGAAAGTGTACTTGACGGCTCAAAGCTTCACTTTTACAGACATATGAAATACACATAGGGTTGTGCCTGATTTGCTTGGATATCAGTACCTGCATAAACACAAGTGTGTTTCAAGTGTTTTTATCTTTTTTCTGTTCTTAAGAAATAAACATCTGATGATATCCTCTTGTTGACCCTGAATAAGACATGTCTCTGCTGGCCCAAAAGTTAGAGAGGAAAATACAATTGTGAATCAGTCTGAGAAAGTGTATCAATTTTTCTACTCCAAAAAGACCAGGCAACAGCAGAAGAGGTCTACTGTGCTGCCTTAGCTCGTTTAAGTTAGATTCATATTAAACTACAGATTCACTTACAGTCAGCCATTGAAGCTTCTTCTCATACACATAGATTATCCAACCAGGTTCATGAGAGTATAATTATATTGAATAATGATTGTATTTTACCTTAATAGGTTTTCTGTTGAAACTTTTTTTTTTTTTTTAAATCATCTTGAGGAGAATGGCTTTAAGGCAGCGGAGTCCAATGAGAAGACAGATTCTATGATTAGACACATTTTATGAAGCTTCTGAGTCTGTTTGCTGCTGGGAAATATCTGTCATCCTTTTAGGAGCATTTAGAATCCTCTAGGCTGGTCAAAGTGTATTTGAATATTATATTAGGGATAAATAAAATATTAATCAACACAATTGTCTTAAATTAGTATATGCTTCTTTTTTTTTTATCCACTAAAGTGCGATGGTGGTCTTTTGGACTGTTTATACACTCATATTCTAGATTGAAATATCTCAACAAACGAATGAATGAATTCATTTGACTTTAGTGAACCCCCAACTTTTGCTTAGGTCCCCTGATAAGGTTCACATTGGGCCGATGTTGGATAGAGTGCCATGAAATGTGGTGCAGACGTTCTTATTCCCTCCAGGATTATTAGTAATCAGGATAGTGATTCACTTTTCACACAGTGCCAAAAATCCTGTCAACGTCTCAAAATATCTTTAAATTTGTAGCCGAATGTCTGCAAAACGAACAGCGGGCAAATCAGTCTGTATCATGTTGTTGGTGTTGATTTTCAAAAATTTTGCATGCCAAACTTCTAACCTGAATAACTGCATGCTTAAAAACTCAGACATTACCTGTTTACACTGTGAAAGGTTGAACATTTTGCTGTTGAACACTGTTTTTAAAATGTTTTTAAAAAAAAGAACACCAGGTGGAGAATTTATAATATGATTGCAGAAATGCAAATACTATCCTTTGATTGCTGGGTGATACATCAGTGAATCCGTGTTAGTATCTGAGTAGTTATTGGGAGAGTGTATCAGCACAGGGTCTGTGTTGCCTGCTGACACATATGGGATGAATTATCTGTAGAACACTGAGGAAGACAAAGAGAAAACAGACACAAAAAGAATATTTCCACCAAATGTTTAACTCAATAATTTTATTATCAGTTTCAGGCCTTTTGAAGCTGAACTGTTCCATGCTATCACCAAGCTAATGGAAGTGTAATGAAGTGTGGAGGAACAGTGCCAACTTCAGCATAAATGCCTGTGGTTCTGCCTTCCAGTCTGACTCTAACAACACAGCGGACAAACAGTGCAGATGAAAACTGAACGGAGGAGCTGAAATAATTTTTAACACAGAGGCACTCTCTCTCTCTGCGTCACATAATTTCTTCCAACAAGGGGTGTGTGTGTGTTCGCTACAGGGGTCCATTAATAAAATATGACTGTATCATATAATAGACTCGTCTGCCAAATTACAGGAGACAGAGAGACAGCTTATTAGGAGGATTGAAGGGGAGGTGTGTGTGTGTGTGTGTGTGTGTGTGTGTGTGTGTGTGTGTGTGTGTGTGTGTGTGTGTGTGTGTGTGTGTGTGTGCTTGTGTCTGTGTGTGTGTGTGTGTGTGTGTGTGTGTGTGTGTGAGAGAGAGAGAGAGAGAGAGAGAGAGAGAGAGAGAGAGATTGTGTGTGCAAGTTGAAGTCTGAATAGATAGATTAAGTGGCCTATACTCTCATTAAAAAGGCACATTATCTAAGTGTTGGCATCATTGATACGACTAATGCAGAACCAATCTGCTAACAAAGGCTTCAACTGTGACCGAGCAGACATGAGAGTGTTGGACAATTACTGCTCTTAGGAAATTCTCTCTTTTTTTCATCCCACCAGCACACAGATAATCCTGTAATATACTCATTCTTTTATTTAAATATAGACAGGCATATTCATAACATACACACATTAAAACAGCACCGCTCTAAATCCAAATCAAACTGCCGTGAGTCACACTGTCACCGTGGCAACAGTGACCGGCTGCATGCAGAACTCACTCTGTTATATCTCTGGTGTTTTTTTTCCAATGCACCACACAAACACACACAGACATGATCAACTTTCTGCTACAATAATCCCCCCCTACACTGATCTTTTGAGAGAATCATGAGTCAAGCAGCTGAACTACGTAGGTTTGACTGTCAAAAGGTCATAATTAAAAATTCTATTATACACACACCTGTAACTCCTCACCAAGACAAAAAACAACAATAAAAAATTGTTATTTTTCCTTCATCTCACAACAAGCATCCATCAACCTGTCCATGTTGTGGATTTTTCTACAGCGAGGGATCATGCCCGCTTTACTGTGGATGTGCAGAAGGATTTTAGTCGCACTCATACATTTCACCACCAGATGGTGTCTCCAAACACCCTCCATCACTAAGCAGGGGAGAAAAACAGAGAAAGGGGGAGCCAGAGAGGGGTGTGTGCTTAGATATTTCCTGCTCTATCCATCTTCATAAACACAAGCAATAGTCATCCTTTGAAAACAGCGACAAAGAAAAATTGAGGGGATGCTTGGTTAGATGGCAGGCATCCTGGTTAGTTGGCGAGACTGCAGGACTATCTGTTGTAAATGAATGGCTCTGTCTAGCATGTTGGTATTCTGTGAGGCTGTGGACATGCCTGAGATAGTCACTTGGCACTGAGTAATGCATCATGTAGCAAATTTTAATCAAGACTTGGAGATAGGATTATAATTGTATAGTAAAACAAATGCTTTTTTAAATGTTGCAGAAAAAGTAGTGTCAGGACAGTCCAGGACCCTGTTTATGGTGAAGGGATGGCCCTCTTTCATTTGGGAGTCCTGGCCAAGGAAGCGCACATAGAACACACTGATGAAGCAAAAATCACATCAGGGCATTCAAATTCTCAACACATCCTTTATCATGGTTTCAAAGTTTTACCCACTAATACAACATACATGTTTAAGGTGACTGTGTAGCTCATGCCGAGATGATACACCACTTTATCAGAGGTAAAGCGAGTTTGTGGAATTTCATAAATCATGTATGGTACATGTTGTGTCCATGCAATCGAAAGTTACAACTACTGACAGTTTTAGTAAACTAACACAAGTAAGAAAGAAATACATCTTGTATGGCCTAAAGAAATATGCATCAACATTCAATGCTTTTATTGTATAAAGAAGAAATGTATCTGTTTCTTAAATACCTGTATACTGAATGGGATTTGAAAATTATAACATCATCGAATTTGTCCCAAAAACCAGAGACTGTTACAGTAGGTCCTTTAACCTGTCATTGTGTGCTGATTGATCTCTAAAATGATAATTTATGGAGGTGCTGACACATGGGACAGGTGCTGGTGTGTCCCATGTTTGGAGACTGTGGTCCTCCAAGCGGGTGGCCCGGGTTCAAAACTCAGTGACTAAGTAATTTAAGTTAGAGCCATGTTCTCTGTGGTTTTTTGCATTTTGTTGAGTCTGGATTGCTCTCCTTGTAAAATATAGGACACTAAAGCCATGTGTATGTTGTATGACGCATGTACAAGAGGTAACTGTGCTCAGGGCCCATTCTTTGCTGAAGTAATGTGAGTATAGGCCAGCGTGGAACTGGGGAGGGGGGACAATCATGCTTCGGCCCTGTTTGGGTCAACTTTACTTATTGTAACGGTAAGTGCACCCTAAGATGTTTTTTAGTAGGCATGACCACAGGATTAGATGTAGTTTTAGGGATTTCAAAATGGAGCATGGTGAAGGTTTTAGTATTTGCCTGTTTAAATTTGATTCAACCAAAAGAAAAGGAATTGAGAAACTGAGAATTCATAAGCAGTAACTTCCTATCTTAAGAGGGTGGTGTTGTGATTTTTAAGAAATGATTATATTCTAAGGGCAGGACAAGATGAACTTTGGTGCAGATGTGATGATGTACAGTTGAGCTGGACGAGATTTATTACAGTGAGACGTCATTGCAACCTTTTTGTTTGCCAATCCCTTGCTGCCACGCCCTCTGACGAAAACACCAACATTTGTTTACAATGCTTAATTAACATAAATAATTTTATTATTAATAATAATAATTAAAGTGCAATCACAGACACATCCACTCTGCAGTGTTTTAAAATTAATTTGAGATGGATATGCACGACTGCCTTGGAGCAGGAGGTTGTAGATTACAGCGTAAACTTCAGATGCAAAACATCTCCGGCTCTATTAAGAAAGTCATTTTGAGTTTCTCAACATGCATGATTATACACTTCAGCATGGCTGTAAGCACAGCACCCTTTTTTCATTAGATATGATTTCTTTGTGAGTCCTGGACAGGAGTTTTAAGGTATAAAAGAGTCATTCAGGAAAAGTACAAGATATACTAATGTAAAAGGTGTTTAGTTTGCTTTCTGTTAGGTGAAGTGTGAACGTGTTACCTAAAACCCCTGTTCGCAAGACAGTAAAAGCAAGATCAAGAAAACTGCATGAGGCATGCCACTTCGGGAGCACTGGCATGCCAGAGTTGTTCGTGGCATGCCAGTTTTGCACAAGTGTGCACTTAGTTTCCTCTTCGGCTAAAATGTGCATTTAAAGAACAAATCATCACATGTTGGGAGCATAAGAAATGTGACTGGAGAACTTAAACCTCATCATTTTTAGAGGTATCACACTTTCACAAATAATTCATTTTATACAAGGTGAAGGTCCACTATGGACTATAGAGAAAAAAAAAGTTTTTATTTTTCAAAAGTTAGTTTTTTAAGTTTGGACAATGTAGAACTACAGAACCAGCTGAGTGCCACAATTTATAATCTATGTCCTCTCCTATGTTTAAACTCCTCAACTTAATTTTAGTCTTTATCTTCCGAGACCTTCTCATAACATAAATTCATGCTGATTTTATTTTATTATGCATCACAAATGTTTATAAATATTTCTTTAATGCTCATCTGTTAGGTAAAATGAGAGATGAGATGTGTTAGACATCACAATGATGAATACATTGGTGATTACTTTGAAATAATTGTGTGCATTAGTGGGACATTAAGGAAAACGGACGTGTCTAGCATTGGGGCCCCACCAACTGATCAGGTGGATAACTTCGACAATTGAAGTTCACATTTGTTCAGAATGTTCAAATATACCGTACATGTGCTTTTTTGTTTTCCCCTTTAGCTTTTCTTATGTAAAACCCTGTTAATTATTGATCCAGGTCTCTTTTATGAAAAAAGAATAAACATATTGTCTTTCATGATTGAACATGACGCTAAACAGGTTGAGAATGTCCCCACACTGCAACCACAATCATCCTGTATTCCTATTTTAAGTGCAGCTCTGGCTCCACAGTGCATCTTTCATGCAGAATGTGTTTTCTGTGCTGTTTCATGGTGATCACAGCTCTGGTGATCTGTCTCATCCTCTCTGGTGCAGGAGGTGGAGTGGGGCCATGCGGGCTCATTTACAGGCATCAGTAGAGAGTGATTTGGGTGCAGCCTCTCTGCAGCCCTGACTCCCATCAGAAGATTTTTTTTTTTTTTCAGCCTAACACCGCAGATGCCAACAGTTCCATCAGCACCACTCGGTACACTGAGACACATTTGGGCAGCTCACCCTGCAACCATGGTAACAGAAGAATTTTACTAGTTGGCAGCAACCAATAGTGGGGCACTTCCCACTCAGCTCTGTCCAATGAGAGAGCAGCCTGCAGCCCAGCCCACCTTGAAGTGACACTGATGGTCTAGTGCAGGCAGGACTCACAGATGTAGGCTTGGCTAATGAACAAGTAAGAGTAAGCGTATGTAGGTATGTGAGTGTGACAGTGGCGTAATCTGATGAGAGGTTTCCCTCTCTATGAACCAAAGCAACACATAGTGGGGTACTACTCATTCATTGGGATCGACAGTCTTGCAGCACCATGAGTGCAGCAAACCCTTCTTGCTTCCACGTGCATATACACACACTTGCTTACTTGCGCACACACACTTACACACAAACTCTCATCTTCTCTGCCTGATCTCTGCATGTGATGAAGCAGTTTTTTCAGGTTTCATCAGAAATTCAAATCCTAATAAAAAAAAAAGAGACAAACATGCCACCACCAGCTGTCAATAAAGTCATTTATTATTTCACACAATGGATAACATGAACAACTTCAACTGTAGTTCTTTTTAATAAGTGCTCAATGCTGCCAGCCAACATAAGGGTAGCAAAAGAATGAGCTTTTCTCTCTCAGGAAAGTGAAATAAAAAAAAAAGCACCTACTAGATCATGAGAGATAAACATGACCAAAAGCATGCCAGCGGACATGGATATACATATATATTGCATGTATATATGTGCTTAAGACATATATCTGTATGACAGCAGATGCAAATACAAAATATGTGTACAATTACACATACATACTCTGAAGGATATATGCATATGCATGCGCATCTAGTATTTACTCTATATGTCAAATATTTGCAGTTTTTAATATTCATACAATGTACAAAAATGCTTCATGAATTAAAAAATTCATTACAAAAAGAAACATATCAAACAATGTACAAGTCTTGCTCCAAATTCAATTGAAATTTAGCTTTTTCGGTTTGTCTAAAATATTTATGCATACAATCAAATTGAGCATGCAAATCAAGGAAACCCACTCTAGAAAAAGGTTCAAATACACTATGTATACAAACTAAAATATGCCCATACTGTTAGAAGAGCTCACTTTGTGCTCTGAAGAAGTACATTTATTGGTTTTCTCAATGCTTTATCTGCACTTTCAGCTTTGAATAACATTATAGCTTAGAAGTGTAAAATATGCTGTGAGGATGACGACATGTATATTAACGAGGCTCTGTCTCATGTAACCCCTCACTCAATGTCTAGTACACTCATCACAGTACGCTACAGAGGAGGTGATTGAAATGTAGGTGCCATTATACCCCATGCTGGATACTGTTCATGTAGACTACAGAATATAAAGCCCAAACACTGATTTCAGGTCAAATACTGCTGCGTTGCCCTTGATGATCAAACCAAAGACAATGTAAAGGATCCTTATTTTAGTGCCTGAGGCCTCCTGTAGCTACTGGTCCGCATTTGTTGCTAAATAGAATGCAACAACAGAGACCTTGAACCCTAATCAAAGACACATTCCCTCTGCAGTGCCTGCGTAGAGTGAAAGCTCTGGATTAGGACAATACTAGTCAGTGTTAGAAGGCACCGGAGCATTGGCTGGTAAGAGAGACAGACAGGACAGACAACACCTTGGGTCTTAAACTCTTACACCAGAGACCGCTGCCTGACCACAGTATGGAGGGGTAAGCTGCCAAGCATGAAGTCTCTACACCTTAAGAACCACATGTCTAGACCTCATCTTCACCACAAAGACTGCAGACCAAACAAAAGTCATCTATCAAAGCAAGGTCAAGCGCACGAATATGAGGACAAGAGTATTTTTGGCAATTTCCTCTGAGAGCTTACACATATTCTTGTTGCTTACTCTTTATGCTCCCACACTGCCTCAACTGGCTGCAGGCAAAAAGCTGCAAGTCAGCAGGGAACCCTATTTTTGGTTTGGTTGCCTACAGTGGGGTTTATATCCTCCAATAACTTTACGTGGTTCAAAAAGGTAACTCAGAGTGATTCAACGGACTAACAATGTCTATCAGAATATTTTAAACAAAAAAATCAATTAGGGTTGACATTTCTAAATATCTGTTTTAGGTCTTAAGCAGTCTTATTATGGAGAGCAGGTCTACTGTGGTTTTGGGAGACAGTCCCAGCATAGCAGAGCCCAACTGGTATCCATGCAGGATGGACATACTAACACTATTTACAACAAACACTTCAAAACTGTAGGTTCACATCTGGTTAAGGCTGTACTGCATAGAGCTGCAGTAACTATAGTTTTCATGAAATGATAGTCACTTTCTGCACAACTTATTACAAATTATTACTGGTATTATTCACAATTCGCATTGCACGGATGCATTTTATTCAGTAAATAAGACCACTTATTTCTCTTTGTCAAAGGGTGGACTCAGAAAAGAAATTCCTTTTAAGGTCAACGCCAGGCATGGCCTGATGCATAGCAAACAAACGTGTACAAGAGTGTGGTTTCCATGACATCCTCACCTGTTCCTCCTTAACCAAGTACAAAACCGATTGTATGTTGTAAACAACTGGTAAGCATAATGGGCAGATTCACTGATAGTCAATTGTATCTGAGAATGATCAGTGTATCTGGATAGGAACACATTTGGCATGGTTGGTCTCCTGTCTCTGAGGCCAGAACGTCTGTTTTATATAATTGTATCATACTGTATCCATCAGTCTGTAGTTAGTTGTATCATTGTGATATGGGCCTGAATGCTAGGAAACAAGGAGACAGGTGAGCTGCCAGGTGACAGAGGATGCTGACTATAGAAGCTGTTAAAGGACACAGGCAGTGGCAGGGCTCTGATGACTGAGACACATGAATCCTATGCACAATCATGAATATTTTGGGCCAATAACTCTTTGCCACTTGATATTTCTCGGGTCAAATGTAATTGGTGAGAGAAAGAAACATAAGGCACAAGTTGAACTGCTGCTTACTGAGAACTCCACCCGCGCCAAAGAAGACAGAATAACCTGAAACTAAACTTTAATAAAGTCGCCAAAGAAATACTGATCCATTTCTCATATTTTGAATTATTATCAGAGAAAAACACCAACAACTACCCAAAGAGACATACATTGTAGGTAGAGTTTAACAAAGGCTTTACACATTGACACAGAAATCCAAGATGGCTACATTCTCAAGTGCACACAGGAAAGCTTCACTTTAGTGCCAACATGATGGAGACTATGTCCAACTCTGATTTAGATTATTTTAAATAAAACATCCTTACACTGAATACATAGACTTTGGTTTCTAAATCTAAATACTGGATTTACCTTAAAGAAAAAAAAAAAAACATCCAAGATTATGGATTGAAAATCATGTTAAGTAGAAAGTATGGGATTTACTTTTCAAAACACTGTTTGTGAGCCCTCTTCAACTGAACTGTCCTATGAGGATTTAGGCCTGGGCTCCAGTTTGACGCTTTTGGCTGCGCAGCCTGCATATACAAATTGATTAAAATAATGCATGCTCTCTGGAATGGAAATCCACACCATTGAAGGCCAAAACATAAGGCTGGAACAAGCATGTAAGTGCTCTATTTGATTGATGCAAGTGTATGGTTTTTTCATAGTGCATTAAACCAATTTTAAGGTTTACCAAAAACACACCTGATATCCCTCCTGTATGCAATGCGCCCTGCTTACACAAACGATAATGAGGGTATGAATGATTACATGCGGTTCTTTCTGTCTGAAAACAAACTTGTCTTGAGTCGCACCCATGTCTGATTTTGGTTATAAAAACAATACACAACTTTCATTGTCTATGGTACAACAATTCTATTTGATATACTGAGTGCCAGTACATATCTATGAGCTGGTTTCTCACAGAACAAAGCAGGCGACAATGGACTTTGTTTCTATGTACAGTCTGGGACAGCTGATGTCGGTACTCAGGACAGACCTAAGCAGGGAGGGAGAAAACATGAGACGGGGAGTTTTAAGGAAGAAGCGGAAGCAAGTGAGATGTAAAATATGATGGTGATTAGATGAGAGAAGAAAGGGAGATGAAGTTGAGCAGCTTGCACCAGGGAGGGCTAAAGAATTTGGATAGACACAGGGATGGGGGACCGGGGATGACGAGCTGCCATCAGGTATTGTATACTCCTTGGAGAGAGAAGAAAACACATAAGGTAAATACAGGGGAAGTAGCAGAGACAGGGACATGAAAAGGGTAAGGTGGCTTATTTACTGCTGTTTTATCCCACGTCTTTGACAAGCTTCCTCAGAAAGGCAAAAATAAGCAGAGCTGCACAGTTTAATATTAACCAACCCCCTCCCCTTGCTGGTAAATATATGGCTAAAGCCACATTCAGATACAGTATCATAAAGTACCATACACGTCACTTTGTCAGATACATAAAGATTCACATAATAATTCTAAACTATCATTAAGTACCACACTTTATAGCATCAGATTCTGTATCAAATAGTACCATATAGTGCCATTGTAAGTGAAGTCCGATGAAACCTTGAAAGGTTCATGTCTGATTTAATAAATGGAGGAAAGGAACGGGAGGTGCTCTCTCCTTCGCTAAAATCCTCACAGATCAGAGAGGAGAGACAAGTCAAAGTGCACCAAGGAGTCCCAGAATTAAGGGCACTGCATCGAATAGGCTTCAAACAGTGCAGGCTCCACAACCGCTCTCTGTCAGTGACGAGTCCCTTTCTCCTGCAGGTCTATAGACTAGAGGGAGCCCACAACTCGTCCCTGCTGTGTCCTCGGCCTCTGCGTTTCCCGCCTTTAGCTGTCTGAGGCACACCTCGTGCTTGATGCACCACAGTCTCAATTGTAGCTGAGATGGAGTCGTGGTTTGAGAACTCCAGGGGCTCGGGGGTCAAGCTCGGCCTGAGGCTCTGCCTACCTGGCAGGTCGTCGCACCTCTCCAAGACGGGCATTCCCAGAGTCCTACAACCGCCTCCCCTTTCGGCCAACATGTCCAAACCCCGACCATCAGCTGAATCCTCCTCTCTCCTGTTGGTCTGCTCTGGTTCCTCAATAGGCTGTTTCCTGGGCCGCCCTGGCCGTCTTTTGATGACATTGTTTCCTGTTTTGGCTTGTCGCTGCAGGCGCTTGGCACGGAGGATTTTCTGCACATGCTCAAAGTTCAAAGAATGCATCCTCCTTACGTCCTTCTGGATCTGCTCCACCTCGTGTCGCTTGTACCTCCTCTTACCGGGAACACCTGGTGGAGGAGAGAGTGTGCATGAGTTAAGTATTTAAAGGAGCAAGGAGTTTACCAGCGAGTTTGTCGGTCAAACTGAGCAGCCTTTAAAGACCAGGAAAGACATCTTGCCAGTTAAGCTCATAGATTTCTTTCTTTTTTTTTTTTTGCTACAAGAGCTTCCTGCTAATTTTGACATATTCATGTAAGCCCTTTGAAAGCCCAGCTGAGCCAGGAGAGCAGATCATATCCCGTAATTGTCAACTACAGAGCAGAGAGGAGAGAAGGAGATCCCATTCTGCGAGCAGGAAACCCACAGAAATGTCTCCTTCAACCATTTAATATGTCGCTACACAATAACACCCCTGTGCATCTGGAGCACAGGCTGCCAAAAAGTCAAACACACACACACTACATGCACACACACATTTATCCACATGCACACACACAGACACAAATACAAAAACACAACATGCACAGCATGCACAAATAATGAATTCAGCAGTTCAGAATGGCTGAGCAGAAGAAACCAGAGCCATATTGTTTTCTTCACTCTGGTGAACTGGGCAGTGTGCCCTTTACACACTGTTCTATCATTTTTCTCTCCCTTTCTCCATCACTTTTTATGTCTTTCTCTCTCAACACTCTAAATTTCAATTAAACTGGTAACACAACACCATTTCATTTCCGTCTTCAGCTCAGAAACCACTTCTTGGTCCTGGTCCTTCTCTGGCAGTCTTTCTGTTTCCCATCTCTGCCCCCATTTCTTACCCCCCCCCCCCCCCCCCGCGCGCGCCTGGGCACAGTTCCCAACGCTCAGACGGAGCCACAGCTCTGCAAAATGGAGGAATAGCACAATCAGACACCAGTCCCCATGCAGTGTGCATACAATATGTTTGGTGTTTCTTTCTCGAGAAATGTATCACTGGATTCCCTAACCATTGTCTTTCTTCTTATTATTACACTGCTGATACAAAGTAGCAGGTGCTCTAACACAGTACAAAACAGAACAAAATCAGCTCTGAATTTTATACAACAAATGAGGCAGGCTGGAATTGCAGATGATTTTTTTTGAAGACGTGTACTCACAACAAGAGTATTTCATTTGTTTAAAAAAAACCCAAAAAAACATCGTCATCATCTTTTGAGAACATTCATGTTTGTGCCTTAAAGCCTTACAGAGAATCAGTGAACCTTTACAACAGGCTGATACACAATGAGGGGATATTACAATTTTAAAGTGTAGAGCTTGGTGATGGCTATAGTATTTGCTAATGAACAGGGAGTATGAGAAGATAACGAGAGGCTCAGCCGAATGTCTTTCTCTATTGTTGTTTTGGGAAATTAGTCTAATGCAGAAAGCACTAAGTAGCATTAGTTTATGAGCTGCACAGGACTGTTAACATGCTCAGCTCTCACTCTCACACACACACAAACACACACATGCACACGCACACAAACACCACAAAGTAGCAGAAATTTATGAGCTGCATACACGGAACATAAAACCGCTGACCTTCAGCAGTGTGAGGGGCCGTATAGCACTGAGGACCTGTTTCTCTGTGGACGTGGAAGTCACACAGAGATTCATGCCCACTTAACTACTGTCCCTGCACTTAGCAATACAGTTATAGACAGGATGCAGTGATCCTTGATGTATATTATTCTGATAGTGTTCCTCTCTTTTCAAGTGCATGTATATGTTTGAACAGGTCATGTGACAAAAACCAAGTTGATTATACTATATTGTACAATATATGTGCATGTTAGCTTTGTTGATTAGTGTACTAAATGAAAAAAAAAAATCAGCACAAAAAGCACAGAATCACACAAAAGATAAACAATAAAACAAATCAATGAAAAGCCTTTTTTAAACTGACCAAATGGCTCTATGATGGAATAATTCATAAACTCAGGTGTGCATGCTCATCTGTGTGTTTTAGATTGTGTCTATGCCTGTATGTGCGATTCCACATGTATGGTTGTGCTGCATGCATGTCTATACACACGCGCTGTGTTTTAATTGGGCTGAGGCTGTGAAGTGAGGCAGTAAGTCATGCTAGAGGAGGAGCAGAGGGAAAAAGGGGGAAGGAAAGAGTAATGAGGGGGAGGGGAGACAGAATGAGAAAGGGAAGGTGTACAGAGATAGGAGGAGGACGAGGAGAAAAGTAGGTAGGTGGATGATTGAGGGGGCAGTGCAAAAAAAAAAAAAGAAGGGATATCAAGGGCAAGAAGTGCAGAAGCAGCAGAAGGGAAAAAGGTGACGGCAGGGGAGGTAGAAGTGGAATAACAACACTGCAGGGATAACATGGGGGTTGTGTGTATGCGTGTGTTTGAGCGGGGGGTGGGTAACGTGTATATGAGTCATCCGTCCTGGTTCCCCTGGGGTGGGGGGTGTATTCTAACTGAGCCCCTGGCTTCTCCTCCCCGCCACTGGACTAGGCCCCAGTCATTAAAGCCCTGGCTGCAGGCCAGCTCTTTTAACACAGGCAAGGGCCTTTTACGGCGTGTCTGTAGAAAATAAATCACACTGTGTGAATAATATATCTCTGGCAAAGACATTGGTAGGAGGGGAGGGAAGGAGGAAAGGAAGGAGAGATTGGTGAATTATAGTCGTCTCCATCCATGCATTACGTTCTCTCTATCCCCAGCCAGATGTGCTCAAAGACAGCAGAAAACAGAATATACTCAAATACACCTCAGTCTGGTTAAGAGAATATGGGGCTCCCCAGCCTGTTTGTATACTTGAAGTACAGAATGCTGTTCATAGCACATTTTTAAAAAAGGCATCACCTTGATGAGTATGTTATTGCCTACATTTAAAAACCTTAAGTGGCACATAAGCAAAACAAGCTTGTTATCTCTTGGGGAAAAAAAAATAATTCTAAACACAACTTAGTTTTGGATCCTAATTTAGTGATGTTTACATTTTTAAAAACCTGGTATGGCATGATTGACACAGCAGAAAAGATCATCAGTGTCGACAATCCAGGACTTATACTGGTCCAGAGTCAGGAAACAGGCAGGTATCACTGCAGACCCCTCACACCACGGACACAAACTGTTTAAGCTCCTCCCCTCCGACAGACGTTACAGATCACTGTACGCCAAAACAAGCCGTCATGAGAACAGTTTCTTCCCCCAGGCTGTCACTGTGATGAACGCTGAACAGTCACAGAGTGTCAGACCTGCTGCTGTGAAATCACCCTGAACTAAACTGTCCCTGTCAATGTCCATATTTAATTCAAATGATCATCTGATAACTACCTCATCTTTACTTCATCATCCTTTTGCACTACTCACCACTGCACCATTATCTTATTGAGTCTTGTACATATTAGTCTTTAACTACCTGTTTATATTTTTAGCTAATTGTTATTATTTAATGTTTACATTGTACAGAGAGAAAACAGTCTACTAAAGTTAAATTCCTTGTGTGTTAAACAGACCTGGCTAACAAAGCTGATTCTGATAAGAGTCTTGTAACATCCAGTTGTTACACATTAGTACAACTACAGCATCTTGTGCTTCATTTTACAGCATGCTGTTCTCTTATAGCAGCTGAAAGACACGTGTATTGTAATTGTTCAAATTACACAAATCATTCTGTAAACCCATGAGCAGACATGTTTAAGCCACACTTAAAAACAAGACCTATGTTAAGCTTTGAGCTTTATCTCAGGGTAGAAGACACTGTCAGTTTGTTTTCCCTGAAATGTCCACTCAGTCTCAACATTTTTTTAATATGATCTCCCATTTCTTGCGATTAGATCTTAATGATGTGGATTTCTGTCATGATGATGTCACTTTAACACTTCACGCTGGGTTTCCATGGGTGAAGATATTGTGAGGTGGTCAAGCCTAAGAGAACCACGCAGCTAATTGCCTTTCAGACCACCAGAACATTTTACCTCCAACAAGTTAAATATGACAACCATCTGACACCTACTGATGTCATGGTTCCTACGATTGCATGGGGAAGTACATACAAGTATATGGCCTTGTAAGCATGAACATGTAATGCTAGTTAAGTTAGTGGAGCTTACCGGGGAGGGATTGACTGGAGCACTTGTTAATTTGTCCTGACTCCTGCCTGGCAGTTTGGAATGACAGTAGGCTCTGATCTCCAAACACAGATAGCCCCGCCTTTCTGCTCCTCCCATCACACACATCCTCATGTGACCCCAAAATGAGATCAGAAGCCGTCTCTGATCGCTGTGATTGGCTGCTGTAGCTGCTCCTGAAGCTGTTAATTGGCTGTCGTATCTGACGGGATTGGAATTGGCTGTCAGCGAGAGAGTGTGTGGACAGCTGGTCCGACTCAAACATCCCTAAGCTGGACCCCAGGCCTGAGACTCTCCCGCTGCCCCTTTGCTTCTCCAGATGCTTTGAGGAGCCCTGACTGACCACGTCCCTCCTGTCACTCAGCATGCTGAGACGTGCATTAGTTTTAGCTCCACTGAAGAGCCCGCCCAGCTCCTGCCGGTCTCGCAGGGAAAGGAGGGGTTCGTCCTTGTGCTTATGTTTGTGCTTGTGCTTCCTCTTGTGGAGGCGAACCCCTGCAAGACTTCCTGCATTGCCACTTCCAAGAGAACCCAGGCCCTCTCTTACAGAAGGACCCTGGAGAGGGGCACTGGCACTGCGGAGCTTGGCCCCAGGCTGGAGCTTTGGGTGTCCACTGGAGTGGAAAGCCTTGGGTGGGGGGACGGTTGGCCTCATGAAAGGAGATGGAGGTGCAGGGCCTAGTGAATGATGGGGCAGGTAAAACGGGGGAGGAGGAGGAAAGTAGCCCAGACTCAGATGGGGTGCGTAAGGCATCGCATACGGTGCTGCATAGTAATTTCCTCCAGCCAGTGGATAACTGTATCCTTGAACGAAAGGCAGCTTGGATGTGATTGGCTCGTTGGTTTTGGCTGGACGGCCACGTCTTCTCTTAGCCTTCAGATCGGCACTCCTGCGGAGATATGAGCTGGAATCACAGGAGTATGAGTCGTAGCTAACAGGGTAGTAATGATGGAAGTTGAGGCGGAAAATTGAGGGATAAGGTTGCTGGGGGTAGCAGGTGAATCTTCTGTGAGACACTCGTAGCTGCTGGAGCTTTAACACCACCTACAAGTAGGGTGAAAAAGAGAAAAGGTTTTGAGAAAAAGACACCTCACACGACGCACTTTTATTTAGCCGTTTCGTAACAACAATTACAAACAGAATTTGTCCTTCTTCTCACCTCCTCCAGCTCAGTGAGAAAGTGAAGATGATCCCGACTTTGCAGGCACTTCCTCTTCCTCCGATGGTGTTTTTGCTTCTTTTCCTGCTGTGACAGGAAGTTGTCAACAGTAGTTACTTGGCGATTGCAGCGTGTTCTACTGTTCCTGTTGGACGCTTCTAAAGCTGCTGCCTCAGCAGCCTCATATCCACATAGGTCAAACGAGTATCTGTTTGAACACAACATATCATCAAGTTAATGCAACCAGCAAAAATACTTTATGTGAGTAAAAATATAAAACTAGATAAATTCTTTATAAAGGTAATAGGGAGTTTTAGTATTGTACCTGCGTCGGGATGCGGGGCCCTTCTCAGTTTGGTCTGAGGTGCTGTTGTTGTCTGTTCCAATCCCACTGTCACTGGGAATAGTCTCCTCGCTGTGGGACTCACTTATTGGGGATAGGGTCGCCTCCTTCACCGAAGCTCCCTCTGACAGGTGGGAGGGTGAGTTAGCCAGAAGGCGTGGAGGAGACAGTTTCCATCCTCCAGAGATGAATCCTCTGCCAGTAGGCTTGGAGGACAAGGCTGAGATGGGCTGCAAACTTGGCATAGTGGCATCAGGGTGGCTGGCTCTGATGGATGGAGCAGTGGAGCTGGGAGATGAGGTGGAGGAAGAAGGCACTGCAGGGCTCTCATAGAGACTAGAAGTGGGGACAGACAACAGGGGCTTGTCCCTAGTGGTTTTTGGAGGGTTGGAGCCTTGAGTTTCTGCTCTTGGTTTACGCCCCCTCTTCTTCCCGATGTAGATTGTTCCTCTCTTACTCACGTTTATCTGCTTTCCCAGCCGAGCTTCGATGGTGGATGCCATGGCTGTCATGGTCGTGGAAACAGGGGCAGAGGATGACTTCAGAGATAGAGTGCCATTCTGATTGGAGCCTGAAAGGATCTGGTTCAGGATGCTCTGCATTTTACCCAGCTTCATCTTATTCACCGGCCTGGAAAAGCCCCTGCCGCGCTTCAGATTCAGACTGGTGGAGTTGATGCTGGTGGTGGAGGACAGTTGCATTAATGTGTTGAGCGTGTGTGTCTTCCTACTTCTGATTAGCCCTGCAGACACTTCCTGTGCCAGTGGGCTTGGAGGGGATGTGGAGGTTCCCTCGTGTATGGTCTCCACTGTTAGGAGTGGCTGTTTCTTGGGGCGTCCTCGTTTCCTTTTGATGGGCGTGTGGACCGTCAGGCTGTCAGTGTTGGTATAGAGGGGGCTGGAGGGGGTGATGGGGAACGCTGAGGGGGGGTCGGCTAAGGTGGAGGGGCTAGTCCTGATGTCTCTTTGGGGTGATGAGAGACTGGCATGGCTTTTGGCTTTCAGGTAGGACCACCTGTCCTTGGCCTTGGTTAGTCTGGAGCTGGCTGTGGAGCTGGGGCTGTGGCTGGGACTTGGACTCAGGGCAGCCCTCGGCCTGTGAATTGGGCTGGGGCAAATATTGATCCTGGGTTTAGGGCTTGGGATTGGGCTGATGCTACTCCTTGGGCTGGGGCTGGTGTTTGGACTGGGGAGTCTGGGGTTCATGTTAAGATTGGGTTTGTTGATGTAGCTGTGAGAAAGCTCTCTGTGTTTAAGGGCGTCTGTGCTGAGCTTAGGACGTCCAACAGGGTTCTTTTTCATCCTGTTTAACTCGGAGTCGTTCAGACTTGTAACTACTTCTCCTCTTTCTGACCTGTCGAGCCTTTCTCCCTTTTCTCTTTTATCACACTTGTCCCCTTTTTCTGTCCTGTCTCGACTCACATCCGACTGATTTGTGAGTCGAGAATCATTTCTGTGAGCCTCTGTCTTATGTGCTACTTTGGGTTCTGGGGGTCCAGGCTGGTGCTTCTCTGTACTCGCCTGCCGTTGCTGTGATTGCTCCTCAGCAGAAAAGGGCTTGTCAAAAGAAGGCCCCCTCCGTCTCTTCCTTCCTTTCCCTTCCTCTGTCAGCATGAGCATCACTCTGTCGTCTTCATCTCCCTTCCTCACAGAATTTGCTCGATCTCTGTCCTCTTTTCTCTTTTCCTCTCTATCTTCATGGAAGCACTCTGCTGTCTCCTCCTGCCTGTACTTGTGTCTCTCCTCTGAATTAGTTGGGCTCTCCGATCCTTTCTCTGGCTGTCCTCCCCAAGGTGTTTCAGCACTGAGGGGATTACTGAGCATCCTCTGGGAGTCCTTCCTGCCGTACTTCCTCTTGATGTTCCCAAAGAGCTGCTCACTGACCTCCTGCAAACCCCTCCCCCTGGAGACGGGTAGACAGAGAAAAAAGAATGACAAGTGAAATCAGTGGAGAGTGAGGAGGAATGTTAGATATTCTGTGGATACTACACAATCTCCAGCAGTTTATAATCAACTATTGCTGTGTGTTGCTACACATAATTTGATGTACCCAGAAAATATATGTATGTATGTATATATGCATATATATATATATTTTTTTTAATTATTATTATTTATTTATTTTTTTAAGTTTTCCCTTTACCTTGACTGGCATTTTCATTCATTTAGCCACATGAAAACGTATTTTATTGTTGCAGAAAATCTCACCATAAACACTGTTTACACACAAGGGTGCAGTTTATTAATCTGATTGCATGAAGGCTCTCTGGGTTTAGTGGCGTCTGTGCTCATAAACACAGAAGATACACTTGGTAAGCTTTCAATACATCTTGTGCAGATGAGAAAACTGTGTGCCCGGTGCATCCTTGTGTCTTGAATGATACGATCACACATAAAGCCAAAGCATACCTGCTGAGAGAGGTCAGGTTGAGAATACTGGCATCTGTAACCACTGGCAGCTGCAGGTCTGGAGTCAGAGATCTCTGAGGTGAGGGGCTCTGTGTCGCTGATCGTGGGAAAGGCTGGGCCAGTTCTCGGGATGTCTGAGAATCTGCCGGATTGGTCGGGGACGCAGAAGGTGCTGCAGACGTGATCCAGTCTGAGCTGATTTGTTGTTGTTGTTGGAATTGTGGCGCGTGGGTGTGTTGTGTTTGCTGCGTGTGTGAAAGTGTGTGTGCGGGAAGGAGAGAGTTGCGGAGCTGGTGTTTGGGCGGCGTGTGATCTCCCAGTAGTTGCAGCAGACCTCCCTCTCTCTGCTCTGTCATTCTGAACTGGCGCTCATACGTCTGTAGATGACAGAAAAAAGAACACAAAGTCTGGTTACTTCAAACAAATTATGAACACAAGACTGCTTCACACTGCTACAGTGAATGAACGATATGATAATGACTGCTCTGTTTCCTGTCTTAACAACAGTATATTTTCACATACTGGTAAGTAGCACAGCATCTAACTCTGCACACACTTTATTTTTGTCAGCACATGTCAAATCTGTAAGTTGTTGTGCACTGATATCGCATTCTTGTCTTTTCACAGCAGGACTGAGACTTTAAATACATCGTGTCTGCATGAGCAAACTGCGGGCCACAGACAAAAGGCTTGTTTACAGAGCAATTAAATTCCTGTGGCAAGGATGTTGCATGCTGGGAGAGCTGGGGGGATGTAGTTTGAATGTCTGACTGCACACAATATTAAACACAGTAGTTAAACTCTTCCATGTCCCTGGCTGCCCCAGATCAAATATTACTGCATATCACCTTATTCAGCTGAGAACTTTCAGACTGGTCAAACTGTTCACCCCTGCACTGCGTATTGAATATATACTCTGAACTCTGGCATCTATTTTCTACTTTTTGTAAAGTCCACAAATCGGAAGGTAAATACGTTTTACATTTATCCACGTTAAACCGAGATGTGAAACAACTTATTTCCTGTAAAAGACAACACAACCCTGTTAAATGTTTCAGGGCTGCATAATCAGTGTACTGATGTAAAATGAGAAATAGAGCAGCGGATGGCTTTTGTGGTTTAGCCTGTTATTAACAGACTCAGTATGACGCAACAAGACACTGTTCTGTTGCGCTGCAGGGAGATGTAACCTAACCACAGGCCTGCCTCTCAGCGCACACGTGCGCACACACACTCACACACACACTCACACACACACACTCACACTCACACACACACACAGTGGATGTACACATTACAAAGGCTTATAAATTCCTGCTTTCACGGATAGTAGAACAGAATGCTAATGTGTGAACACTGAAGCATCCCATTTCATTCAAGACAGATGAGCACACAAATTCTTACACACACAAACACAACGATGAAATCTATAATGTACATAGATCTTATCTTCTCTTATCACAGCAAACGTTTTCAAACGAACAAGAGCTGCATCTTTTCTTTCTTCTTTTTTTACTCGGTAAACGTCGAGTCAAGCTTTCATTTCATCAGCCACTCTTCATCTTCTTCATCCCCTCTCCATTTCTATGAAACCTTTCTTCCCTTTTCTCTGTGTGCTGCCCCCTCAGACACTTACACTCATTTTGTATTTCACTCTGGCTCGGTAACACAAAACTCAATCAGCACTGAACATTGATGACAAGCAATGACTCGTGCATGTGCACACGCTCAGTTACATCCTACAGTATGAGATAAATATTTGTGTTTATGTAAATGTGTGAATGTTTGAGTGTGCACGGTGACACTGGAGAAGGGAGCCTGTGAGTCCACAGAGGGATAAGATGACCGACATCTGATACACACATGCTTTCAAATTTAACCTGCCCAAGAGGATCTGTTGTTTCAGGTTCAAGAAGGGCAGAAGACGCGAGAGGCGATGAGATAGAGCTGATTAGACAAGCACACACACAAACACAAAATGTATCCTCCCCTCAAACCACACAACCACCACAGGGAGATAATAAAGAGAGGGGGCATGTACACATTTCCAACAAGAGATAGAAGAGCGAAACAGAAGAAATACAAACTACTGGAATAGGGAGCCCCCCCCCCCCCCCCCCCCCCCGCGTCTGCTTGTGGTTTGGCTCAAGTTCAGCTTTTTGTTCATCGTTTCCACCCCTCTACCTCATCCATCTCCTCACTCTCTCCTCCTCTCTACCTCTGACACCCCATGAAGCTGTTCAAGTCGAGAAAACACTCGCTGTCAGATATGGACACTAGAAAATATAAATAGATGGAGGTATTCCCGTGGCTGTTGTAGCCAACGCAGTACGAGAACAACTTCTTTTTCTCCTTGCTGTTTGCAGACTGTGTGTACAATACCTCTGTGATTAATATATGACACCTTTTCTGTTTAATGTGATAAACGTTTTGATGTATATTCTGCTCTTTTGTCTACTGCACGTTTTGCATTGACCTTTTATACCTGTAAGGGCGTCCTGATGTCCTTAATCTACATTAAAAAGTCTCAAGATTTCTGCATCAATCCAGAAACTAAAAGTTGCAGATATCTCACAGGCCTTTGGGTAACAAAACAACGAGCCCTCTCTCTCTCAGGAAATTATAAACTCATTATCATTAATCTAGCTTTACCTTTGGAGTAATGCCATAGCCTCATTTTGATTGTTGGGTATTCAATAGCTTTATCCCAGGTGTTAATTGTGATATTTAACCTTTGAACAGTTTTGGTGTTTACTATTTAGTGTCGCAAAATTGTATCTACTGTTATCATTTTTGTTCTGAGTTGTGTCTGTTTTCCAATATGAAGCACTTTGAGACGCCTGCTTGGATGAAAGCTTTATAAATAAAGAAAAGTTTGGTACAGCGTGTATAGGGACTGTACACTCCCTGTGCAGCTGCTGCTCTGCAGCAGGGGGCAGCGCTCAGGAAATCAGCACTATCATGGACTCTGACCCTCTGGAGCAACCCACCAGCACAAGAGCTGTAAGCCTTAGGCCTTTTCCACACTGTCTGTCTTTCTCCGAGCGACCTCTGATCACATTCAGATAAGGGAGAGAGGCCAACACAAACCAGAGCGGCAGCATGTTTAGTCCTGAGCCCGTTTGATGCACTCTCCCTCTCCCTCGAGACGTCCAGGGCCTGTGTTTAAGGGTTAAGGGTCACGCTCCCTCGGCTAGGTCAACAACCATTTCTAGGATGTTCTCCTCTGGGTGAGCACTGTATCAACATGGATCGGTCTCAGTCGCTCACAGAAAAGCTCTCTGACACCTGAACTCAGGCAGGCAGATATGGAGCTGCACATTCCTCTCAGCTGGTGATGTAAGCAGTTCAAAGCGCGGCAGAAGAGGTCAGAGATAATATGTGACTAAGTGCTGCAATCACCCAACTTAAAGGCACTTTGCAAATGAGTCAGCATATGTTTACTCACAAATCCACGTGAGTGTGTCTAAATGTTACATGTACACTAAATGATCCGATTTTTTCCCCCTCCTCGCTCCTGCAGTTTGATGTGAGGGAAGGTATGTGACAGCCCCTCCTGTCCTTTCCTCTCCTGCAGCCTCTCATTTTCCACTGTTGAATAAACTAAAACTCACACACACACACACACACACACACACACACACACACACACACACACACACACTGAGCACCCTGGCTGCACCATTATACTGGGGAAAGAACACCCTAAACAGGCACGCCCAAATCTCACAACCCCAGCAGAACACAAACACACATGTACAGAACTAAACATAAACACAAACTCCGTGCACGCAAACACAGACACACACAAACACGCTGCCCTTCAAATAGTTCTTCGCAGTCTTTGATTTGGCTGTGTGCCCGGTGGTTAGAGTGTTTCATTTTTCCCTGTGTATGGAACTGGGCAGCTGTCCAGACAGACACACAAAGAGAACGAGAGAGACAGAGGGGGAGAGAGAGAGAGGGGGGGGGAGGTGTGTGTGTGTGTGGGGGGGGGGGATGGGGAGGGAAGGGGTTAGTGAAAGAATGAGAGAGGCAGAGAGGGACCAAGAGGACCAGCAGAAAAACAAGAGAGGTGCCTCGACCCGTTAAAAAAGTAGTTTCATCCAAATCCCGATGATTGATATCATCCTCGCTTTTTTTTTTTTTTCTCTTTCTCTCCCTTCCCGCGTTCTCTCTCTCTCTCTCTCTCTCTTTGGCTTTGACACCATGCCGTCTCTCACTGCCCCTGTGGCCTTGTGCACTGCCCCCACCCCCCCCCCCCCCCATCATCTCATCCCTCCTTTTCTTCTTTTCTGGAGCTGACCATTCTCCCCGTGTGGGAACTACCATCCTTTTCACCCCCCACCCCCACTCTCTCTAGTTCCATTCAGAGCGCTGCTTTGCTGTGATCTGTGTTTCTGACAGCTCCACACACACACACACACGCACACACACAAGCACACACACACACACACACACAGCTCCTCTGCAAACAAACACCATGAATACTAACACAGCTTTGTGTCCACAGCACTTAAAACAGCGAAGAAGGAAGGGAGGAGGAAGGGGTGCCGAAAAAAGGAGGGAAAAGCGACAGAGGAGAAAAGAGGTACTGTGTTGATCTTGTGGCCACTCTCACAGACTCTCCCCCCACCCCCCCCCCCCCCATCCCTGTTTCTCGTTCTCTCGTTCTTCCCACCAGTTCTCCCGGGAATAAAGACTTCCATTCATGCGCCTGAGGAGACCCACAGCGGGGGAGAGAAAAGACGGAGGAGAAGGGGTGAGTAAAGGGGGGGGGGGGGGGGGGGGGGGGGGGGTTTCAAGGTGGGACAGTTTTTGGATCATTGGGATAAGGCAGCTACTTTAAATATTTGTGTCACTTTTTTCTAAGATCACTCAGCGTGTGCTAATTTAGCCAAAAGCTGCACTCCTCAGGTCTGGATACGTCTTCTGTTAGAGTTAGGTAAGTACAGTCTGGCACAACTCAAAACATCCAATCTCAGACTAATGCTGCAATTCCAAAGCTATGTTCGGCCTAAAGCCACAATTTTGCAAAACAAAAGGCTTGATTATTTGGGGAAGAAAAGTCTTTCCTACAGTCTGTTATGAACCCTCCCTGCTAGGTATTATCAAGTGTTTGATCTCCAACACAGCCCATTGGTCCGTTAAGTATTTAAAGCACAGCAGTAGGTGTCAAATAAAAACGCTCCATCCTTTAACCACAGAAGTAAACCTATAGACTGAAGTGCTCCTAAAGATAGCAGCGAAACACCCAAGAGTCTCCTTGTCACAGTCTCTTCAGACACGCTCACACGTAGATGACTCAATCTGAACAAAAGCCTGTGATTGGCTGAACCCAAGCATGTTATTACGCTGCAGTTGGAGGTTTTCAGCCCCTTAGTAATGACAGACACATTTACATGCTACACAATCTAATCCCTGCTATTAGCATTAATGGTGCATGTGCAGGCATATGTGTGAATGGCACAAAGAGCCACATTAAGAGAGTTTTTTCAAAGTGATTATTACAGCGATTATGTACCAATTGTACCC
>NC_136691.1:42010908-42130585 GCF_947650265.1 Symphodus melops | reverse complement strand
AGTAGATGAGGAGCGCAGGGCATGCGGTCTTGTGCGCGTGTTCATGATCATGCACCGAGGTAGAAATGTTTGTTGCAGCTTGTAAACACAACATTCAAATTGAGTTGAGCCTTTCCTCCTAGGCTCATCGCAAACAGAAGAACATGCACACTTCAGGATTTAGCATGGAAGTTTACTGCTTTTTACCTTGCACTGCAAACTACTAAGGAACTACTTTTGTTGTCATAGAAAAGCAGAAAATTTAATCAGCCAGCACAAGCTAACTGCTGCTGTTTGGCACCTGCCTGTCCAACAAAAAGAAGGCAAACACCGCGTCCGCAAACGCAAGCCAACCGAAGGTTCACATTTTGGAACTCTCTATAAGCGCTCTCAGCTTTGTCTGTTTCGCTTCACTGTGATTACATTTTCTCATCTTTGCCGCTACATACAAGCTCCATATTGTCCAGTTTGAATAGTATAAAAACATGGAATCGTATCCACTCCCTCGTTCACCTGTATGCTGTCATTGGCTGAGGGGAAACAGACCAGCTTCCTGCCCTGAAATGTGCAGAGTCACCTAAAACAAACCAAAACATAAAAATACCGACAGAGAACAGAGTCTCTGCAGAAAAAGTCAGCACCACACACGTATGGAGGCTCATAAAGGGATGATTGAGCAGCACTACTTCTGTATAAGTCAATATCTTATTTTTGAGGAAAAAGCCTCGACTATCTTTAACTGGGGAGCCTTTTTCCCAAACACAGCTGTTTGTTTGTTTGTTTGAGCTGACCCAGAGGACAGACATGCAGACAGAAGGACAGACAGAAACACGTATATCCTTCATTCATGTCCATATTCATATTCAACAGAAGGAGTGTAAGCAAACAGCACTACTACAGACGGATTAGTTAACAAAGCCTGCTACAAAGACATGAAATGCAGTAGACTAACACACACACACACACACACACACACACACACACACACACACACACACACACACACAAACACAAACACACACACACACACAAACACACACACACACACACACACACAAACTGCATGAATACACTAAACTATATCAAATCGATTATCATCGAATAATGTATGATAACATTTTCTTCGTTTAAAATAATGTACACTGTTGATTGGGCCTGTCTTTATTTACAAAAAACCTAATGTTAACTAGGTTTTATATTTTTGCAGAAGCATCAGTTTTATTTGAGGATTTCACAGTTTTTCAATACTAGTATCCTTCTCTTTCTCCAATACTGACTTCAAAGTCAGTGCAATCCCATTCCATGACCAATTTACCCCTCAGCCGGTTTCAGGTGCTGAGGAGCGAGTACAATTCAGCTGGTACGTTACAAAAAAAGAAACAAATAAAATGTAAAAAAACCCAAAACAATAAGGTTGTCTTTATGTCATTACTTATCCAAGTAGCAGAAATGGTATCAGGTAGGAGAAATGGTATCTTAACAAATCTAGAAATGATTAAAGCCTATCTATTTTACAGACCATATTTTCCTTTTTTTTCTCTTGCGCTTGGACACACACAAACGCGTGCACACACACACACCTTCTCACATGTGTGTCAGGGACAGCTGATGGCGACATCAGATTTCACTGACAAATACACTTACGCTTCAAGTGATACACAGTGAAAGTCAATACTCTCCTTCTAATCTACTATGACTCCTGTCGACCCTTTCTTTCCCCTCCCTGCACCCAATATTACCCACCATCCCTACTGGATCTCCTCTCAAAGCCACAAAATACACGCCTCCTCTCATACACACACACACACACACACACACACACACACACACACACACACACACACACACACACACACACACACACACACACACACACACACACACACACACACACACACACACACACACACACACACACACACACACACACACACACACACACAAAAACAGACTAACGATGGACAACAGAGGCAGCGGCATGATGGAGCCACAGTAACAAAGCGGCCACCAGGAGCACATGATGCTGTGACTCAACATCATCTGTGACCACAGGGAACATCAAACATGACTGCCCTGCAGATAACACTTCAGTTATGAGTCACTCAACCTCTGTCAGTAAATCAATTCAGGCCTGTACATACAGTCTCAACTTATACTGACGTGGACATGTGAGAACTGTGACAGGTTTTCTGAGGAGCTGTTTTCTTTTTACCCTCACCAAATCCATCCTGTATTAACCTAAGACTTTCCCTGCAGTGAAAATCAGCTGTAGGGCCTTCTTGTAAATGTATTTCTACGCTTAAGAGCCCAAACATTTATGTGTGGTGTTTCATCTGGTATCTTTGGTACATTTGCTACTGTCATTTATTTGCTCTGAACCACATTTAATTCATTTAGTTTTTTCACCAGAACTCACTTCTCATTTGCTGTTCGGCATTAAAGACATCAAGGAGCACTGTGCTGCCAGCTGAGGAACAATGGCCGCCACCTGTAACTAGTGCTTTGGGGCCGCAAAAAGCAACTGATTTCAGGTCATTCATTACGTTACAAAACAAACTATAGAAACAGATAACAACAATAATAAAAGCAATCACATGACTTGTATGTAAGGTTATCAGTATACAGCTGTTGTTTTTAAAAGTTTTTTAAATTTTGAAATTATAATATGGAATCGGAATAAGCTGTCATATAAATTAAGGTATTGAAAACAGTACGGGGAGATGTTATGAGAACATCTGCAGTTGTGAATGTTAATGTCCTTCACGTTAGATTGAAGCAGCACCCTGATTAAGCCATGACCATTTCTTAAAGTGCATGTAGCTGCCTCGGGTCTACATTAACATGTAACTTGAGCTAGACTGGCTATTATAGTCCGCCTGCATCTGCCTGAAGAGGGACAGCGACCCACTGGGACTGGACACAATGGTGAATGAATGGGGCTTGACCTTTGGGATGGATTGAGAAGATGGTATGTGTGTGTCTGATTGAGAAATTAGCTACAGTTTCAACCAAATGGTCAACTCATGCACACACACACACACACACACACACACACACACACACACACACACACACACACACACACACACACACACACACACACACACACACACACACACCAATTCCAGCCCTGAGGGTAAAGAAGCAAAGGCCAGACTCCAGTTGTCTAAACCCTGACCAACCCAGCAACAGCTATTCAAAACACAGACACACACACAGAGACACACACACACAGACAGACACAGACACACACAGAGGCTCACACAACTGTGGAGTTCAGCTATCACCTCCACTTCTGAATGTCCGGCAGGGTCAAAGTTCATCTCTTCTTCTGCCAGCCTCCAGCTGCAATCTTGTGTGTGTTTGTACGTGTGTGTGTGTGTGTGTTTGTTTGTTTGTTTGTTTTTGTATGTGTGTATTTTTATTCATATGCTCAATAGGAGTGACCTTGCAGAGTCATGTATTGCGGATTGATTGCAGCACCAACACGACTGCAGAGCTGATTAGGGACCAATCTTGCTTTGAGTTACAGTATGTAGAGTGTGCATCTGTTTCTGTGCGTGTGTGTGCGTGTGTGTGTGTGTGTGGTTGGTGTGAGTGAATCCTATAAGAAAGACAGGTGAACAGATTGTGTTTTGACTTTCTTCAGAAGTAGATCAGAGGTTGGACGTGAGGAGATGTTTCTATGTGTGTTGAGTTTGTGTGCACGCGTGGGTGTTGGTGTGTTTTGAGTGTGTAGTTTTGATCTGACTGTGGGTCAGACACAGATGGACAGCTGGTGTTTCAGCGGTGCTAAATCACTCACCCCTCCCCAGCATGCAAGCACACACACACACACACACACACACACACACACACACACACACATCCAAGCACGCACATAAACACATGTGCACACACACATGCACATGTCCCATCCCCCATCGGCCACTGGGAAACGCCCCTTAAAGCATTCCCAGCTCATACTCAAAGACTGTCACTAAGGATGTGTGTGAACACAACCACACACCAAAATAGAAGCCTGGTTATTTTCACCACAATGACAGACACAAAAAATTCCAATATGGTCAGATTGTTGAAGAGGTGATCATTTTTTGTCAAGACACATTCAGTCTAAAATGTCTCATTATGAGTATGCATAATGCATCCTAGTCAACCACACACACACACACACACACACACACACAAGCACGGTCCCATTTTATGAGCTCATCAAGTCCCTCAGGTCACCAACCGCCATCTCAGCCAGGGATAAAAAAGCTCACATCAAAAGGCTAACCATCTCACACACACACACACACACACACACACACACACACACACACACACATACACACACACACACACACATGTGCAGGCATAGCATGCACACACACTTAGTGTGGCAACTGTGGCAGCATTAATTTCCTTGTGAATGCACTTGACTAACACATAATAATCCCAGACACTACTGGGAGACCACCAAGCAGCAACACACACAGAGACACACACACAGCCAGGGGGACCACCAGGCAGAGGGGCTGTCAAGACAAGATAAGTGTGTGTTGAGCGTCAGGGTTTCTTATAGACAAACTAATACACACATGCACATACACAACAACATCATCACACATCCTGGCCTGGACTCCTGGAAAAGCTCTGGCTTATCTCTCCCCACAGATAGTGAAATGGATTAAGAGCCACATTTGGCACGTCCAGAGAACTGGACAGATAACCAGGAAAACACTCTCTAACTGCAATCACTGTTCGACATGATTTGTGTGTGCGTGTCTCTATATGTGTGTGTGTATGTGAGAAAGACAGTGGATGCATGTTCGCTGAAGTGTGCTCCTGCATGTGTAGGCATTGGACCAGGAAACGTTTATCTACGCGTGTGCGCGCATGTGTGTTTATGTGTGTCTTGAAGAGCGATGCAGTGTTTGACCCGGGACCCAATCCGCACACATTCATGTTGCAAAAAGACACAGCACGCGCAAACAAAGAGCTATGTGTGAGTGGACGTTCAGCATGTGTGTGATGTCAGCTGGACACAGAAGGGGACCCCTGCGTATCCCGTTTAATGTGTGCGTGGGTCTGTCCCCTGACACACGGCGCCTGCACATTGACCCTCCAGTTATAGATGCTATGAACATGATACAAAGGTCAAAGTTTTATTAGCTCCATGTGCTTAATATTTCGCTTCATTCAAAAAAAAAACACACATGTGAATCATCTGCATTAGCAGCAGCATCTCTCGAAAAGATGAGTTTCTCCTTCGCCACTGTTGTTGACAACTCGGATATCAAAAGTCCTGCCCCATCTTGATTCTGATAGGTCAGTGAGGGAGGAGTGACAATAATGAGGGTTAATGTTTTGTAAACTTAAGAGTGCAGTGAGCACCACAACAAAAAACGGAGTGTGTTTTTGCTCTCTGGATGCTGAGCGCTGAAACACTGAACTACATACAGCAGGATTGTTATAAAAATTGGGCGCTGCTATCACAAAAAGCATCATCTGTCAACACGGGCCCTAATGCAAGCCCATTGCAAATCTTTTAATTTTTTTTTCCCCAAGTGGTATTAAAGGGATACTTCACCCATTTACATGAAGCTGTGTATCTTTAGAAACATGGTAGTAGTGTTGAATGCAATATGACGCTTTTTGCATCACATGAAGAAAACTTCCAGGCAAAGAAAAACACATTTTTCTCGTCTCAGGGCAAAATGAGGGCTGGATTCACGACCATTCAACACTACTACCATGTTTCTAATGATGCACAGCTTCATGTAAATGGGTGAAGTATCCCTTTAATCTGGTTTTTGTTAGTCTTACTCTCCTGTATTGATAACTTGTCACTTCATCAAACAAAAGTTGGAAAATAAAAAAAAAGGTTGAGGTAAATGACTTTTTTGATGCAACCACAAAAGAAAAGACAGGTTTAAAAAAAAAAGATCTTTCTTGGCTCCATGTTTGCCCACTTATCCGTCTGTCTGTCTCTCCCCTTCTCTGTCTATTAGAGTCAAATCTCTGTCTTAATGGGCAACTATTGTATCCTGCCTATCCCCTTCTTCTATTCATCACTCTACCACACGCACATACACACTCCCTCTGAGGGGGCCCCTTAACCAGGCTCTCCATATGCCTGACCCCCACCTCCTTTCTCCTCCTCTTTCCTCCACAACCCCCTTCTCCTTCCCCCCCTCCCGTCTCCTGCTCCCTCTCTGGCTTCTGCTCTGCTGCTGCTGCTGCTGCCCCACGCTGCCATCTGCCACAAGAAAACAGAGGCTGAAAGAGGGAGGAAGAGGAAGAAAAGAGTGGTGAACAGAGGAAGACACGAGGGAAGAAAAGACTTAGGAGGAAAAGCGGAGAAAGAGAGACAGATAAAAGATACAGAGAGAAAGAGGGAGAGAGTAGATGTGGACACAATACAGCAGAGAGGCTGTCCATCTGCTCCCCCTCTCGCCTCCCTCTCCCCTAATGACACACAGCCTCACACACACCACAAAGCGAGTATTTAACCTCAACACACACACACACATGAGAGGTAGACAGAGAGCAGCCTAGCCTCACTCTCTACCCGTTCTTCTCCACTGAGCTTGCCTGTATTACACCCTTGGGGTGGCAGGTGATGGGTGGAGGGAAAGGATGGGTGCGGGGGGGGGGATAGGGGGAGGGGTGTGTGATTGAAGGACAGCATGTAGGGATTGAAACTGATCTGAATCAACACCAACACATCCTCCACCCCACCCCCACCTTTTCATCCCCAAATCTCAATAAGAGAGCAGCTTGCTTCCCTTGTCACTATGACAACCTCTGTCAATCACACTGAAAGGGGGGGGGGGGGGGATTAGGAGTGGATGCCCAGACTTTAGTGTGTAAGGTTCAGCCCATTAAGCTTTTTCATTCATATTTGGTTTCTTTTCTAATTTCGGAGTATCGCAGTAACACAAGATTAATCATACAACATTTACGTACACTGTCCGTAAACAAACAGGAGCAGGGAGGGGAAAACTACCTGCCCCTTTCCTAATAACATAAGTTGATACAGAATCTTTAGCTTAGTTGATAAGCCAAAAGTAAAAATTCCACCTCATGATATTGAACATTTCATCTTTTTTTATGTCCGCTTTGTTTCCATCTAACAACATGTTGCTTTCTCTTGAACTAGCTAATAAGTTCCTTATTTTCTTTCAAAACCATTATATGTATCTATGTTTGGAGACATATACACACACGCACACACACACACACACACATATATATATATATACAGTATATAAACATTCATACCCTGCTGGCTTTTCAACAGGGGAGCCTCCATGAGAGGATGGGATCTAACTGGCTGAATTACTGTATTTTATTTAATTATATGATTTTATAGACGTTGTATGTTAAATAAAATGAGATGTTTATTATGATGCAATAGGCCATTTTTCTGAATTACAGTAAAAATAAATTACATCAGATCCTGACACAACCCAGAGGGGGGGGGGGGAGATTCACAAGACTCAATTAGTGTTAACATTTACAATTACTGCAGCCGCCCTCACAAACTTCTTGAATTTGAGTTAAAAAAATCATGAGATTGAAGCACAAGAAAAAAAAAATCAGCCCAGCTTCATGTCAACTAAACATCACCTTCACTGATGGACCTGTCGAGTGGTGACAAGGAGATGGCTGTCAGGACACACACACACATACAGGCACCCACGCACACAAACACAGCCACACACCAGGCTGTGTCGGTCAACACACCCTACAGACACAAGATTCCCCAAAGGCCTTGTACCTACTCAGTATCACACAAGTCAAACACCGGTTTAGAGGGTGTGATGGCCGAGAGGAGGTGAAGAGGGCGTGACCCGAAACAACTGATCTCATAGGGAAGGGGAGGGGAGTGGAGAGGAAATAAGAGAGGAGAGGAGATGAAACAAGAGAGGAGAGGAGAGGAGAGGAAAGGAAAGGAGAGGAGAGGAGGTCTCTGTGTATATGACCACAAATGGAGAGAGCAGACACCAGCTGTCACTTGCTTATGTCAGCCCTATGCTCAGCTTCAATGTGTGTGTTGTATTCCCGTGTGTGTGTTACTGTGTGATCTCAGCTAGCCATGACTGGTTTCAATTACGCAGCAAACTTTGACCCTGTGTAACCAAGCGGGGAAACCAGTTACTGAAAGCAAGAGGTACAGTGAGAAGTAGAGAGTATGAGAGAGACAGTGGTAAATTCAGAAATGGTGAAGCCAACTGAGTTTTTGACATGTTGTAAAGAACATATGCCACATCTCATACTATGCATCAATAAAAAGCTCAAACACACACACACACACACACACACACACACACACAAAAAACCCCACTTTTATGGACAGCAGCTTACCCTTTTCCTTGGGGGTCCTCTTTCTTCATCTTTTTGGCCCCGCCCTGATGTGGCCCCGCCTCCTGCCCGTCGCCCCCCTTTGCCTTCTCCAACTGAAGGTTTGATGGTCATCCTTATCTCAGGTGGACAAATGTAGTTTTCAAGGTTCTTGGGGGGCTTCTTGGTACGCTTGGTGGTCTGGATCTTAAGCTTGAGACTTCCTTCCTGGAAACTTGCTTCCTTGATAGAAAACTCCTGCTCCTCCAAAAGCCCCTCCCCTTGATCCTCTAGCCCCTCCCCTTCGCTGATGGCACCATTAATCACATCATCACTGCGAACCAAACCCATGCCCGCTGCTCCTTGCTGGTTCCCTTCATTTGGCCCCACCCTGCCTCTCTGTAACTCCGCCTCTTTGGGTCGGGCCGAGCCAACCAGATCCCTTGGCTCCATCCACACTGCCACCTGAGCCAAGAAGGATTCGTGAAGCTGAGCTAGCCAGCCAATAGAAAGATGTAGAACAGAAGTTAGTTGGGCTGGTTGGTTGTTGTCAATCAACTACTGGAGGTGGATTGGTTGTTCCGCAGGAACACGGCAAAGCCAGGGACAATCTGCGGAGAGAGCAGGTGAACAACATGATAAGAAATTTGTTCTTTAATTTTATTTAAACAGAGTCATCCTCATAGCTTACACTGCAGTGCCAGCTTTGAGCAAAGGCCTGTCTGCTGTCATCACCATCATTAGCTGCCTGTTATGCATGAAGAAAAACACACACGCTGCACAGAGCTGTGGAGGCACGCTGCCACTCTCTCATTTACATTCTGGGCCTCACAAAAACAATCTCAGTTTGGACTCCCACTTGCCTTTCGCTGCTCCGACTCTCATTCACTCGCTCTTTGCTTACCCTGTTTCCCTCCCACCGTCCCTCATTCCATCCCTACCATGGATCTGAAGCAGAGCCGTGCAGACACCGGAGTGATCAGCGCAAAATAAGACATTCCTCTTCTCTGCTCTTAAACCGGGCTGAAGTTAGCCTGAGGACACAAGAAGCTGACTTCTGTTTTTTTCCTTTTTTTTCTTTTTTTCTTTCAGTAGAGCAGCAAGGGGGGGGGGGCGGGGGGGGCATCACACATGGGGAGAAGTGAAGCCAGCAGAGTAAGACGGAGAGAAGAAATCTAATTCTTTCCCCAGATGTGTTTTACGAGCTGGTCTGGAAAAAACAGCGTCTGAGCTGTTTTACACATGCATGAAGTGGAATTCATAAACACACAAGCATGTAACACAGCATATAGTAATGCAGAGAAATACACACATACTGTAAATGACAGTGTTGCTGTCACTAAAGTGTGCTTCTTCACCACGGCTGCTATGTGTGCTCTGTCTTTGTCAGAGAAATGAGATAGTTTTTTTCCTTTTTGGATCATTGCACATGCAGATCTATGAGACAGACTATAAACAGTACACATGGTGGCATATGCATTCACTCATGTCTTACTTCCACACAGGCGTATAAACAGAAAGCAACCCAAACAAACACTGGACTGCACTTCTCACTACAGCTCCAGGGAATCCCATCAGTCAATATGACATGAGGCATGACTGAGCTGGAAGTGGGGAATGCTCTCACACACTGAGCTTAGACCAACATCATTTACACCGATGTGAACCTAGACTGGACCACTACCTGCGGACACGACTCAAATAAAAGCTTATAGCCTGCTGCAGATTTACAACAAACTGAGAGCACAAAAGGTTTACGGCATATAAACCTGTATGGTATTATCCAACCTGATGGGGGTAATATAGAATTACCCACCCCCTTCTTTCTGCTAATACCCTCACTGACATGGTTACTGTTGGTATTTAACACTAGCTGTGTGTGTATTTTTCTTCTGTACCAGCCCACGCTACTGTACTAACAGCTGATCCCCTTTATAATGCCTCATAGAACATGCTTACAGCTACACCCGCTTATCCTTTAAGGTCCCTGGGGGCTGGAGACACTAAGCTGGGTACAACATGGACAGGTCACCAGTCAATCACAGGCTGGCACACACAGGAAGGATTTAACCTTACCTTGGTGTCTCTGAACGTTTGGAAGAGATCGAAATAAAAGCCCAGCTAGATTTCAATACTGTCTGTGCTTCTAGCGTGACTGAATAACAATCGGAATTCAAAGCAGCATTTCAACCATTTAAGAGCGCACACAAACATTGTCCAACCCTGAGGTCAAACTTTTTCTTCTGCTTTTGCAAGATTAAATAAAAAGGGAAAGGCCTGTTTCCACTCAGTTTGCCAATCTGAAAGCACCCCAGATTACTCATACTGGTTCTGGGTGTAGGTTCTGGAGGCTTAATTGACCAAACTGTGATTTGGACTGTTTAAGCGTATCACTTAAAACTGCTGCCAAACATTTTCCAAACCATAGAAATAATTTGATTGATTTCCTAGCTTACTGGAAGTTCATTCAATAAGTGTGGTATGAAAAGGAACTTACAAAACTTGCTGGTGTTTTTAAGCCTCTTTTTAATGATTGCAACTCTCTGAGGAGGAACTGTTTAGTTTATGTCTTGTTGTTGCCTCTAGAAAATCTTCCAACGCTGCACTTGAGCTGCCCAACATCAACCTTTTAGGAGAGAAGAAACTGACATTTTCTCATTAGTCTTCACATTAATTTACTATTGTTTGATTTTTTTTTTTTATGTTGGATTTCATGGCGACATAAATTTTGTGCATTGCTTTTTAACAGCCTAAAATCTCAAACACAGATGCTGCAGAGGGTTAGACCAAACAGCAGCACTGATGCATCGAAAAGGAGTCTTTGTTTATATCAATAGAATATTAACCAAGTAGTCCCTGCCAAATAAATTCCACATTATGTAATTATGGGAACGATAGCTTACTTGGATGACCAGTCCAAAAACAACAAGTATGTTTTGGAAATTTGTCAAAGTTGATGTGCAGTAAAGGTAATTTAGTTTTGATGAGTTAAATCATGTAACACCATGACACTAGTCCCCCTTGGTAATGATTCAAAGTTCAAAGTTTCACAAGGATAACCCAAAGACAGTGAGTCTGGGCTCAGTTCCTGATCGTACAGCGCCCACATGACCTTTTTTGGTCCTCCAGGATCCTCCCTGTCCCTAATGTCAGTGCGGTGACTTGGCCTCATGGCATGTGTGAAAGCCACCCTGTGTGTCATGTGACTGACTGAGGACAATGACAGGAAAAAGAGACAGCTGCCAACCACAACATCACACACGTAAAAAAGAAAGACCAATCCACATGGGTGGTACTCTTAAGACCCCTCTCACAACACTTATCCAGTGTGACAACAAAATGGCGTCATATTTATTAGCACAATCTTCAGTCTGGTTCATGACTGTTTCTCCTCCCTGCTTGCTGCCCTGAGCTGTGTTAGTTCTCTGTTAGCTTACAGTTTATGTAAGACTGACCCCTCCACAGGCCTCCCTCGCCCAGCCTGAGCCTCCCTGTCTCCTCTCTCTCTCTCTCCCTCGCTCTTACACACACACCTCGACCAGCCTCAAACAGCAGGGTGATTGTAAGAGGCCAGACTCGCTGCATAAATAGCTTTATTATGTTCTTAAAAACTAGCAGCGCTAACCGAGCAGCTTCCCTCTCAAATAGCATAAGGTCGCTCCCCGTGCTGGATGTGAGAGGCTGTGAATGAGACACTCAGCCTCGTCCTTTGAAAACAATTATGATAAAGCATCCATAATGGAGTGCAGACAGACAGAACAGAGATGGTGAATGATACAGACACACAGACAAAACAGACTGAGGTTGTGTGTAATGTGTGTGTGTGAGAGAGAGAGAGAGAGAGAGAGAGAGAGATGGCAGCAGAAACACAACCTTTTAAGGCTGCATACCCAGCAGCCCAGTGCCTGAGGTGGACTCACAAATAGCTCACACATGTAGACAGATGCTCACACACACAAACACACACACACACACTCAGGCTCACACATTCACACATCCAAAAGCAGTGCAAACGCCCGTTTGATTGCACAAGGTGAAGAGCCTTTTTTCTGCTCTCCTTTGATGTGAGAGTGGAGTAGAGACTCGACCGGCCCTGGCAGAGGATGAGTATCTCATGAAATGATGAACACAGTCTGTCTGCCGTTTTCATTTCTCATGTATTTCTTTCTCTCTCTTTTTTTTTTTTTTCCTGGCCCTGTAGCGAATGTTGCAATCAAGTTAACAAATGTTTTTAGTAGGATCAAATCCTTGGATGGAGGCAAATCAGAAAGGTATGTCCCCAGACTTATAGTGCTTCCAAAGCCATGGAGGAGCATGACTTTTCTGGCTCGGAGTCTATTAGTCCTCTGCTTTGGAGCGGAGCAAGGTGAAGGAAGCAATCTTTTTACCCTGTCCACATCAAAGACAAATTCTGTTTTGAAATTGAACATGACCAACTTCTACTTTGACACAAAAAAAGTACATAAAAAAACCAACTATCCCCTGCTCAGCATGGATGGCACAGGCATGCGTTCAGCTAGAAGGACAACCATGTGTGGCAGCCGTGAAAGGAAAATGATGGACTTGTGCAGCCAGGCAAGCACGCACTCCTCTAGGTGAGCCATATGCCAGGTAGCACTAAAACCATCCTCACCTAACTACCTCCACACAAGCAGATGAATGTTAAACCATTTTAACTGCAGCAGAAGCCACAAAATGGCTGTCAGCAAAAACACCTCCCCTTCTCCCCAACTGTCCCCCCCCCCCCCACACCCCCCCGCTAAACCTCTGTTTTCTCCCCTCTTCTCTGTGCTACCTCTTTCCTTTCGCCTCTCCCTCCCTCCCTCGTTCACTCTTTCTGTACACTCTGCCAAAAGGTGCTCCAGTGCTGATATTCCGTTAAGAGTGCCTGCCAACAGTAAGATTTGTCCTTGGATCCTGTTCACATTCCCTCCTCCTCTTCCTCTCTGTGATCCTGTTTCGACCTGAGGTATCCAGCTCAGAACGGGGATACACCTAATCGATTTGTCATGCTTTAATTCAATGGTGGCATGGGCATCTCATTACCTAATAGGGGGGCTTTAATAGCTTACTTCATACTATTACGCCACAAAAACGTAGCTAGAGTTTTCACTTCAAACCCGAATAACTTGTTCAGAAGAAATGATCGATGGTTTCCATCACCTCTATTACCCATCCCTCAACCCAATTTCTTTCCACCTGGTCACTCCTGAGTATTCTCTCTCTTCTTCTTCATGTTTATCCATTGCTCATTTCTTTCCCATCCCTTCCCATATATCCTGCAGACCTGACCATTTTTCCACAGTTTCACTGACTCATTCAGGCTTGTCTATTTATCTTCTGGTCCTGTGGTTGTGACTGAGGTTTCTGGAGGCTACTGATAACAGCAGAGTATTGCAGCTTGGTTCTAGACCTCACCGCCAAAGCATGGACATCAGTTTTGACCAGGCTGTTTCTGACAGCCAAGCTAAACTGATCTGATATATTGTAGCACTCCATTATTAGTGTAGCAAAACTATATATATTATAAGAAAAAAGTCATTTCTACATTTAACCAGTAGTGTAATCTCCATAGCACCATACTGTTGTCATTTGTTATCGTCACACATGAGTGACCTGAGGCCAGCTGATTTTTTAAAATGGTAATAGGCTATGATTTTGGAGAGGTGCCTTGACATGCATACTTGCCAAAACAATACTAATACATACTTGTAAGCAGTATCAGATTGTGATACATATACTGTTATTGGTATTGCTTTTGGCATACTAATGCTATTGGGACAACTCTATGCATTGCCTGAAAAAATTAACAATGTAAAAGCAAACTAAGAAATAAGATACACTCTCTATACTTAGTGAGCATTAGCTTAAAACATTCACAACACCCAAACATCAGACATGTGAACATCCTCATCCTCTGTACATCAACCAGACAGGTAGAAAAAGTAACAAATAAATGAAAAATGTCACTGTATACAGGTAAATGTGGCACAGCCTACTGAACCAGTCCCAACCAGCTGCTAGCATGCTACATGTCACAAACTGTTCAACTATGCGATGGTCTCTCAGTGTCAATGACGAAGATGAGGTCCACCTCAGTAGAAAGACACTGAGCTAGGCGCGTGAGCAGCTCCTTGGTCAATGTGTAGTGGACACTTCATCCCATTGACCTTATCAGCTGTTTTATTACAGCCCCCTAATTAACAAGGTATTACACACAGTAATAATAGCTTCGGCATTGTTTGGGATGGTCTGTGTACGTGGGAGACTGTGCGCGTGGTGGACGAAGTATGCTGGCGCGTGCGTGTGTTAATTTTTTTTTTTTTTCTTTTGGCATGTGACTTGAAGAAATTTAAAAAAAAATTCAGGTCGATTAAAGTATAAAAATGTCCCAAACATTAAACATATATGTATTATTGAGTCGGTGATGGTAAACATTTAAAGAAGACACATCATTGAAAGGAGAGGTGTATTCAGGTGTGCAATGTGACCAGACGACCGGGACTACTTACCCATGTCTAATGTTGTCACACTCTCAGCTCTACCGTGTAAATATTTCATCAAGATCATTTACAATCCATTTAGACACATTTTACAGAAGCGATGGATGGGATGACAGCCTCCCGGGGACCTGTCAAACGAAGCCACTGTATGTGGAGATATTTTTTGACAGAAAACCCCGAGGAAAATGGCGTCAACGGGGCTTTGGGAAAGAAAAAAAAAAGCCAAAATAGGATTTGCTGCCTGATGACAGAAGCGAGCAAAAGGTAGCCGTATGGTAAGAAAAAATCCAATCGGAAACTTCGCGCTTGTGTCCAGGTCCAGTCAGAAAAAAAAGATCTTTGGAGGCTCCGTTGCATTGACTCGTGTTGTGGAGATCCGCGGCGGTGCAGAGAGGCTCCAGTGCCCTGCAGGATCGCTGGTCACTCAGGGAGCTGCACAGCCCTCAGATCCCTCACAAATCCGCTACTCGGCTGGTGAGGGAAGGAGGAGGGGTGTGTGTGGGGGGGGGGGGGGAGAGTGGGACTATTACTGCAGTCAAAACAAGCCCGCATAGGACTACAAGCCCAAATCCAGCGGGAAAATGTCAGCGACTAGACCGCGCTTTCCGCCGTCAGTTCACCAAACAGAGGATCCGAGGAAGGTGGCGGTGGTTAGGTCGCTTTCCTTCACTGGTTGTATCAAATCAGGGTTTTCTCTCCCTACGCCCCTCTCTCTCTCTCTCTCTCTCTCTCTCTCTCTCTCCTTCTCTCTCCTTCTCTCTCTCTCTCTCTCTCTCTCTCTCTCTCTCTCTCTCTCTCTCTCTCTGCTTTCCTGATCGGTGAATGTCAGGTCCCGTAGCCTGGTGTCTGGTAATGATCTCACCCAGCAGACTAAAAGCTCTGGCCGAGCAGAGGAAGAGGAGAGGAGGAGCGACATCGCCTCCACCTGGCAGCATGGACGCGTGTCTCCTTTTGCAACCTTCCCATAAATCCCAGGGCTGTCTCCTGTGGGACTTCAGTGCAAGGTGGGACAATACCATCTGGCAAAAGGCTGTTGTGTTGACCGAGTTACTGCTGTAGGACAAAGTGATGCATTTTTTAAAATAGGTTCACAAACTAGTTTACTATACAGAAGTTTTAGAGTGATGCTCTGAAAGGATCATTTATTCGTTACAAGTGTAACATGAAATGTTGACTCTAGATTTTTAAAAGTCTAAAATTAAAAAAAGAAATCATACTCCAATGCGTGCTGTCACATAACTTAGCTCGGGACATTTTGGCTCATTCTCTGGGCCAATTTACCACCAGATATTTTACCAGAGAGGACCAAAGTTATTTAGAAGAGGCCTTACATGTTACTGCAAAGCTCAAGGAATCTACCAGAGAAACAAGTAAGAAGATAATGAATTGACTTGAATTTATTCCAAATGTATGTAGATTCCTGGCCTGGACTGCAGCGCAACAAAGAGCACAGGATAAAATAAATATGAGGAAATTGATTCAGGTTCACAAAAGACATGCAATTATATGTTGTCGTCCTGGTGTTTTAAGATGTTCACGTTTCAAGATAACACTTAAATCAAATTAAATCCAAAAACAGATTAAAGTTGATTGCACAATAGAAGTCATATCCAAATACCTCCGTCAGGGTCCCACATATGAAATGGCATAGACTTAAAAAGAACAATAAGAAGCTATACACTATTACTTATTGCAAAATCATTTAAAATGCTCTGGTCGGGAATGTCGGGAGTTTCTAAATGAAAACATTGACATACCTCTGGACTTATTAGCTGTGAATAAAGTGTGTCGCTTTTGTCATCATAAAGGCTTTGCCCAGGAATCACCACTACAGGGATGACTGCTGATGACTTTATTGGACAGGCCGTGTATAATGACATCCAACCCAACATGTGTGTTCAGTGAGACAAAATCTGCCACAACACTCTCTGCCAACACATTGTTACAGAGATAGAAAGAGGGGGCATGTGAGTGGATGATTACAGGTAGATTAATGTGTGTTTGTGTGTGTGTGTGTGTGTGTGTGTGTGTGTGTGTGTGTGTGTGTGTGTGTGCGCGCTTGTGCTTTCCCCTTAAGATGTATAATTATATCACCCTGGAAAACTAATCTAACTTGAACAAGCCTCAGTTGTTCCATTGACTCATCACAAATTGTTTATATCGTGTCTCCATGCAAACTCTGACCTTCCCTGCATGGAAAACATCCTTTAACATTAGCAAGTGATGCAAATGATGTCAAATGACCTTTTCTCTCTTAGTGCCCCACAGATAGCTGTTACTCAGCCCTGGCATGTCTAAGCGTAAGGGTGTGTGTGTGTGTGTGTGTGTGTGTTTGTGTGGATAACCCACTGGGAGGAATTTCATTAGCTGGGGTGATATTTGTGATTATCCGTTTAGTACCATGTAAATATTCAGCACAGTTTTGTATTTGTTGTGAGAAATCTGCTCTGCCATCAGTGGATTGGGTGTTGTTGCTTTTCACTTCCTCTGCTGCTGTGGCTCATTGACTAGATACACATAACTGTTTTGTGTGTTTGAGCATGTGGTTTAAAATGTTTGTAGAGTATATTGTGTTTGTAGTGTCAGTGCCATCGTGATTCTATCAATTTGCCGCTTTCTAGCATTGTTTTACTTAGCTATTTCCAAAAAAGGACTCCGGTTAAATCAAAATTTGGTTTAAGAGGCTTTAAAATTAGGCTCAAATTTTAGGATTTACAACTTTTAATCTTTTGAAAATGTGGTGTTAAGGATGATAAATAAAATCCTACAGATACATGTAAATACAACTTAAATATAGACTAACAAAGTTGTTTATTTGCATGCATGTGTATGTGTTCTCATTCATGTGTGTCTATTGATTTGAGATTTGTGCTAGAATACAAAGAGACCCCTGAGAGTGAGGGGTCAACAGCTGCTCCCCAACAACCAATCAATTGCAGGGTATCAGTAAACATTACACACAGACACAAATGCAAACACACACACACACACACACACACACACACACACACACACACTCATACAGACGACTCTCTGTTCTTGAAACTGTTGCCATGGATACCAGATACAGGCAGCCAAGAGGGAGCAGTTTTCCAGCTTAAACTGTAAATATTGAATTATGATGGGGATGAAGGAGACAGCAGAGCAGGGCAAACGCTCCTGCCTGAATGATCTAAATACCCAGATTATCCTTTCATCTCTATTCACTGCTACAGGAAATCTGGTACATCATTCATGTTCATCAAGTTCTTCATAAAAAGATCAACGTGCCTTCTCCGGTCCTCGTCATTTATCTGAGTGTCTCTTCTGCAGACTGAGAGCTGCCCCCATTCCTTTTTCTCTGCCTGCCTTTTTGTATGCACGATTTTCATTCCCTCAAGTGGGATGCCAAAGTAAATGCTTCCCCATGCTTGATTTGCTATACATAAAAGTGAATCTCATTGAAACCACTTCACCAAATGCTGAAGCTTTCATGTGGTGATAGCTCCTCTGTGGTTTCATCGATGGGGAGAGAGTGGATTGAGATAAGAAGTGAAGAAAGATGAAAAAGGGATTTAAACAATTAATAAATGTTTTAAGGGAGGCTGTTGGGGAGAGGAAGAAACAAATGAATAATAAAAGTGGTAAGTGGAGCCAGCAGAGCTACAATAACAACACGATGATGCTCATAACAAAGCAGAGGCACTTGACTGCTCTGAGAGTTGACACGCTAACCTTGAGCTGACATTGCGAGCAGGGGAGACTCACATTCAATCAATGAAGGGCTTTTCTCAGGGAGTCCACTAATCTCACAGGGCAGCCGAGGGTTCATCAGAGCCCTGAGCCCCCTGGGACTGACTGAGCTAATGGGGTTAGCTGAGAGAGAAGGAGTGTGTGTCTGTGTGTCTGTGTGTGCAAGACAAGTGTGTTGAGCATGCAAGGATCATGTAGCTGTGTGTGATAACCTGCACTTGTGTGTTGTATATACAGACAGTGCACGTGTGTGTACGTGTCTGAGAACTAGCAAGGGTCGTGCTGATGGAGTGAGAAGTTAATGGGATGTGTGACAAGGTTGATTACTAAGGCCTCAGTGATCTGACTGGGTTAATGAAGTAAATGACTTCTTGGATAACACACCGCTGAGGAGATCTTCAACTACTGATACACTCAGATAAACCGGAATGGCCTCCTCTTCTCCCTCATTTACCTTCCATTGGGTTTAACTTCCTGCTGCACTTAGCGGCAAACACACCTAGTCAGTGGGACTTTTTTTCAATTGCTCCACTTGTACCAAATGTGGACAAACATTTTTTATTGACTATATTTTATTTATCTGTGTTTCTTATAACTGGACCATGTGTAATATTAAACATAGCCATTTGATGCGTTGTATCAGAGACACCTTAAAGCTAATCATCACCTGGAGTCCTTGGCAGGTCACAAAAAAACATTCATATTGTTGAAAGAATACTGAATTAACACGAATACATCGCAAAACATAACACAGAGTGACAAACAGGAGTGTAACGGCAAATGGATGCACAATTAGATGTGACGCGACGTGACATGGTATAATGTGATGTGCGCTTTGTCCCCTTGGAAAACCCAAAAAGTCTTAAATAATCAGCGCCAATAATAGTCGTTAGTGCTCCTAGCGTTCAGTCACACAAAAGCAGCTTGAAATAAAAATAAGATAGGAGGAAACACACACTCCTGGGTCACAGCAGAATGAAATTGTCACGTTAAGAAACAAGAAAAAACAAAAAAAAAACTCAAAATTAAAGTATAAGCTACATTTACCGTTCATTAAATCACAACAGCTTTGCACACGGTGAATAGTCTCTCTCCAAAGTGGCCACCGTTTGAACTACTTCATCTACTACTGCATCTACATACACACATATAAGCGAAGAAAAAGGGTTACTGAAAGAGTTCGTTTTTTTTCCATTTAGGGATGAGATAGAGATTGTTCTTCTAATGAAAGCAATAACGACGTCTGAGAGAAGATGCAGACCAGAAAAAAACCCAAAAAACAACAACACCACAGATGGAAGCTAAGCAAACAACAAAGACGGATCTAAATGCAGTTGACTGCGGACTCCCTGCTGTCTCCATCGATGTGAAGAGATGACATTGTGCCCATCCTCCTGTTACTTATAGGGACATTATCATAATGGTGTGGTTTATGAGCTGAGCATTCAAATGGGCTCAACTTGAAGTCCTCTACAGGGCACAGTGTGTGAGTGGATGCCTGTGAAGCTGCAGGAAGACAGCAGCGAACAAAACAATAACACCCTAAAATGTATTTAAACTGACAGTTCTGGCATCTCACAATGCAGCTCAGGACTGACAGCAACAATCTGATCAATCTGTAAACAAAATGCAGCAAAGAGAAAAATGTTTTTCCTTTTGTGCTTTCTTATTGTGTTCATCTGCAGAGAAGAAGCTTTAAATGGGTGAATATCCAGCAGTTACAGTCAGAACGGACATATAATAGGTTCAAGTCTAGATTCATACACAATTAGTTCTAAGAAACACATATTTGTCATGGCTTGTATGAATATTCACACCTCCAACATCCACCCTGCTGCATCCTGTTGTGTTATAACTGTGCATGTGGTCAGATACAGCTGCAAAGGTTGTGTGTGTGTGTGTGTGTGTGTGTGCATGCGTGTGCGTGTGTCAGTCAGAAACAGAGGCGAAGACTCTCTAAATGACAGATCACTGCCACTTCCCCAGGTACTGTGTAAGTAAAATGGAGAATCTGACATCAGCTGTCTCAAATGATTTCATAGCTTATTCAAAGTTTCTTGTACGTATGAACCTCTACTGACCTTATATGTGAGTGTGTTACATACAGTTCATCATTAAGAGAAGAGTAAACATCAGCATCAGAAACAGAGAGGATATACTATATTTCATGATATGTGCATGCTCTGCTATAACATGCACATGCATTTTTTTAAAAGATAGCTAAGCTCCTGTATGTACTGTATAATGAAGTGTTTGCACATTTATTCTGTTCAAAAAACATTTTTTTTGTTGTTGTGGCAGTTTAATAATAAAAGGATGGTCATTTGTATGTGTGTGATACAGAAAGTGTGTTTAGAAGGGTAATACAAAACGGATATGAAAGCACCTGTAAGGCCTTTTTTTGACCTACAGAAGCAAGCGAGACCAGCAGAAAGACTGGTTATTTCTATACAGTTGTTTTTAAAGCCTGTTGTCACTGCCACTTTATGTATGAAAAGTCCTCTTCAGGAACACACTGAACTGCCTCATTTTGAGAAGTTAAAGAAAATTATCCGTAGTTTCATATGTACAAACAGTATTTCAAAGCAAACATTAAGTGACCACATACACATGTGCACGCTCACACACACACACACACACACACACACACACAAACAGATGCACACAACAAACGGCACCTGGTCGGCATTTGTTGTTTACTGAGCATGTTTTGAACAATGTCCCGTCTGAAGCTGCCTCCCAGCAGCAGGATGTGGTGGTGCGACACAATCTCGCTCAACAACACCCACTTCCTATGAGTTTGATAAACAGCCCTGTGGTTTCACTCACTCTCCTCCTTCTCGTCAAATAGAGGCATACACTAACACACACAAACGCACACACATTCACACACATACTGTATATATGCACAGCTCCACAGCCTTACCATCTGCTAATGTGACACGTTACCAGAGTGAGTTATTGTGCATAATGTTACCCGAGCTATCATGAGATTTACTGTGACAAACTGTTTAAACGCCACCAGATTCGTTTATGTATCCATAACTCTAATGGTAGAATTAGAGGAGGACGTCAATGTGTCACATTTGTTTTAGGGCGAATGATGTAAGTGGTCCTGAGTTATGTTCACCACTAGAAAGATATTTTCCAGTTTAAGCAAGACTGTGAGAGTCTAAGGGTTGATGAAAAAATGGTAAGTAACTTCTCTTCTCTACATGGTTAAATGGGCACATACGGTCCTGTCAGTCACATCTGTGAGCTGTCAGGATATGAATGTGTGGATGCATCTGGGGAGAGAGTGAGGGGTGTATTAGGCCTTCTGATCCTTCACACTCCTCTTGTCAAACTTAACGTGAAAATGAAAGTCAGTGGAGTGTGTGTGTGTGTGTGTGTGTGTGTGTGTGAGAGAGAGAGAGAGAGAGAGAGAGAAAATCAAGGAGGGTCAAAGGAGAGGAGCCATGCCTAATCCTGTGGGATGTGAGGGTATCTGCTGCGTGTGGAGATGAGATGCAGAGATGTGTTCAGCGGTGCATGGATCACAAAACCTTCGTAACTGACAGTGGAGACTCCCAAGAGACAAATGTCAAGCTCCTAACTGCTAAAATTCCCTTTCAACGGGAAAAAAAAGGGAAACTGTATGGGTCATAACGATAACCAACATCACATCATAACTATTAAATAATCCTGGAATTTGATAACAGATGAGATCTGAGTTCATTTTCATTACAGTGTAACAAATCCTACAAAGAAATTTGTTGTTAACATTATGCAATTTGTTTTTGAAAAATACTATAAAAATACTATATTATCTAAAAGATGAAATATTATCTATTAATACTATCATGTATGTACTATGTATAAGAATACAATATATAGTATCATACTTAAATGTGATATTATAGGATATTATAAATATAAAACAAGTCATGTAATATTAAAAAAGATTAAACCTTTAAAATATATCATAAAAAGGTAGTAAGGTAGTATATGGTACATACACAACATGCCTATGAGAAAATTCACCCTTTTTATACGTTTATAAATAAGTAAAGAAACTGTAACTAATATATGTTGTTTAAATGAATACCGAATGACACCAGTATGTCTGACATATTCTAGGTGATATTTAGTATTCTTTATTTTAAGGAATATTTTCTAGCCCCTAAAAATAATATGAACCAGTAGGTGGCGGTGTTGGTCAAAATAAAATCTCTTTTAACCCGGAAGTAGAACCTGTGGCCCTTTAACAAGGCAGGAAGAGTCCACTAATATAACTGACAGTTGGCTATCATGGCGCTTGATGTAAAGTCCAGAGCCAAGCGATACGAGAAGCTGGATTTCCTCGGAGAGGGTCAGGTATGATCACTAAAGATACCAGTGTCTCAGTGTTTGTGCTCATTTGTTCAGGCTGTTGCTGCACAAAGCTTAGCAACAAGCTAACATGCATTAGCTGGTTGTTAATGTCAACAAAGCTGCTCCATGCTGTTCTGCACAGAGGATCAATAATATACCAAAATATGTGTGTAGCCTCCTTCATCTTACTTTATGCTCTCCGTCTGTCGTCTCCAGTTTGCAACAGTGTACAAAGCCAGAGACAAAACGACGGATACTATAGTTGCTATTAAAAAGGTACAGACTATCACCTTAATATTGGAGCTGTTAGCTGTTTCATGCTAAGCTACTCTGGTGTTTAACAAAAGCCTCATGTTTTTTTTACATTGCAGATCAAGGTTGGTCACCGTACTGAGGCTAAAGATGGTAAATGTTATGTAACATAACACCCATGGTATTTCTTGTCATTATGTATTGACTGCTCTTCTTACTAACTGAAACACTTATTAATAGGTATTAACAGGACTGCTCTCAGAGAGATCAAACTGCTGCAGGAGCTGCATCATCAAAACATTATTGGGGTAGGTAAGCAGGTTTGATGAACTATGATTATGTCTGTTAGATGGGGTTGTTTCTGCTGCCTCTGTTTATTAATAAAATCATAAAAACAGACTGTATTATCTTTAAGGTTTATTTCGGCCGAGGTCAGAAAACACCTCAATTGAGCACAGTCATTGACAATTGAAAGCTGACAAAGTTTCTCTGTTAACAAACTTACTTACACTGCTCGAAGGTACAACCTACAAATTCTTTACGATTCGGGTACTCTATCTCTATAAGGCTCAAAATAAGACATCAACCTTGACTTGTAAATGTCAGACATACATTTCACTCTTTGCAAACCTTCTCTTACAACAGATAGTTGGCTCCAATCTCAATATAACTCTGGCTGTGAAATACTTTACCTAGATATGGTTACAGCTACTCAAACCTAGAATAATTACCGGTACTCTTAGATGGTAGACAGATTTGTGTGATACATTTACAAAGTTACCAAGATGAACGAAGTCATGGAAATTCATACTAACAGTGATCGAAGACATGAATGTCTTAAAATTCACACTCTGCTGATACACTGTGATAATTCTTGTTTTATTGGTCCTCAGCTGCTTGACGCCTTCGGACACAAGTCCAACATCAGCCTTGTGTTTGACTTCATGGAAACAGATCTGGAGGTAAGATCTTATTCGAACAATCCCTCAGTACTGTATGTGTCTTTCCAAGGTGCAGATTAGGCTGTTGTCATTTTCACTGCTAAACAAGTTTCAATGTAGTTACCATTACTTTTTTCTACTTAGTCCACTTTTGTGCTTAGCTTATTCCTTTATTTATTCTATTCTACTACTGTGACTTTTGCAATCCAAGGGATCGTTAAAGCCCATGTTTTAACATGTTACCTTATTATACAGGCCTATTCAAAACCCCATTTGAAAGTTTTAGTTTGTTTTCTTTATAAATACATTTTATTGACGTTTTTTAAAGTGGCTTCTTAATGCTATCTGAAATTTTTTTTTTTTATTTAGAAAATGATCAGACAAAAAAACTACATTTGGAAGATGCTGTTAGTGCAGCTTTATGTATTTAAAAAAGTTATTATTAAGCTAACATGTAGAAGACTAAAATTATGTTAGTTACAATATCACAAAGTGCAACCTCAGTGTGTGACAGTGTTGACTAAAAACTCATGAAATTCATGGATTGATACAATTTTAACACACAGATTTAACTATATACAAACAGTATGTCAGATTCTTGAATGATATAAACATCAGTCATTAAAAAAGACCACTAGCTTGCGTTCACAGGAGTGTAGAGTTACTGTCACCCAAAATCACAAACCATTTTGGGGGATTTTTTTACTTTGTTTGGAAATGTTGGTATTATAATGTTCAGCTGTAAACGACACAGGAGTCCAAATAATAGATACAAAATAATACATGAATGAATCACTCTCGAGACGTATAGGATTAGAAGGCAATCATAGTAATGCAGAGAACATGAGTGAAAGACTGTGTGAGTGCTCACATACATGTATGACCATTGAGAGGTTCTGTGAGGTCACTCAGGCTTTTACATTTAACCTCATCTCCTACTCTGGAGGCTTTTAGAATGAAAGGCTCCAGATGGGCGCCCACCACCGATGCATCAGTTTCTAACACACAGCTATGCAAAATAAGATGAGCACCCTTTAAAAAAAAAAAAAAAAAAATCAATACCACTCCGCTCTTTGTCCCTACAATATATTGATGCCATTAGCGGCTTGCATACAGACAGGACAGGCGTGAGAAAGGAATATGATTGGCATCTTATTCGACCCCATGCTTAGATTTAAGTGGAGGACCTTATCAACTACAGATGTTATTACACATACTACTGAGTGTTGTTGAGGAAATAATGGAAAATATGTAGCCTGCAGTCCTTAAAGGACATTAAGTCATAGATGACACGTATTTGTGGTTATGTTTTCTTTAACTGAAGCCTCTTTATGTTTTCAGGTGATAATCAAAGACACCAGTCTAGTCCTGACTCCAGCCAACATCAAAGCCTACATCCTCATGACCCTACAGGGCTTAGAGTATATGCACCAACACTGGGTCCTTCACAGAGTAAGAGCACATCTACTTCCCATACACACAAACAAACACGCACATACATTCTGTAATACATAATTGCAATGCAATTATTGCACTAGTTGCTACTTTGTGTGTCCAGGATCTGAAGCCCAATAACCTGCTGTTAGATGGAAATGGAGTGTTGAAGTTGGCTGATTTTGGTTTGGCAAAAGCATTTGGAAGCCCCAACAGAGTCTACACACATCAAGTTGTTACCAGGTCTTTAATTTTTTTTTTTTTTAAACGTAGATCTTTGTGTTTATCACCCTGTGTTTTTATTATTATTATTATAAGAACTCTTATAAAGATGCAATGTGTATCTTTATTTCACTTGATAGTTCCTCATTTGCTCGATTTTTATGAAGTGGATTGTATCAAAAGGGGAAATAAATCTGCCGCTGGTTGAGACATGTGTGACGGAGCATTTAATGGAAAGTAACTGGAGCAACTTATCGAGTCTTCTGTACTTTTCACCTAGGTTTAACATATTTGACATATCTGTGTAATGGAAGAGTAGTAGATGTAAGATTAGTTTGCCTGTTTAACACCTTCAAACTCAAACTGACTTTCTCCCTGTTGATGGATCCTTTCCCAGGTGGTACCGCTCCCCTGAGCTCCTGTTTGGTGCCAGGATGTATGGTGTGGGTGTTGATATGTGGGCAGTGGGATGCATCCTTGCAGAGTTACTTCTTCGGGTAAACGAACCACACTTTCCCAGATATTCATACAGTAACATGGCCCTGTTTTATTGTGTCAATGATAACGTACCCGTTTGCTGTAGATACCCTTCCTTGCTGGAGACTCAGACCTAGACCAGCTGACTAAGATCTTTGAGGCTCTTGGGACCCCCACAGAAGAGACATGGCCTGTGTGTATCTTTTTCTCCTCTACATATAACCTTATTTACCTCTTGAACGTTTGAGGATCCTAAACGTGTCCTTCAAATATGTCTGCAGGGAATGAGTAGTCTACCAGACTATGTGTCCTTCAAAATATTTCCCGGCACTCCTCTTGAGCATATATTCAGTGCAGCTGGAGACGACTTAATGGAGCTGCTACAGGCTCTGTTTACTTTTAACCCCTCTACAAGGACCACAGCTACACAGGTAATACTACGCTGAAAGCACCACAGCTAGTCTCACCTCACGCTTAGTTTTCACTCAGTTTTACATTTTTTAAATTATAATAATGAGAGGAAATGGAAGACAAGAGCTAGCCTTAAAGTTTTGGTCCATTTTGCTATTTCATTTGAATTATTTGTTGTGCACACTTCAATGTATATATTATACACAAGTCAATTCATATACTTTTTGGATACAGATACCTCCACCTCACCACTTCTCCTCTCAAGGTTTCTTTGAAAATATTTTCAAAGCTAATATTTAAAAAAAAATAAAAAAATTTTTTAACTCATTTATGTTTAAACTAGCGTGTGTGCAAACAAAATCAGACCAGCTCTGTAATAATAATAATAATAATAATAATAATGTGAAGTGTTCTACTTTTGTCTAATGTTCTCTAGGCCCTGAAGATGAGTTACTTCAGTAATCGACCTGGTCCCACTCCAGGTCCTCAACTCCCCCGACCCAACGGTTCAGTGGAAGCGCTGAGGGAGAAAGAAACAATCGGCCTGAAGAGGAAGATTGAGGGCCTGGAGACAAGTAAAGAACATAAATTGACTCGTAGTTGTATATAATGACCTTTTTTTTAAATTCTCCTTCTTTATGATAACAGTGTACCCATCTTCTGATGGCTACTTCCAGCAGGATTAAGCACCATGTCACAAATCATTTCAAATCAAATGTAATCAAAAGGCCTCAACAGATGTGGTGAAAGGAGAGATTTGTCTCATGGATGTGTAGCAGCTGTGTGATCAAATCATGTCAATATTGCACATAAATGGCTAAAGAACTGTTTCCAGCACCTTGTTGAATCTATCCCCTGAAGAATGGCGGTTCTAAAGGCAACCTGGTACTAGCCAGGTGTGCCTAATAAAGGGGCCGATGGGTGTATAGTCAAATCAAGCTGTTTGATATTGTGGCTTGAGCAGCAATAACGAAAAGTGTCTGCAGTAAAAGGTCTGAGGCTGATTTTTGAAAAGGAGCTGGTAAGTTTAGAACATCCCACTCAGACCAAACTCTCATAAAGCATGTTGTGAACCGCTCCTGTGCTCTCATGTTTATCCACACTACAGTCACAAATCTAGAAAACCACTTGGCTGAACCTTGTAATTCAAAGGGTGTTGGCTGCACGTTTAACTGCAGTGAGAGACTCAGAATATAGTAAAGTAAAACACACATACAGTACGTGCTCCTGTAAAGACATGTAAGTGGATTGTGGTAGCAGGGGAACATTTTACTGAAGGAGCATGTCAGAGTTACTGGGAGGTTCAAAGTTTTTCCAGCTCCTCCTCTGGTTTTGAAAATATCTAGGTTCCTTATAGCTATGATCCATGCTACAGTACATTACAGAGAGACATTTTAAATACCGTACTAACTTCAGCTTTAGTGGTCAGTAAATTATGTCCATGCTCATGTTTGTTTTACTTGCACATGTAGAGTTAATAAAGTGCGCGTGTATATACTTGTATCATATGTTTTGTGACACCTGTCTTCATGTTACTTTCAGCTGTGATGAAGAAGAAGCTCGTTTTCTGACCAGGATGTCCCGCAACATCCGATGGTTCGTCTTCAGCCCGTTGTGGGGCACAGCTTTCCCATATTTCTCAGGATTCTTTACCAAAAGGAAGTGAATAATAAACCGGCGGACCCGAGGACATTTTAGAGGTTGTTGCCGTGATATGACTTGAGAAATATGCCCAGGGTTTGTATCAGAGTACTCGGCAGAATTCAGCAGTGAACCTCTTGATACAACAGATGCTGTGTATAGGTCAGTTATGTTGACTCCTTCAGTGCCACAATGACACTCAAGCTCAAGGTTCCTGTTGGAATATTTTCTATTTATACGGCTGGAAAAGAGAAACAAAACTAGAAAGCCTGATTGTGTGTTTTGTATGTAAGACCAATAAAATGGTGCAAATTAATATGTATGGGGTTTTCCTTGTGTGCTTATAGTTGAGCCAAGTTCTGGGACTGCAGAGTGGGGTTTTTTTTTTTGGGCACAACTTTTTTGGCTAGTGGCCTTCATCAAGGTTCAGGAGGACCCTGATGAAGGCCACAAGCTAATATGCGTTTGTCTTGTTTATAAAGTTGATCTTCATCCTGTATGTGTCGCTGAAACTCTTTCACCTCTCTGAGTTCTGGGACTACTTGAACATACTATAAAAGGTTGGGATATATTATTTTTAAACACTCTTGTGGTCCACAGAATACATACTGGTCTCATGTAAGAAGTATTTGCAGAGTTTTGAATAAGTGTGGACAGAAATATACTTGTGTATTTGCTCAGGTTTTTTTGACAGACAGGGGACGGGGTTATGTTGGACTGTGTGTGATTCTGTGGCATAAGCCCTGTCTTCAGAGCAGACAGGTTGACGCTAGGCTTCACACCAGCTCATACATGAATGACATGCATTTCCCCTCCTGTCTGTTCTCGTTAACATAACCCTGAACTCACAAAGTCTGGCATGTCAGAAGCCTGATGTTCTGGCAGTGTTCAGCTGCTCCTTTGGTTTTCTGTCAAACAGTGTTAGATCTGATGAGATGTTCAAAAAAAAAAGTCTCTCTCATGGCTTGGTGTCTAGTCATAAATGTTCACAATACAGCATTGAGTGGGGACACACACACTTTGTGTGATTGACTACAGTGAATCTGTGTGTGTTGGGCTCTTCGGTCAGATGACAGGTTTGGCAAATATCAGCCCAGTCAGAGTGCGATACAGTATCAGCCTTATCAGCCAAGGACATTTCATTGGCCAGGAAAGCCACTGTTGCCCACATTCTGTTACAAAATACAAGGTCAGGGTTTGTGGGAGAAACTCATACTTGATCATATGTCTGAATCAGCCAGATAGGCTTGTGGGCTGAACGTAAGTGGGAGGATGAAGACCGAATCATGAATAATACAGTGTAGAGCCTTGTGTAATGCAGAATTAACCAAAAGTAAAAGATCTTAGTGCACACAGCTACTTGATATTATTAATGAAGTTAATAATAAACACCAAAACCATTACCCAGATTGCTTGATGATGCACATCAGGGTATAAAAATAACATAATTTGGGCCATTTAGGTGTTACCCTTTTCTAAATGTTTTCACTTGTCTCCACATGGAAATTAGATTTTATATTATCTTTCATACTTACTGGTATTCAAGTTATTTGGGTTATTGTACAGTATGAACAAAAAAATGCTGCCTCCTATATATAAATATAAGTATGTGTACCAAATGAATCTATGGGCCTTTTGATGATTATGATGTCAAAAGGAAAATATGAATTGAATATGTATTGGAAAAAATGAAAGAAACTATTTAATCATCACAAAAAATCCCTATTGTAAAAACAACCCGTCCATATTATGTCCTTAAAGAACTTAAAGAACCCTTGAAGCGCCCCCGCCCAGGAAGATATGGTTAGTAACTTAAATGGTAGGCCTGTAAAGATTTACACATACTGAAATGCAGGAGTATGATTTGAAAGCAGAACGAGACAGAGAGTCTCAATCCATGTGACGTTTTAAACGAGGCTTTGGTCTGTATGGAAAATGATACAGCCTAAAGTAAGAAAGTCAATAGATCACATCAAATGAAGACATTTGAGAGTTTCTTGATGCCCAGTTGTCCACAGTTTTAGAGAGGGCTTCTTTTTCTGCTGTTTGATGGTGATGTGCTCGCACAGTGGGAGGAGAGACGAGGCAGGCGCTGAGGAGGGGGAGGAGGGGAGGAGGGGAGAGACATGGACGGGTCTGTCAGGGAGGGAGGGAGGGAGGTCGGAGTTTGAGGATCGGCGCGTTGTTTCCCGTGTGGCTGTGCTGCTGATTTCATGAAGAGGAAGAAAAGCAGCACGCTCGTCCTTCTCTCAAACGGATTTTTATCTTCGTCTCTTCAACAACAAACAAAACAAAATGTGTACACCGTGTTGTGTCTCGCAGGTAAGAAACAGTGTGGTGTTGTCGTGTTTTCTAGTTGTTCATCAGCACAGTGATGAGCTCTTTGCTAACGTTACGTCGACCGTTGTTTGAGTCTGTTTGTATGAACGTAATGTAACGTTAGCTGTTCACCGTCTAATGCTACTCAGCGGGGTTTAACGTCACGGTGATTTTGGAAACCACTGTCAGCTACCGTAATTAATTCAACAATATATATAGATGAAATTAATGAATAACCTCACTGTATTATTGGTATGGTCGATGTAAGACAAAGGGAACTAGCCAAACGATCACAGTACAGTAGGCTACCTGCTATCAGAGGAACAACATCCTTGAATGTTTTCACAGATGTGCTGGATGGAAACAGACACATACTGATGTTAAACAGGGCTCAGACTTTCTTTTCTTTTATCCACATGCTGATACATGTGTGTTGGGCTCGTTTTGTTGTCTTTTCAATGGTCCACTGTTGCACCTTTTTTTTGGAACAGAGCACCAACTTCAAATTCAGCCCGATCCGAGTCACAGCTGCTCTTTAAAGATAGTTTATTATTCATTTATTTTTAGAAAAAGCCCATTAAAACCTCTGGAGAGGATTGTTGTTTCTCACATGTAAACTGAACTCTGTTGTACTATAAAGTGAATTATGTTTCTTAGCTCCTAGAGTCCAAGTTGTTTTGTCTTATTTTTGACAGAGGTTTTAGACTCTCTATAAAACATAGACGGGGATATAGTATTATTAATACTTATTATTATTTAAAAAAAGTGACTTCAACACTTAATTAGGCAAATAACACTCAAAGCCCCTAACACAAGTATAGTTGCTGTCCAAACAAACCATTTGGTCATCTTTTCAGGATTAGTTTTAGGAAACATTTGTAAAATCCACCAAAATCTGTGAATAGGAACATGTCTTTAAAACTTTTATCACTTGTGATTGTGAATTACAAAATCACAACAACAATAATAATAAGAAGAGTCATAAATGAAATAAGTGGTCGACAGTTGCATTGTTGTGGACATAAATTGGTTTGAGGCTTGTGGTTATTAATAATTCAGTAAATGACTTTGTGTGCGTTTTTTTTTCTCCAGTGCTTGAAGGTTTCTTTTTCATCGTGCAGTTCGATGTTGACTAACCGCTGCTTAGATGTCCCAAACACAAATGTAATTACACATGCATATCCATCATCTAAGTGGACCGTACCTCTATTTCCTGCTCTTTATAAAGACTCGGATGGAAGCAGAGAAGGATTAAGAGGAAATGAATGGTAAACAATGAGATCAGTTTTATGTTGCAGAGCTGGTGGCGGGCTAATCCCTGACACAGACACCCCATTTAGTTTTGTCGCCTTCGCCTATTTATGCGTTTACTTGTAATTAACGTCTTTCGGGTGCATATATGCCCCTCTTGAGGTTTGGAGTGGCCCAAATGGATGTGTGGTCTGTTAATTTCCTCTTTGGCTCTAAGGTGGAAATGGAGGCGTGCTGGGGGTTGTTTGAGCTAGATTTGGGGAGAGGAGCAGACATGGTGAGGGAGCAGCTCACCCCCCCATTTACTCCCCATGTGTCACTGTGACTGGAGATGTATGCCATGTTGTGTGAGCTGGGGGGGGTAGGCTTAAGTTCAGTGTTTCCTCCAAATCACTGCAGGCATTGGCTGCGACTGTGGGACAGGCATGCGACCGTGTTGGTGACTGTAAGTAGCACAGATATGGCAGCGTGAACTTTGGCAGGGTACATGAGACATAAGGACCAAGAGACTGTCGTTCAAGAGCCACAGAGAGCTGTCCATTCAATGCTAATCTATGTGTTCAATTTAGACAGTGTGCTGGAGTTTACCTGCTATTCTTGGTCATTGTGTTTTTGTTGCTGTGGTATTGAAGATGGATAGAATGGATAAATACTTTATTGATCCCGAGGGATATTCAAGGCATCCATGAGTTAGACAAAACATAAACTGCTGCCCCCCCATACGTATTAACCCAAAACAAATACTTAAGCAATTAAATTTAGAATGAAACCTGTGCTAAGAAAAATAGACTTATACAATGAAACCTACATACTGTGCCAGAATAAAAATATATGTGGATTTAGACGTTCTGAAAGACGGTGCGAAAGGTATAAAAACAGACTTTAAACAGCGTTCAGTGCAAAGAAGAAAGAAGCATGTATATTTTTATTGTTACTAAAATGGTGTCAATAAAAGCCTCATGCACACACAAAGGTTTCAGTGATCAGTTTGAATGATTAGACTTTGGGATATGTGCTTTTAGAGAATTCTGTTTGACTGACAGCTCCACCAGCCTGCTCGTTTAGTAAAAGCTATTATACAGGAGGACTTGTTGACCTGCTATCACACTTGATCGCATCGCACATTCTCACCGTAGCTCCTGTTTTTAACCCGTCCTTGTCTTATCAGTGCGAGTAGAGCAGTAAAATCTGCTAATGTGACAACCCCGTACCCGGGTGTCTGTGCAAGCACAAAGTGCTTCAATGAGGCAGATCTCTTCTAAAACACACCAACACGGTCATCTGCATCTAAGGACTAAAGGAGCTGGGAAACAGTAGTGTATCATGGCTGCAGCTTATTATCTGCCAATTGTGTTTTCATAAATGAATAGAGCATTAAGTTAGCTAACATCAACTGGTGAAAATTGCTCGTCACAGTTTCCCGGGGCTCAAAGGGTCAAATAAAATCTTCATAAGGCATGACTTTTAACTTCCAAAATGATCAAATAGAGCAAATCCTACGATGAAAACAATTTCTCCAACAAAACATCGGCATAGATTTCAGACATACATTTAGCACTACTGGCAAAATGTGTCCATGTGAGGCATGTCGGCTATTGTCAGCTTGCCCTCAGGAATTTCGCTGCAGTCAGCATCCCTGCAGGAGTTTGTTGTCTCACACAGACATCACAGGCAATCTTTTATCCCTATTATATCCTCTGAACTAAAGAAGCTGTAACCTCTTCCTCAGCCTTTCACTTCTCACATTCTTCCAATGTCATGTCGGTGAAATGTATTTACTGAAGAGGAAGAGTTAGAAGGGCTGATGAAACCGTGTGAAATGTTGCTAGTTAGATATTTTAAATGGTTCGGGATAGCCCACGCTGGTGGAGTAAGAGATAACAAACAGGCATCTTGATAAACACAGCATGACGTTGGATAATCCTGTTGATCTCATATCAGTTTATTTTCTTCTCGCTTCCTGTTCTTGTTTGGTTTCCTTCCTTTGGGGTTTTTTTTTTTTGAGTTTGAGACGTCTTTGTCTGCGGGCTGTTTTTGCAGCTCTTCACTGTACCTCGGTTCTTCTTTGTCCTGCTTTTCTTTTCTGCTTATTGGACTTAACTTTCTCTCTTTCAGTTGTCGCTAGGGCTCTTGTTTGCCAAGAGAGAAGCAAAGAGCTCCCTTTGTGTATAGGAAACAGAGCAGTGATACATTTTTGCTGTGTGTATACAGCTGCCTAGCTATATGGACAATAGAGGAGCCGTCAGTCATGATATAAGGGGGAATGGAGCAGGTCCTGATCTGGAGCTTTGGTTAACCTTAGTCTTGTGGGAAGAAAAAAAAAAAAGTCAGACTGGTAGTGTGAGGTGTTCTGTTCCCCGTTCTCTTATTTGTGCTTTTACGTTGCTGGTTTCTCCTCACCGTGCTCAGCACTAAACTCGGTTGTAATTTGAGATCCAAGGGTGTGTCTACAGTTTCGTCTGAGCTGTTGGTCATGATTCATTGCGGTAGACGCTGCCCAGAGGCTATTGCACTTAACTCAGAGGGAGTTCCCACAGTTTAAAGCTGGATGTCCCAAAGTGAAGTAGGACCTGGATACAGATGAATGAAATCGATGTAATGGATGAATCAAACAACACTAATGTATGGATTCACCTGAAGGGTTATACTCCCACACAGACAGCCGTGAAAGCTGTTCTGCCACATATTTTTCCTTTTTTTTTTTTTTACTTCTGTCGAGCTTGTTTTTGACAGTGCACATCTCAGCCATGAGTCACTCTGAAAGGTCTCCAATCAGCCTATGGAAGCTTTTCCTTTCCCTGCAGGGGAACTTGACGTCACCTCCAACGAGATAGCTTTTCTTCAGTGTGCTGCCAAATACTCCTCTCTCCAATGCTGAACATATTCCCCTTCGGTTTATCGTGCACACGTCACCTCCTAATATGTGGACGGAAGCGTCGGTGGCACATGTGCTTGTAGGTTTGAATTGCTTGAGCAGAAAACTGTGAACAGACTCCGTATGTTGGTCTCAGCAGCTCCTCGTTCTTCTTTGCTTCGCCTACTGGGACAGAGCAAGTGACCTATTTTTCGCTGTTGGTCTGTTTGGTATTGTGTGAACAGTTATGCGCTCAAGCATTTACCCCTGTGTGTTTAATTTAGACTATCCCCACTGCTCTCTGTTCATTAATAATATTATTTTTTTAATTATTAAATTCATTGCTGCTGGCTCGAGGATGATCAGGCTGTGGAGAACGGAGTCGGAAAAACACTGTCATTATCATCTCGGCCCTGTGGAAAAAGCTCAGAGTCACAGCCCAGATGTGGTCTACAGATTGTCTCCATGAAGGACTTTTTAAGATGGGATGATTAAACATCCAGCCGAGGGGTCAGAGTCTTCGCCTGCCTCTGTTGCTGCTCGCTTCACTTTCACCGGCCTTCGGGGTTCATTTCCTGAGAGCAGTGTTGACGCTGCGTCCGACCCGCCCGCCCTGCTTTAAAGCTGATGTACGTGCTGTGTGTCCTCGTCTCTCCGGCCTTGAACAGCTGGAACGTGCTGGAAGGAGTTTTGGGGGGTAAAGGGCAGCGGACGATAACAAAGGAAGAGTAAAGAGGGGTGAAACAAAGACGGAAGAAAGGACAACGAAAGTAACAGGGTGGGGGAGGTCAAAGGACATTAGAGGAGGAGGAGGAGGAGGATGAAACGGAGCGTCAGCCCGTTGTCTCCTGAGCGTCCCACAACCTCAGTTCAGAAGAGTGTTGATTCAAACCCAGAGTCGTTTTAAATGGTGTGGCTTAAGATCCTCCTTTCTGTATTCTGGGATGAAGGCCTTTTGGGAGCTGGTGCAGAGGGGGGGAGGGGGGGGGGGTTTGTTGTAGGGGTGTACTCTGCAGACACGCTGACCACCTGTTGACACGCTGGTGGGACAGGCATGTGATCCAGAAGGGGGTGGGTCGGCCTATGAAGTGCGTCGGCTCCATGTTGGTTCCCATGGTTCCCATGTATCTATGTTTGGTGGGATTTTCCTCGCTCCCCCCCCCCCCCTCTCAGCGCTGCCTCAGCTCGCTGCGGGCCCCTCACTGTGTGCGCAGTCCACCGGCGAAACTCCCCCTAACTAATGAAATCTAAACACCCTCATGACTTTAATCATCCTGTTTTCTTGCTCGCCTACTTTCAGTCTGTTGTGGTTAATTAATCGGCCATTGAGAAAGACGTGTGGGCACAGCAGAGACCAAGGAAACCTCTTATCCTGTTAAGCTGTGTGTAGTCGAATGGAGACCGGAACCACTCGACATAAAACTTCCTCCAGATCCAAGGTTTGAATTCTGTGTTTGAATCAAAGCAGGAACATCACAAGCAGCCTTGGAGGCAGTATGGCACGAGTAACCTCTACAATCCCACCCAGCACCCATGAGTCCTGAGGGGGAATGAACTGGTCTTATTCTTTGTTGGATCTAGCTTCAAAGCGTCAAAGAAGCCTTTGTGTTTTGTTGCCCACAGCCGCTGACCTGATAGAACGAGCGGCTCAGACTTGCGAATCAGCCTCCTCTTCTGCTCTTCTTAAATCTGCATTACAGAATTGGTCGAAGAATTAAGTCCTAACTTTGAAATATTGATCCGTCGACTTGTGCCGGAGGAGAGTCAAAGAGTTAAGAAGGAGGGAATTTAGTTTGTTTGTTTTGTCTCCAGCACACATTCAGCCATCTTGCGGTTTAAATGAAGAACCACACCTAGGTTAGGGACACGCTGCTATATGACAGTGTGAACACACAGTGTGAGGATTACAGGAAAAAGAAAAACATTAGGATTCTGACAATCAGCTTACAGGAGAGTACAAAAGACAGATCAGAGAAAAATGATCCACAACCTTTTCCAAGAGTAAGCTGAGCAGGATGTTCCTGGTCTGCCTAAAGTCAGACACTGGACTTTAAAGGCCAGTGTGGAATATCTCTGAGATTGTTTTTGTTGGGCTAAACAGAGTCAGAGCTTTTTCTAGTACAGCGATGCTCTCTCTCTCTCTTCCGTACAACCTGCCATGTAGAGCTGCTTTGTTTAGTTCGCTGTGTGCTGAATTCTGATGATCGAGTATGTCCGTGATGGAAGTGGCTGCTGTGTGATCCATGTCAGGTTTCAGTTTGTCGCAGTGCACTTTACGGCAGGACGTTTCTCGTCTCTTTGCAAAGCTTGAACTGGTCGTTCTACCAAAACAGTTTGTATGATAGAGCTAGAAGACATGAAAACAGTGTAACAAGCTCGAAACACACCCAAAATGTTTGTAGCTTTTGTTGTTTTCACCCTCAAAGCTATGTTGGCTCCTCCTAGTAAAATGCATAGGCCTCCTGATGACATGCACACGTGTACTTGATGTAGACACAGAGTAGCATAGAACTGAGTTATATAGATCGGCCATACAGATCAGCCCATGGTCATGTTACGTGATAACCAGGATCTGATTGGTGTGTCTCCCTGAAGTAAGATTTCCTCAACTCAAGATCAAATAATGTGTACGACCAGCAAGAGTACGTCGGGTAAGAGAGAGCAGTGGAGTCGGACCATGTGGGCTACGTGTATTGATTCTGACCATCTGCCAGTGTGGACCCACGAGTGTGCAGCATACCACACATCTGAAGCGTAACGCAGCACATCGCATAATGTTGTACGCTGGCTTTAGCACATCTGTAACCCCTGGCTGGATTACAGATCCCTCCGCTTTGAGAGCCACACTCAGACACGGGCTTGGATTAACGTTCTGACTGTAAAACTAATTGACCTGATCCTGCAGAGATGCATTCACGGTCTAAAGACAGAATAATATGTCAGTCACCGGAGATACAGACGTGTGTGTGTTCCACATTGCCAAAGTAGATTTTAGCCTGAAGGGAGACGTGCTGTTGATCTTAAATGTTTCAACTTTGACAGCTTGGGGGTTGATGGAGAACATGCGTCATATCGACCTCTCTCTCTGCTTCTTATTTTAAACCGTTTGTTTGTTAACTACAAGAAAAAGCCAAGAATGATTAATTAAGGAAACTAAATCTAAGCTTCGGATTTTAAAGCCGTAGGCTTGTAGAAGGACATTAAAGAACAGTTATTGTAATCTACATATATTTAGATTTTCATATATTTAGTTTGTTTTCAGTAGTTAAAGGATGACGTCACTTCGGGCCGCCTGTATATTGAACCTTTTAGGCCGAGGCAGCGCGTCCTCCAGGTGGAAAGTGCCATTGTCAGGTGATAGGGAGTGTAATGTCAGGCTGTGGCGGTGGGAGAAGAGACGCAGCCAATCATCCCTGGAGTACGGGCATGACGGAACACACGCCCGGCTTGCTCGCCACGTCTTGTCAGTGACGCAACTTTCCCATCACAACAAAACATTCAGGGCCTGGACTCCCTCTCACTCGACCCTGCAGGCCTGGAGCACTTTAGTTGAAAAAGCTGGATGTGCATGTGTTTGTCAGTTTCCAGTTGTTTTCTAAATATGTGTATATTTTTTACTTTGCATCATTTTTTGTTTTATTTGCAGGCAGCGTGTTTGAAGTTGAATTTGTTGAATTAGTTTTGGGCGTTTGCAATGTAAGTCATTTCAGCCTTTGTCCAGCACTTGCACCTGTCGGCCTGTGTAGGAAATGTATAAAGGGAAACTGTTTGGGTCAGCCCACCAGCAATAGAGTCCAGATGTGCCCTTTTTTTAGTTTACCAGCCCTCAATTACAGACCACCACATCAGGAGTTCACCTTCCACCACAGCACCATGTCTCCTACAAGGCTGAGGAGGAGGAGGAGGAGGAGGAGGCTTACATACACAGGGTGGGGTGGCTACGTAAAGACATCACACTGTATAATTATGAAGCCTCCTTCCTCCCAAACAGAGCACAGGGCCTGTCTTTAGCAGCCTGTCCTCCTATATTAAAGCCTGTAAGAAACAGAGTGGGCCTCTGTGTGTGTTTCTGGGTTTGTGTGTGCGCACAGACAAGACTGCACTGTCTACGTCCACCAAATGCCCACTGTGAAGCAGCAGGAGGGGTTTTCCCCTCGCGATAGGAACCATGAATTAGACAGACAGGCGGTTGTCTTCTATTTCAAGTTTCCCATGTCCACTTGGTTGGCATTTTTCTTGTTTCTCAGGCTGGCAATACATACATATATATATATATGTATATATATACATATATACATATATATCAAAGAACGTTTTTCTACAATGTCTGTAACCATTGAACAGTCTTAAAACAAACCTTGGATGATTCTCTTTTTGTTGTAATCTGTGCACCTTTCATAGGAACTTAACCCTTTATAGGACACTCTTTGAAATACATTAAAATTCAAAAAAATCAACCTCAGAGTGTCATTGGAGGACATAACAGAACTTTATTTCTGTTAAAACATTTTTTTCAAAAATGTAAGTTAAAAAAATAAACGATGAAGTTACCATATTTGGTTCAAATGTCACAACAGCAGGATAAGTGACGTAGGGTGATCTCTTCTGATTGGCTGAGTGAGGATCACATGCTTCTCGACCTTACTGAGGCGCAGAAGGCTGGCCATATGTAATGTGTAGGGAAATGACCAAAAATAGTCCCTTGGCTGATAGAGGGTTAAGGCACAACCTCGAATCTTACTCTCTCTGACTCTTTGTGTCCACACGCTGCTTAATGCACGTCCATGTTTAAAAACAAAGGATTCCCTTGTTGCTCCTTTAAAGTCCCTACCTAATTTTTCCTGGAGACTTTTTTTTTGTGTGGAATTGACTTGAGAAGAGCAGAGAGGGTGTGTTGTTTGGTTTGTTGTTTAGGGTTGTATAAAAAGAAACGTACGACTCCTCAAGGACGTCAAAATGCTTTCTATACATTTCAGTGTTTTTAGTTTATTTATTATAAGAATGTTTTCTTTTTGTTATATGAAGGACTATTAAGCTGTTTCATCTAAATGTTGTTGTTTTTTCACTTTGTGTAACTTTGTTTTGTTTTCCCCTTCCAGACGGATCAAAGTGTAGCCTCATAGCTGAGATGGTTGCAAAATAAACACCCTGTAAATATTTGATGTGTGTGCCAGATGGCTCATAATAGTGTGGAAAAATTGCGCCAGTCTTATAGTAATGATTTCCAATCTCTCTCTCTCTCTCTCTCCCTCCCTCTCTTTTCTCTCTTATCGTTCTCTGCGTGCAGCTGGCCTGCTGCTGCGGCTCAGCGGCATGCTCATGCTGCTGCAACTGCTGCCCCAAGATCAAGCAGTCCACCGGGACACGAGTCATGTACGCCCTCTACTTCCTGCTGGTCACCATCATCTGTGTCGTCATGATGTCCCCCACTGTGGAGGGACAGTTTCAGAAAGTATGGAAGTCACACACATACAGATATCACTCTCCCACAACACATGCTTACATGTACTTTTTTTTGAACTGCCTAACTTCTGAGTGTGTTTAGATGTCTAATTACAGAGTTTGAGTTGCAGAGCTGAATGTAAGAAAAGAGAAGATGAGGCACAGAACGGAAATGGAAACGCTTTAATCGGAGCTCTGTAAGAGCCTCAGTGAATGGCTCGTGAGTGATTCGGTATTTAAGTGTTTCCTCAGCGCCGTGAGAAGAGACAAATCATGAATAAGGATGAGGAGATCTCATCAGCTGTATTCAGAATCAGCTTTATTTGCCATTCATGCTTACACACACAAGGAGTTTAACTCTAAACTGTGATCTCTCATGTAAAGGTAGAACATTGAATACCAACAATAAACACAATGATTAAAGACGTACAAGAATAAATAGAAAGAGATATGGCTATATTAGATGACTATTTCCCATGTTAGGTTTGCAGATATTACAGGTGTGAACAGGTGGAGTCATTTAGAAAACTTTCTTGTTTATTGATATGGTCTAATTTTTAAAGGAGAAAATCTGCAGCTTTCTGCTCATCCATACAGAAAGTAATAATGAATGACTCATTATCAAGCATGAGCAAAAACATCCTCTGCACATAACAGAGCTCTACATGTCATTGGACAGTGGAGTGCTATGATAGAAACCTGTTTGTGACCTGAAGCAGAACTGGAAATAGAAGAGAGGGTATGTAAAGGTCACACTGTCACTAGAGTTCTGTTTTAAACCTCCATGGTGTCTTAGTTTGTTTGAGATTCCAAAAGATAATATGAAAGATTTATAACATCGCTACAGGCAAAGCAGACCATCCACTCCTTTACCTGGAGATCTGGTGTGCATCTCCACAGCCGTCGAGGAGGCAGGAGTTCAGCACCATCGCTTTTTTTTTGTTTTTAAACCGCCCACCTTGCCTCTGAGGCTGGGAGAGGATACACAGGAGGCCTTCTGCTCTCTCCTGATCGTTACTGCTTTCGTGTGTGTTTTTTCCCCTCCATGTTACCCCTTTCATGCGTCACACTGCCGGATTGTTATCAATAAAGTAAATTCAACTCAAATAGAAGTTTTCTGCGGATGCCGTCATCCTGATCGTCGAGGTGAGTCTGACTGCAAACACAGCTGCCGTGTCAGAGGTGATGTCCCGACACGTCGCCTTCCCATCCTTTTTTTTCCTTTGCTAGTTTTGACATGCTGCATATCTGCGCTTTAGAAGTGATGCTGCTGCTGTGGACAATGGGAGGAATCCTTTAACGAGGGACGTAAATGAACAAACAGTCCAATGTGGGGGGAGTTTGACTGGAAGGTCAAACTGCGAGACTTCAACACACCATCCATCACTTTAAAATACAGCAGTACTTCTGAGTTGTGTGAGGGATTTTACACACATTTCTTTGCGGACTGCCCAAAAGTTGTAGACTTTTGGAAAAATATACAAAAAGAGATTAGTCAGATTCTGGGCATCAATGTAATCTTGGATCCTTCACTCTTTATTTTAAGTATGTCTCCTGTTACCAACATGGACAGAGACATGAGTTCCCTGCTAGGACTTTTGTTATTCATAGCAAAGAAAGCAATAAGAGCTTCCTGGCTGAAACCGCAGCCTCCTAACATTACTCAGTGGAGACAAAGATTAAAAACTGTCTTCATCGTGGAAAAAGTCACAGTCAGATTAGAGCTGAAAACAAATCGATCTGAAGTCAAATGGGCCCCAGTGATAGAGGTAATGCCTAAACTCTTTATATATTATATTTCATTTATTTATCTATTTTACTTTACATACTGTGGGTTTGATAATGAGTGTAACAGAAAAGTATCTCCTTATGTACTAAATCAAAAATAAGTTAAATAAGAAGAAGTGATTCTGCTGTCATGAGGCACATTTAAATTCACTGTGCAGTATTTACAGAGGACAACTGAGGGGGCTTTTTGAAAAGAGATCATTTTCCTCCAGTCTTCCTCTGTCAGTCTTCCACTTTAAAAGGCTCCCTGCCATGTGTCTCCTTGTAAGAAGAGAACCCTGTAGAAAGCTCCTCTTAGTGCAAAATGGCCTGTGATAGTCTTGTGAAAAACCTGCTGAGTTACAGACACATACACACTTGAAAACGAGCACAGCCAGTCGCACACTGAGCGCGGCGGGAAGTCCCAGCTAAAGGAGCAGCCATTGTGCATCCGAGAGTGCTGCTCTTTTTCCTGGAGAGATTTACAGCTGAAACAGCCGGGTCCTTCTCCTCTTAGTCATGACACTATGGACATGCTAATATGCCCCCTCAACATGAGACAAAAGCTCCAAAACGGGCTTTTTACTCGACGTTGAGATGTGTCTCTGGACTGTGCTGCACACCGAGGGGATGACATCTCAATCCTCTGGTGTGTTTAACGCCAACCACATGAATGCAGTAACAAGCAAAGACAGCTCAAGCCTTTGTTTGACGTCGAAGAAAAGTTCTTTAGTTTTCTTTAAAAAGGCGGCTCTTAAGTTTCACTTTAATTCATATCCCTACAGTCTGCAGAAGACATTCAATATTTAACCTCTGTTCTGTGATTGTGGTTTCAGAGAACGTCTCGTTTGTTGGCTATGAGCCCTCGAAGCACTTTGAAGTTCCTCTTGGAGGCAACAACAAAGTCCGGATCCACTTTACTGACTTCGACTTTTCTTTTTTTCTTCTTCTTCTTCTTTTGTTGCGTCTCTCTGTTGGGAGCCAAACCTAATTTCGAGAAGTGTATTTTAGTGTGGACGTCCCACTCTTTTTCTGTCTCTTTCTACTCCTCCCAATCCCTGTGTCTTGCTTACAAGAGGCGGTTAATTTATTCATCTGTGCCTTTTGTTTGTGTACACTGACAGTTGGTTGTAAGGCCCCTCTAACAGCGTGTAGAGAAGGGGGCATGAAAAAAAAAAAGGTTTCATGGAGAGAAAGAGGGGTTGTTGTTGCTGCCTGTTCTCTCTTTCTGCTGCTTTAGAGGTGTGACAATCAAAATAGCAGCTATTGAGCCTTTTCACTGAGGGCGCACTCCACACAAACATGAGAAGAGCAGTGTGTGTGTTGTTGTTTTTTTTTTTCTCCAACCATCATATTGATCTATTGAATGTTTTGGGTTTGTGATTGTGTCATGCAGATCCCGCTCTACAGTGATTTGTGTGAGAAGCTGAACGCAGGGGAGAACTGCAAAACTCTGGTTGGCTACTCTGCTGTCTATAAGGTGTGCTTTGGCATGTCCTGCTTCTTCTTGTTCTTCAGTCTCTTCACATTACGAGTCAACAGCAGTGATGGCTGCAGGGCAGCTGTGCATAACGGGTAAGAGGGATTTAGTTTCTCTTTCTTCCTTCACATTTGCAGTTGTCGTCTGTGAACACAAGTACAAGAGAATGAAGTGTGCGAGCGGGCAGGTTCTCTGGTAGACTGGTCGTGTGTCTCTAAGTGCTTTTTGTTTCAAATCATTTCAAAGATTCTTTATTGACACAAAATGCTTTACTTTGACTTAATGTCTGTAGATTATGAAGAAGACAAGCTTGTCTTGTGTCGTTGTTTTATTATGTTGTTGTCGTCTCTGTTTATTGTGTTTCTCTCTTTCCTGTACCATCTGTGACGTTGTCTCTGACTTTAATTTCAGTTTCTGGTTGCTGAAGTTTATTGCTCTGGCAGCGTGCTGCGCTGGAGGCTTCTTCATCCCAGAGGAGGAAATCTTTCTGGAAGGTGAAGACTGAACGCCCATCAAGAAAGCTTTTTTTTTTTTCATTTTGATTTATTTTTTATCATCAGTCATTAATACATCCACTTCCTCTTTTTTTTTTTTTTTTGCCTGTACACCACTTTGGTCTAACAAGGTTGTTTTAAATGTGCTATAGAAATAAACTTTGATTTGATTTGATTATGGATGTGAAAAATAATTATTAGAAGGAGTAGTGACATGTATTGCAGTTGTATTGACGAGCTGCATCCTTTTCAGAATAATCTCAGATAAACAGCAGCCTTTAACACAAACACGAAAAGCACGCCATCTTTTCAAGGTTTCAATAAAATCTTGACGCATGAAAGTGAAAATATTTTTCAATAGGACGGAGACATCTCATGTTTTAGTCATCTCCACACTGAACCACATTGTCTCTCCCTCTGCTACCTGCCACAGTGTGGCGCTATGTAGGAGCCACCTGCGGGTCCTTCTTCCTGCTGATCCAGCTCATGGTCCTGGTGGAGTTTGCCCACAGATGGAACACTAACTGGTGAGCGCAGCACGTCTTCTCCCTGCCTCTGATGCTCAGTGCAGTCAGGTAGACTCTTAAATGTACAGTTTTGCTCAAAGGATGCCTCCTGAGCTTGCTGAGCAGCACGCCACCGTTTTTTCAGGGAGCGTAGTGCTAAAACTCCTTCACAAGGGGGAACCAAAGGCTTGAGACAGACAGGAGGCGGCTCAGGTGTGAGCAACATTTGTGTAGCAGAGATCAGTGAGACAGAAGTTGTTTAAATGGACCGCCTTCATGTCAGCTGTGATTGGTTTTTGAGTTTCCTGTATGAATTGAGGCAACGATCTCTTGTATCAGAATCTGTTCGATGACTGCACTGTTAGGACGAGCCGCACAGAGGCTTGAACAGACACTCCTGTAGGGTGAAACAAGAGGCCTTTTAGCTTTGTGTTTTTATGGGGGGTGTTGGGAATTGGCAGCAGGCCGACTCTGTGTAGATTCACAGGAGGCACATTGTGAAGAGGTTTCCTCCTCCTTTTTTCAAACAGACTCACATACCACTGTAGATTGTTTGCCATTGTTTTAATGTCATTGAGATTTTCAGTAAAACATTTGAAGTCAATCAGAACTGATATTTAAAGCACTTCAGCAGCTGTAAACCTTTCCTCGTGTTTCCTGAGCGTGCTGTAATAATTCACAAAATGTAACGTTCTCTTTCTTTGAATTTTTCTTTAGGGCAGTATTTCCTGAGTCCGTTTTCTTTGCTTTCCCCCCCTTGTTCACTTGATCTTTTTTTACTGAGTTCATTTCCTTTACCCTTGTTCATATTGTTTTCTTCTTTTCTTCTTTTGTTTTTTTTTTCCCTCCTTCTCTCTTCTCTTTCTGTCTGCAGGAGCTCAGGAGTGAAGTACAGTCGTTTTTGGTACGCAGCTTTGGCCTTCGTGACACTGATGCTGTTCACCCTCGCGGTAGGAGCCGTAGTCTTCATGGGCGTGTACTACACCCACTCTGAGGCGTGTCTACTCAACAAGATCTTCCTGGGCATCAACGGCAGCCTGTGTTTCATCGTCTCTATGTTGGCCATTTCCCCGTGCATACAAAAACGTGAGGACCTGCGGCCACAAGCACATCATCTCATTTGACTTTGATATGCAGTGAAAGCATTTGCATTAAGGTTGCTTTTATAGAGAGCAAGAGAAAGCTGTAAATGGCAAAACATTATAGACACCTCAGCCATAGAAACAAAAGATGTAAAGTAATGAAAAGTTCAACTTTGTGATAGAATACGTACAATATTTCATTATATTACATTTGCACCTTTCAGCTATCTCATTCAGTCAAATAATCCCACTGAATCCTGTTATGACATCTGTGTTCTGACAGTGCAGCCCACATCAGGCCTGCTGCAGCCAGGAGTCATCAGTGTGTACGTCATGTACCTCACCTTCTCTGCCTTCTCCAGCAAACCAAAAGAAAGTGAGTATGAGCAAAAACACCCGAGTCAGGAACCAGCTTAAATCAGCAGTTACCTTATGTCTGATGAGTCAGGGTTTAGGCTTACTGACGCTGCAGCAAAAACCTCTTCAGTCACGCTACTCTGGATGATATTCACAACGCTGCAGGGGCACAGTGTCTGTCACAGGGAAGGAACTTTCAAAGGTTTCGCTGCATGGAGACGTAACCAGAGGGCACAGATTGGTAGTTATTGCAGAGCCACATGTCGTTTGCTTTGACAGAAAAAGACAAATTGATAATAAGACATGTTAAGTGTTCAGGAAATTGTTTTTGAATGGAACATCGTTTTAGAAGGGTTTAAATGATTATTTCATCAACAGTTGTGAAAACTAAGACAACAATAATTACAGCCATTTTAATCCACATAAAGAGATGAAATCAACTGTTAATGTCTTATTATTGTAAATTAACTGTTGCTAATAAGTATAGTCTGTTTATGTATATAATTTACCATGAAAACCAATCAAATGAATACAGACTGTCAGTACACAGTGTTTCTATGTTATAACTTCAGATAAAGAATACACGTCTGACAGCTAAACTGTTAAAGTGGTAGAAAAATAAAACGCATAAAACGAGGCTTTATTAACCAAAATAATCTGCCGTGTCGGGATGATTTTCGACTGAAACCAAATAGTTAGCTTCAACAAAGCGTTTTAATTTGTCGCAAATTAGTTCACACCCCGAAGTGCAGGATAAGTCATCCGACATTACAAAACTTTTAACAGGAAGTTATTATGATGTTGAAATATTCCGATAATGCTTGGCATATTTATTTGGAAGATGATAACAGTTAGATGAACTTTGAACACAGGAAAGCCAGGAAAATGTACTTTTGATTTCATGGGGACTTTAAGATCTCAATGACAAATATTCAAATCATTTCATTTCCCTGAGCGTACGTTTTAGTTTTTTAAAAGTCAAAACCTTAAAGCCTCAGTTTATTTTTAAAAATGCAATAAATGATGACGTACTGTTGTAAAAAATACTTCAAACTTGTAATATAATGTGCCTTCCTTAAAGACACAGCTTTTGTTCTTGTCATGTTGGACTGTCTCTCCTTTTCCCTTCCCTCATTCTCTCACCGCTGCTTACGCTGTGCCAAAATTCACACTCTCCCATTACATCTTTCACAATGTCACTCACTACTTACAATACTCCCTCTGATTGTTGTATCACCTCATCCATCTCTGTCTTCACATTATTTCTTTCCAGCGGTGGAGATAAATGGTGTGAACACAACAGTGTGTGTTTTTCCCTTCAACTCTGGGCTGGAGAGTGACAAGAAGATTGTCACTGCTCTGGGAACCGTCATCCTATTTGCCTGTATTCTTTACTCTTGGTAAGACACACACACACACACACACACACACACACACACACACACACACGCACGCACGCATGCACACATGCACGCACCTCTTGCTTATATCTCAAGGTCTAGAAACAGTCAAACCAAGTTTCCCCAAGACATAATCCAATCCTATTAACAGCAAGTCATAAACAAAATGCAGTAAGAGTCATGTATTTTATGCCAGGCTGTAGCAACAGGGACTGAGTTGTTTGATTGGCTGTGACTCAGGAAAGACAGTACATGATTGGCTGTGACTAAGCTGAGGGTGTGAGAGACGAGAAGTGTGGCTTTTTAACATTTGTTCCCATGTGTTTTCCATCGAGTGGAGGCACCATGTATTTTGTGGTTGTTCCTTAAAGGAGAGGGAATGAAACTGTGCAGTCGTTTCAAACTGCCAATTATTGGAAAAATATACAGTGACTGAATTACAACCTTTATATCTCGTTATGTCTTTTTCCACCTTCCTTCTAGCCTGACGTCCACTACCAGGCGAAGCTCTGCAGCGCTCAGAGTGTGCAGGAACAGTGAGCCAGAGGCCGAGGTAAACACAAATATTCCCATCACACTGGTTGTGTTTTAAATGAAATGTACAGATTGAGTGGAAAGATTACCAGGATGTGTAAAACCCCACTGAACAGCCCTTATCAAAAACACAGACGTTGTGGGTGTTTATATGTTGTGTAACCTGCATGATTTTCTGTGTCCTGCAGAGAGCTCGCTGCTGTTTCTGTTTTGGAGATGACACAGGTGAGGAAAGTTTCCCATCCTCCAACACACATTGTCCTCCACTCCACATATCTACCCTGCTCAGTTTGTCCGCAGATGTCCCCAGTCGCACACACAGGGAACACACTCATTGCTATTCTTCAGCCAAGCTCAGGATGGTGAGAAAGTATTGGTCAGCAAACACAGATGATGTCACTGTTACTAGGAGGTTAGTAAGACACAGTGAAGCAGGTCCAGCAGCTCAGTAGAATTGTTAGGAGGCAGACACTGCCCCCTGCTGGACAAAAAATATACATACCAATCAGAACAGTGCATCGCCTCAAGTACTCGTCTTGTATTTTGGAGTCAATAAAATGTTTCATTTTTTAATAACATCCGACTTTCTCACAAGTTGTTCTTTACAGTATTTTCTGATATGAAAGTGGTCACTCGACCATTCCTCACTGCATCTTTAATTGGGCCTTTTCAGATGACTATGATGAGGACAGAACTAGCTCTGGACAGAACGTGATATATGATGAAAAAGAGGCGACCATCTACAGCTACGCCTACTTCCATTTTGTCTTCTTCCTTGGATCGCTCTACGTCATGATGACCGTCACCAACTGGTTCAAGTGAGTGCCACTCGCCTCGATGCACTATCAGACTAGGATAATACACCAAACACAGTGAGGGATATCATAATGTTATTGCTATATTTCTTGGGCTGTGTATAAAAAACAAGTTAAAGTGCCTCTAAAAATAACAAGCCACCAAGACTTTGTTTGAAAATCTAATTTTAACAGTTTTATTTTCAAACCAGCTTGAAAAAAAAATCTTATTCCATAACCAAACATACAGAAGTTCATAACACGATTCCTATCAACATGCAGATGTGTCTAAACACACTTTAATGTTCTTTGTAACCAAATAGTTCAACTGAAGAGAAATCATATCGAAGTGATGAACATTTTTCAAAGCTCTGGTGTAATACTAACGGCTCCTTAGTGTTTTATTACACAGGTGTTGCTTTATAATTAAATGGGCTATCATTACTTATGTACTTTTGCTACCAATATAACTTAAAATGTGAGATGGGAAGAAGCCAGTCTTTATTCTAACTGCCGTCGATCCATGTGAAAAGCTTAACCAGCCTCGTTTCAGACCCACAGGAAGTTCCCAGCCTGTCACTTGGTCAAAGCAATCAAAAAGTGTTTTGGCACATGTCGTTTTATTGATTAGTTTTTACAGAACACATACTTATGTAGTTGCCGATTGTGTGGGTTGAGTTCTCTTCAAGAGACTGAATAGTTAATGCAGTTAATTGAGTTTAGGTTAACAATGCCTCCTGTGTGCTTCTGTTACAGTTATGATAAACACGAGATCGAGAAGTTGTTGGAGGGCAGCTGGGATGTTTACTGGCTCAAGATGGCCTGCTGCTGGGTCTGTCTTTTCATCTACATGATGACCCTCGTCGCTCCTATGATCTGCCCAAAGCGCTTTGAGGCCTAGGACACGCTTTACTTCTCTTGAGTCAGGCCGCTCTGATTCTTGAGATGTTACCAGGCAGAAGCTCACAGGCTGAGCCAAGGGACCACCACAACACCCCCCACCCCCCACCCCCCACGGTGAATCTCAACCCAACCCTTCCCTCATGGAGGATTATCTGTTGCCTTTTGTTTTATATCCTTTTTTTTTTACTTTGATTTACAATGCAAGCTTTTAATACCTTGATGGTAATGTGTTGTGTTTTACTACCACTACTCCTGGAGTTGTGTCAAACTCACAGGTTTGGAAGCATATGAAGCACCATGGAGTTCAGTTCCATTATTAAAACATGTGAAGCATCCGGCAAATGTAGAACCCTTATTCATTTTGAAAATAGCTTTTGTGTGTATGTCAGTGTTTATTTGTTTTGTTTGTAACTTTTACTCTCAGCCAGACATTTCACTTCAGTTCTGTACAGCCGGACCGTAAAGATAGAGCAGCTTTGGAACAAATGTACTTCAGTTAAATATGTTACCAGACAAATTGTATTTATTTAAATGTTTAAAGTCATCATAAATCATTGGTGCAAATTGAATGAGATTTGTTCCCCATTGTTGTTTGCATATCCTCATCTCTCAGGCCCAGATGTAAGCTGTACTGTATATGTTTATGCTTTGTTGTGTTGCGCCCTTTTGTAGACGTTTTCTATGCAACAGAACGAGCTCTTTTCAATATGATATATATTCAGAGTTGTGCAGTTTCCTGTTAGACCTCAATGATTTGGTGATCCAGATGTTATTGTCAGGGCTCCCTTTGAGCAAGATGTTTTCTGAGGAAAATCCATATGTTCAACATTTCCAGTCCTAATGGTTGTTATACCGGGCAGTGGTCTTCAACTTCATCTGCCTTATGTAAAAGTTTGTACAGCGATGACAAAGATTTGGATTGTTTGCCAAAGGTAGATGTCAGAAAATAACACACTATAGTATCAGATTGTTTAGTCGATAATGAAGAAAAGAAACAACATTATGTATTTGCATGCACACACAGACTCCTCAATCAGCTGTTCTGTACAGTTCTGCAGGCTTTTGGCCCTTGTTTTTCTTACGTGTCGTGTCATCAAAGGTGGTCAGAATAAGGTAGCATAAGTGCGTTTATAGTAAGTTATTCAACACTGGATGTTGAGTTTACTGCCGAATAAAACTCACTCAAAGATCTTCACCTGTTTGTTAGCTGTGTAACATCTAAGTATTGTTCAAATACAAACATTGCACCTCTGCAAGTGGTTTGTTGTCAGCCCTCATTAATAAATGTGTTCCTATCTGATGATAATGCTAACATGTTTTATAATAGCTTCATGTACATTCTGGCTTGAGTCCTGTGATCAGTGGAGAAGTTTTTTGACTCAAAATGTGTTAATAATTCTGCCTTGTTCGAAGTATCTGTGAGAAAGCAGAAGTTAAATGGTGCTCTGTAGCTTCGATACAATTCCAAAATCAGACAGCAGGACTCCCTGTGAGGCTGTGACACCAGAACATGCTGCAACCTCTTTTAGACCATGACCTTTGTTTTTTAAGAACAGAGATGTGGGTGCCATGAAGTTTTTACAGTGTTCACACTCTGTCAATAAAATATCCACTGAACGCCACGTGCTGTCTTCATTTGTTTTACTTCAGACCGATAAATAAAATATATCGATCTTCTGTGCAAAAAGAGAGAGAAACTGTTTTTGTAAAATGCTTTTAATTTGACTGTATCTTCTATTATATGCTAAAACAGTCTTTCAATAGTGTTCAGAGTGCTGATAAAATAATGCAGGTATTATTCCATAGCTATCACAGAACCTGCTGCTGTCAGAATGTATAAAAGTAAAAGTATATAATGCCCAAAGTTATATTCTTGTAAGATCCTCTCACTCTAATGACAAAGTGTAAACACCATCACTAACGACTTTGCTTCGTGCTCCATCTCACATTCATCGCTCTGTTTCTACCTTCTGTCCTCTTCATTGGCTTTTCTCCCCCACATGTTTAATAGATCTCTCTCCTCCTTCAATCTGTGTTTTGGGCGTTGAGATCTTCGTAGTCAAGAGGAATAGTGTCTGTAGAAGAAAAGAGGAAACTCGTGAACTTACTTAATTGTGTGTGACGAGAGAGGCAACCTCAGTGATGGTTACACTAATCTTGCCGACTCACCGTTGCACCTGTACTTCAGATTGGACCAGATTATGTTCTCCTGTGAGAAACAGAACACTCCCAGTCTCCCTCCTCTCATACTGGTGTCAATAATCGCCCCTGTGTCGGCCACCAGGTCTGAGCCCTCAAAGAAGCGAGCCCTGAACAATGGGGGGTGAATTAGTCTCACAGATCACAGTAGAAATGTGTGTTTTGAACTTTAAGTGTGGGTGCGTGTCTGTTTGTACCTGATATATCCGACCTGTGGTCTGTGCTGGAGGAACCAGCGGTAGGACACCTTGTCCTTCCAGCCCACGTTCCTCGGGTCCTTCCACAGGAGACGGACCTGGTCTTGGGTGTCTCCTGTGTGCCAGAGGGAGTTCCTCAGATATTCTCCTGGACCCGTCTTAGACTTCACAGCCTGGTGATGAAGAGATGGGTAGTACAAAAGAGGAAGGAGACGAGTACTGATAACACATTAGAAGAGTCTTCCTGGGCATAGGGAATGGATTTAAATGCTCAGGGGCACCTCAGCAGATGTCAGGAAGTGAACTGGCACCTCTCTGCACCAGGACACCCAAGTCCCGGACAGACTGAGCTGCTGACGCCGCCAAACAAACCAAATACAAACCAAATACTTTTAGCAGGAAAGTCAAGGCCTGTACGCTGGACTTGGTTTAAATCAGAGCCAGCCACCATCGATGAATGGATATAAATAATCTAGCAGCAAATTATGAGGCGCTTTAGTAAAGCCGCTGAAGAAATGCAGCCATTAACCAACATTTTACCTTAAGTTGTATTCCTGGATCAGCGACTGCTCTGAAGGGCGCCGCCTGCCAGTAAGTCTGTTCTGTCTGCTTCCACATCACCACGTAGAAGGATGAGGAGTCCTGGTAGCCAAAGATGAAGCCAGCATAGTCATCATCAGTCACTGTGTTCACATGGAAGGTCCCCTCAAAGTCAACTCCACTGAACGCTGTGTAGCCTACAGATGGGAGAGGAAAATGAGGAATATCCCAGCATCAAAACAGTTTCTTCCATGAGACAGTGTGAAGGATTTCTTACCTACTGCGAGGCCGGGATCAGAGTTCATGGTCTGAACTATCTCCATACCCTGTAAGGACAAAAAAAGACAAGCTTTACTTGACTTGTTTTTGTAGAGATGAAACTAAAAAATCTAGAAACGAAATGGAAATTAGATGAAAAAGCATGTATTATCATACAAACATGTTTGAGCTTTACACAAACTGGAAAACCATATTTAACTGGGAATTGCTTTGTTTTTTCACCTGATTGAGGACCACCCAGTTGGGGTCAATCTGAGAGTCCCCCTCTGGATCCAGCACCACGGTCTGATAGGCTCTGAAGTCGGTCAGGGTGACCTCAGCGTTTTCTGGGCATTGGTCTATTATGTCGATGACGTCGTCTTTGTCAAAGTCTCCTTCACATTCGTCTCCAACGTTGTTATCTACGATATGAGGACACAGTTTAGGGTGAAGGCACACACTGAACACGCAAAGAGCGCACAAACTGTGTGTAAAGACACAGGCACAAATAGGAAGTTATACTGACTGTCTGTGTCCCTCTGGTCCGGGTTGGGAACTAATCTGCAGTTATCCTCTTCATCCAAAATGCCATCATTATCATCATCGTCGTCACAGTCATCTCCCTTTCAAAAAAATAATAACACATTTGTAGTAACCCAAAACAATCAATACTTAGTTAGATGAATGGATATGAATGAACGTTAAGAGTTTCAAACCATCCCATCCTTGTCCGTGTCCAGCTGAGAGGAGTTGATAACAGTGGGACAGTTGTCCTTTGTGTTCTGGTGGCCGTCACCGTCACTGACAAACAGGTAAAACAAACAAACATATCTTAGAACTATTTTCTTTTCAATAGTTTGAAATCAGCTGATGGTGCTGAAGTACTTCTGGCCAAGATAGGAATGATTTAGTGATAACACCTGTTAAGACAGTGTCACAACAGCACTGTATGTCATGACAATGGACAAAATTACACTGTCAATCCCCAGTGACACGTCAGTTTAATTATTTGGAGAAAGTGAGTCTGCATCAGAATCATATAGCTCTAAATTTTTTAATTTGTCTGCTTAACAATCTACTCTAAAGAATAATTCTCCTGATATTTTGTGAGTCAATAGCAAAAGTGTGAGTGATTCACCTATTTCAATAAAGGTTAACCAAGAGTTTTTTAGATGCATCAAGTCTATTATTTAATCTTGTTAAAGGAATTGTTGTTTAATCTGCACTTTTTACTATTGGCAGGTGAGAGGTTATATTCTTATTTTCAATAACTGTTGATCAGAAGTATCTATATATATTTTTTTATTATTTTGTATTTCCAACAAAAGTATCTTTAACATCTCTAAAAATGAAAAGGTCCTTCAGGTTTCTGTGGTGGAAATGCACTTTTTGTCTCTTTTTGATCTTTCACAGCTCATCTGGTTGAAACATAAGGCAGCCTACATGCATGTGGAGGGAGTGGCCTGGGATACTACATATTTTCTTGACTTTAACTGGCCATCAGCCTGATTAAAGGCAGGGTCTTAGGTCATATTCACCTTCTTAAAACACAATGAAAATATACATTTTCAAACCCACACTGTTACTCGAAATGAGTGGCTACAAGATGCATTTCTCCCACAATAGTTTGTATCCTTGAACCAGACTTTTAACATGTTTTTAGCTTTTCACATTTTTGAACAGCCATAAATTCACACCACAGGTCATGACAGCAGGCCCTACCTGTCTATGTTGTCGTCACAGGTATCTCCTACCAGATCATCATCTGAGTCAGACTGCAGAAAAAGAAAACAGTTAGTCAAACTTCAGACAGCAGATTGAGCTCTTTTTTTTCTTTTTTTTTTTTCTGACCTGGTTAGGGTTAGCCATATCAGGACAACTGTCACAGGCGTCTCCCACCCCATCCCTGTCTCTGTCCTTCTGGTCCAGGTTGGGAACTCGCTGGCAGTTATCAAGAATATTCTTCAAACCTGAGAACAAAAACACCATAAGAGTTTGAATGTTATTGTGTCATGAGTAAAATCCCTGACAGGAGACACAAAAACAGAATGACAGAATGCAGCATACAGACAGCAGCTGTCAAATGCATCAGCAGATGGCAGTGTTTGTTGAAGGCAAAGGTGAAATAGTTTCCAGTGGCCTTCAATGCCTGGCGGAGGCTTACCGTGGAAAAATGCTTTTAGAGCGGAGACAGACATGACCAAGCATTCAGCAATCCAGTCTTGGAGTTAAAGACATAACCAAACGATCAAGGGGTTGGAGTTCTGCCAACATGAGTGAGCAGGGGTCTCTGCGCAGTCTAAACATGCAACCTGCGTAAGCATGTAAAGGTAAACACACAATGCTGAAGTACACGTTGAAATGGTGTTTCCAGTGGAACAAATGAGAGCTGCTCTTAAAGGGCAATCAAGTGAGGTATGCGAGAAAAGTTTGTTGGACAACACGTACAATTTCAGTTGGAACATTTAACACTGTTTTCTACAGTTTTTTCTCGTCAGGTTTAATAATGCCTGAGTTGTTTTCCTGAAAGCCTGTGATTTAAGTGGTAGAAGATGTGAATTTGAAACAGACACAAAAAAAAGACCTGGAGGATGTTTTGAACAGATTAAGTGGGGCCCTTCCACATTTTCCACCAGACAGGGTGGTAAAGATTCTGTTCTTGTCGAGACAGTCTGTGGTCTGGACAGCCCTCACACACATAAGTCTTTTAATGTGATTATCAGCCATTAGCTTTCACGATGGGTTACTAACTTTATTACATCTATGTAATTATTGCAATAAAAGTCCTGCTACTACACCTCTCACCGTCCAACCTTGTAAGTAACTGTGACCATTTATAAAACTGCCAGTTGTTAATAACTAACACACCCACTTACCATCCCCGTCCATGTCATCATCACACTCATCTCCCAGCCCATCCTTATCAGTATCCCTCTGATTTGGATTATCAAGTGTTACACAGTTGTCACAGGCATCGCCATGGAGATCTTTATCGCTGTTCTTTTGGTCCACATTAGGGACGAGCCAGCAGTTGTCCTGTGACATAACAAAATATATATATTTTAAGTAGTACAAGAGCTCAGAGGAAAATATGCAATTCTTTTCATTTCATTTTAGAGACCCCCAATATGTGTGAGTAACCTACATCTATGTTAATAATGCCATCACTGTCTGCGTCATCATCGCAGGCATCACCCATCCCATCCCTGTCTGCATCCTCTTGGCCAGAGTTTGGAACAAACACACAATTATCCTGGAAAAACAAAACAGGAAGGGCACAATAACGTGAACTCTTATACTTAGGCTAATAACATGCAAGAGAGGCGAGTGAACGCAGACATAAGTACCTCCTTACAGTTGTTGTCTCTGCACGCAAGCTTCATGTCTGGATATGCGTCAATATCTGTGTCCTTTCCACACACATAGCCATTACCTGCCCAACCAACGCCACACTATCACACACACACACACACAGACACACACACACACAAGAAGGAAAATTATGACGTAATGATGACATGGCAATCAATTATTGTCATTTGTAATTAGGAGGAATAAACCTCAACAAAAAATGCAGTCTTTTCTAAGATCTAAATCTTACCATGCAGCTGATGCTGCCGTCTCTCTCGACCACACACTCAGCGTTGGCATCACAGGGGTTAGGTTGACCATTTGGGCAAAGCCTGGTACCTCGGCAGCCGCTCAACTGGTTGCCTATAAAGCCAGTTTTACAGTCTCCGCAGCGGAAGGAACCCTGGTGAGGAAAGACTTATTCTACTAAAGGTGCTTTTCTACAAACAATTACTGTATTTATGTAAGTACTATTTTAGCCCTATTTCCCATGTTAACAGTTATTTTTAGTACCAATACACCAAGAAAAAAAATCCTTGAATATTTAATTACACATGGCAATAAAAAACAATTCTGATTCTGATTCTGAAAGTAGTTAAGTGGACTTACTATAGTATTGTGGCATTGTGAGTTGGCAGTGCAACCTCCATTGTCAGGTGGGCCCAGACATTCATTGATATCCTCACACACCTGGACAACAGACGAGATGTCAATGTAAAACAAAAGATTCATACCCTGTCAAAAGATGTTAATCAATCGAAAAGAATGAACTTTTATTATAAAATGTACTTGTTGTTTTCTTTAACCTGTTTGTTTGTCTTTGCATAAGATACTCCCACTCCAGTTATCTCCGGTCCGGTGTATCCTAGAGGACATTGGCCACAGCGGAAACCAGGAGCAGTGTTCACACACTTCACACCTGGGAAACACGGGCCAAACTGACACTAAAACACAGACAGAGATGATGGGATTAACTGCGACAAGTGCTGCTTGAACATTAAAAAGCATAAAATCCATACCTCATCTACATCGTCACAGTGCACCCCATCTCCTGTATATCCATCTGGACAGGGGGCACACTGGAACCGCCCCGAGTCTGTGGGTATGCACATGTTCTGTTTGAAACAGGTGCCAGGTGGACACTGAGTCAGGTGCTGAGGCTGCATGACAAACTGCGCAGGAGTGGGAGCTGGGCCTGTGTTGGTGGGATTGCCTCCAAGACCTGTGGACACACACGCTCATATCTGTTGTCTGTAATTTGTTGTTGTGTTTATAGGATGTTATACAAGAAGTCGTAAGGCTTACCACATGGAAGACACTCTGTGATGGTATTCCTCAGAAAATTGATTTCCTTAATCTAAACCAGAAAAAAACAGAAATTGTAACCTTTGTTCTAATTTCACAGCTTTTACCGATTGAGGCAAATCAGAATTTAATTATGTCTTTAAGATCTGAATAAGGCTTAGGTCGGTCTGAAATGCTGTTCAAGGACTTTTTTTTGCCTCGGGCTCTTTGATGCCTTTTCTCAGGATAAATTCTTTTTGCTTTAAGCAATATTCTGAAATCATCCACCTCTACCTCTCTTGAAGTGAAAATGCTCAACCCCACCTTTACCCGGCTGTCTGTTGTTGAGGTCACATAGTCTTGAAACAAGAACGACAGAGACTCTGCCTGCACAAACAGTCTGGATTCTTGATGTTCACAACAAATCACTGATTTAATTACGAAACCAATCTTACCCCGGAGAAAGGAAATTCCAAATGTTTTGAAGCAGCCAACATTTTTCCACTTCTTAAAGTAGATAGCTCTTCAAATTTACCTGAAACTTCTCCACATTTTCGACTACCAGAGGTTCTCTGAAATACTTTGCTTACTTTGTATTCATTTAATGTAACGGTAGCTTGTTTCTGGTCTGGCCAATATCATCATATATTTGAATGTTTATTATTTAAATTGTGTGTTTTGACATATCTTCGCTTTTCCATCAGGAGTTACTCAAGAAAGACAAACAAGACAAATAGGTTACCTGCTGGTTGAGCAGCTGCTTCATCTCAGATAACATGCTCTTCAGCTCCAGTATGGTGGTCTGGTCTTGTACCACCTGCCCTCCCTGAATACCTGAAGATGACAATCAAATTAACAACAGGTTTGAATTTTACATAAATGCTTGTGTTTAATGGAGAGAACATCAGAGAGTCAATGGCCCTCTGTTCTCACCCAGTAGCTGCAACGCCTCCCTTGCAGACGTCCGAGCTCGACTGTGATCCATGGAGCAGTCTTGCAGAGTGGCCACATTGTCTATGGTGTCCTCTGTGACCAGCTTCAGGTCTGTCAGTTCATCCTGACCAGGTGATATGAGAAATCAAAAATAATCCAAAAGATAAGAGTACATGTGCCTCATGTCCATCTAGTTGTAACACTACTTTTTTTATTTCTCTTTCTATGCAGCATTTCTCTTCCTTCAGATGTGTAGTCACCTGTCCACTCGTCTGCAGGGTCCAGAGAGCCACCTTATTTGGGCCAGGTGGTAGTGACCCAAACGCAGCCGGCAGATCCTCCAAAGTGTGGGTCAGTCTGCAGTCAATATATATGTGGAGGCGAGGCGGGCCGAGCTGTAGACCGCTTGCATGCAGCATCACATGGTGATCCCGGCCATCTGCTAGGGAGGGGTGGTTGAAACTGGTCGTGCCAAATCGGCCATCAGTCTTCTGGTAACGAAGGATCACTAAGGATGGAGAGAAGAGAGGATGAATAACAAGAGAGAACAAGAAATAAAATACAGAAAGCTTATAGTGTAGTGTGTCGTACAATAACTCACCCTTGCTCAGTTTGGCCTGCACGCTCAGCTCCAGGTACTTCGTGTTGTCTTGAGGGTTGAAAACACTGAAGAGAGAGGTGGGGGCTTTGTTTTGGAGCCTGAAGGAAGAGAGGAGGAAAGCCTCATCTCGCCCTTTGTTTTTCAGGCTTCCTTGGAGTAAGTCAGGCAGGCAGTCAGGAGACACCAGCAGGTCATAGACTAACACAGGAGAGAAGTGTTAAAACCATGTGTTACTTTGCTGTTCATTAATTTTATGCTGAACTTATAGGAGTTTCAGAAACAGTCAGTACACACCCAAGGCTTTTCATTTGGAAAAGTAGCAGTGGGATTTTTTCAATGTCAATGGATGGTTTGCATCTTTCTGATGAAGGCTCACAGAGTTCTGTGAATCACCGCTGCTGAGTCAGAGCACTGTGCTACTTTATTATGTGTGACAGTGTAGCTGTATTTGTGCACATGCATTTATGCGTGTGTATGCCAGTGCACATTCGTGCTTATATCCCGCTGTGCGTTTTATGGAGTGTTGTACTGGAGTTGCAGAAAGGAACAGCAGTAAACTCTTTCCACTGGAACAAACCCAGCGCCTCACACTGCCTCACATGCAGGAACTGGATAGTTTACATGTAGATTCCAGACAAATAAAGTTTTGCACGTGCGCTTTCTCAGAAGGCAGGTTGTGCTGTTGCCTTTTTACCATCTAAGACTGACCCTCGAGTATGTAGGTCACACTGTTCTTTGAAAGACATTTAACAGTCACAAAGAAATCAACTCCATACTAACCATCGACATAATTACCCTTGTAATTTGGGACTCTCTGCAGATCATAAATAGTAACACCAGAGAGCAGATCATTAGGCATACATGAATGTAAAAGACAGTTTATGAAGAGATATTTGAACTTGAGCTGATCATAACAAACAGAGATGTCCAGAAGGTGGCTAATGAAGAGAACTTACCGATGCCTTGAGCTGTGACAGTGAACGCCAGCTGCTGCAACAGCAGAGTCAGAGCCACTGCTCTGACCCACACACCCATCATGACAGGATCAGCACTTGGGTTGAAGCTGGATTCGTGAAGAAAGAAGCCAGTGTCCTTTATACCCACTATGTCACAGATTAATAATTCATTTATAAACTTTCCATGGAATAATGGAAAAATCCAGATGTTAAAGCAAAACCTCAGCAGAGGTGAGATGATTTTGTGGCTGTCGCTTTTAAAGCAAAGGGGAGGGTCCTTTACTCAGCTGCTGGGAAAGTGGAACAGTGAAGGGATGATTTTAATAGCTTGTGGGAGTGTCTCTCCACTACGACAGTTCCATCAGTTGATTAGTCGTATATTTGACCTGTGTGTCAAACTTTAAGTACTATTGCTACATGCTAGGAAAAGTAAAAAACTCCCCAAACAAAATGAAACAGGAAGTGTTTATATTGTATTTTTTCCCCCTTCAGATTGTGTTACTTCTACTTAATCAGATTCATATTTTTTCATGTTTTTGTATGACACTATTTTATCGCGTGTCAACATAAGGTTTTTATTTATTAAGAGTTATGTGTACTGAACTTTGGGAAGTTTTGGTAAGAGACCATAAAAATGACTGCAAAAGAAAGAGTTCAGTCAGCCAGCTTTAACAAATATTTGAAAAGGATTGGGCTTCTGTCTGCAGAGAGTGAAACTTAAGTCCAGCTGGCTTTGTTTTGTTCACAAACATCATCAACCTGTCTCATAGATGTGGAACTGATCCCCTATAGCTCATCTCCATTGAGCCAATGTGACTGTGTGCCAGATGTTTTACAGTAAATTCAGTTTCTTTTAACTCTTTCTACATACCCCCGCAAACCTTCTCTTAATCCCATCTGTTAAAGAATTTGGGGAAGGAAGGACAAAGAGGTCTAGACTCAGAACTCTGGAAACATTTCATGATAGATGTCTGGAGCTTGTCTTAAAACTCTCTCTACTTACCTCAAGTACATTTCAACAACTTGGTTGCTGGTTCAAGTCAAAGAGAGACGTTTACCATCCCTCAATGCATCAAGTGCGTGCATCCTTCTGTGTTTGGCTCTCTGGTCTCTAACCATATACCTGACAGCCCTCAACAGCCTGTGCTCAGACTTCATGCTTTAGCAGCTAAAAAAATACTACATAAACTGATATAAACATGGAATATATAGAAGTGTCTACAATGTATTCGTTTCTTGCTATATAGTCAAATTTATATTACCTGGCAATACTATTACGCCCCCCTCACAATACTCTTTCCTTTCCTTCTGAGCTATGTGTCGTTTATTGCCCGGCTGTTCCCAGCACATCAGCTCATTGTAACTTACTCTGAACAGTACATTAAGTTTGTTGAAATAGTGGTACAGGTTAATAGGAATTATTATGGTAATCTGTACTACAGATTCTGTAGTATGATGTGTGATTCATCTGTGACCAGATACTGTCCCCAGGACAACCACATGCATACAGATGACTTCCAAAAGCAATGAAAAGACTGAGTTAAACAGAACTAAGAATAGGCTAGTCTGCAGTCAGCCAAAAATATTAATCAATGTTATATTTAAAATTCTGTTTTCATCTTTGTATTTCATAATTCTCTGTTGTATGTGTCTTTTTGGGTATGTCTGTCTGCCCTCACGCTTTACTGTATTGTCCTGCTTTTTGAAGTGGACTTTGGATGATTTTAATAAGCCGATCCTTTATTTGAGGATATTACCTTAATATGTCCATTGGAATATTAGATTTCTGATATAATGATATGAATTCCACAATTCATATCATTCTTTACTATCTACAAGACTGCATGTACCACGTGACGTCACGAGCCCCTTCCTTGAATGAAAACATGGCGGCTGCCATGGAGCTGAGATGCTGGGGAGGAGACTGGGGTTTGCCTTCTGTACACACCGAGTCTTTGATAGTTCTGGTAACGTGTTTGTCATCTTCTACAAAATATACCGCCATCACACCGAGCTCTACTTTTAAAGACGAAAGCTTTACTTCCTGGTTGTCTTCTCTCTGTGGACTCTCTGGTTAGCTTCTATGCTAACTTACTCACTGTAGCTTGTTTGTAAACTGCTCGGGCTACAGGACAGTTGATAACATTACCAGATTAACTATGATGTTTACCAAGCAGCAGCTTTAAAGCTGTGACTGCATTGTCTTTGCTCTGTGTGCGGCTGGTCGTCAGCATTAACTTTCTCAGCTGATAGAAGTATCGTGCTTCAAGGTCAGCTTCTTGACACTGCTCCTTGAATATATATATATCTATATGTTTATGAAGTGTAAGGACGGTGGCCGTGGTGGTAAAAACCTTGTCAGAAGTAAACAATAAGTTGTTTGCTGACTATATTCCATGCGTTTTCTCTCAGTGAAATAATTTTCTACTGCATTTACAACTCTTGCCACAAGGTGACACTTCTCAGTTTTCACACCAGGTAGACATGTAGTCACATTTTTTTTTACAATATGTAGTATTTTTGTTGTTGTCATGCATTATTTAGGTTCTACAGTGGTTTATTCATGGCATTGGTAGATTACAATGCACATAAACCCAGTCAATTGTACACCAATTTTTAGTGCCAAACTCACTCTTATTTTTTTCCAGGCATATGCCAAGTTTTCTGGGGCAAAAGTCACAGTTTCCCCCATAGACTGGACATGGAAAACGCTAACAGGTAGGCTGCAGCTTTTCATAAACCAGAACGTTAGAGAATATTAAAGTCATATTGTAGTTGCTTATAGAAATTATTTACCTACAAAGAATTATGGTGTTAATGTTCTGCAGATATTTCTTCAGGGCCTGCATAGCTTTCTTCTTGTTAAGGAAAAAAATGGTCACGCTTTCATACTTTAACTTTTCTGAAGTGCCACATCTTCTCCCTGTCATTAAATCTATAGCGACAGTTCCAGAGTTGCATTGTGGAGACTCTGCAGTTACAGAACCTACACAGATTATCAACTTTCTAAGAAAACAGGTAAGAGTGGATGCAATGAGTTCTAACTGTTTGTCTTCTGGTTATTTTGTCCCTTAAGCCATTTAAAACAAAACTGTAATATTTCTAACTGATTCACTTTTAGAGGTTTAATGCAGACTTTGAGCTGTCAGCCAGACAAGGAGCAGATACCATGGCCTACATAGCTCTGCTTGAAGAGAAACTGCGGCCAGCTGTGGTAACACCATCTCAATTCTGAGAAAAAAAAACAACAAAACACCAGATCTGTTTTACTCAAAATATTCAAAGTGATGCTTTGTTTCCCACAGCTGCACACTTTCTGGGTGGATGCAGAAAACTACGCCAACCTAACACGGCCATGGTTTGCTTCACGCTCACCGTTCCCTCTGAACTTTATCGTCCCCAGTCGCAGTGCCAACACTGCCCTATCTCGCATCCTTCTAACTAAAGGAGAGGCACCGCTGCACAGAATCACTGAGGTCGAGGGAAAGGTAAATAGTGACCTGTCTTATTGCTGAGTCACATCTTATATCAACTGTGTAGTTGTTACCAAAGTGAGATGTCGGCTATCATTTAGAAATAGTTCACTATTGTCTTTCTTCCTCAGATCTACAGTGATGCTAAAGAGTGCCTGAATCTCCTCGCGTACAGGTTGGGAACCGAAAACTACTTTTTTGGCAACTCGTGAGTTCCTCCATGTCTCATTTGAGATTGTTTTTGTTTGTTTTTTTGGCTTTTTCTGCCTTTTTCTTTTTAGGCGTAATGTGCCTTTAATTGAGACAGGACAGTGGATAGAGTCAGCAATCGGGAGAGAAAAAGTTAATCCAGCTACATTGTATGTAAGCCCAGAGTTAATGGAGAAAACTGTAACACTTCTATTCAATTCAACTTCAGTTCAACTCTGTGCAGGTGTTTCTCTTGCCAGCAAAGGGGGAAAATCATGACAATAAGCATCAGGCACATTGATAATAGTAGATTTGGAATTTTTTTGAAAAATGCCAAATGAAATGTTCTGTTGGCCGTGTGACATTAATCATACTTGGCTGTGTTTCGTGACGAGTTTTTAAACTATCATTCTGATAGAAATGCAACTTCAAGGCATTACAAGACTCATCCTTACATTAACTGTAAGGATGAGTTAAACTCTGATAATATAGGTAATGCTCTTTAAGATAGATCATGGCTCTATGTCACCTGTTTCTCTGTGTGTAATTGTTCACATGTTGGTTTGTGTGTGTTTTTTTTTAAGGCCAACCAGTCTGGATGCCTTTGTGTTTGGTTTTATTGCTCCACTATACAAAGCCAGTCTCCCCAGCAGCCCTCTGCAGAGCCACCTCAAGCAGCTGGAGAACATCACTCGCTTCTGTGACAACATCCTCACATTCTTCTTCAGCTCAGACCACCTTAGTAAGACATCTGCACATAAGCAAAACGTGGACCTTTAACTTGGTGAAATCTACATTCAAAGACAGGGGGAAAGATCACACAAATTAACTGATGCTGTAAACACTTTCCTTCTACTTACACCTGCGTTTCATTGCATGCTGGCTTTCTGTATCTTATTAACTTGTGGGTGCTCACTGAATTAACACTGCTCCTGTCACACCGCTTTATCTGTCTTCCTCCTCGAACGTTATCTCTCTCCAGGTCCTCCTCCACCTGTTCAGGAAACAATGGATGCCAACCTCCAGAAACTAACTCAGCTTGTAAATAAAGAGTCCAACTTGATAGAGAAGGTGCTTCTGCTTTCCTTTTATCTTCTTTGCATGGGTTCATGGGTGCCTGAGGCAGGTACAGTCTCAGTTGTAATAAGATATGTAGATAGCGTCCCTCATTTTTTTTGTTTTTCGTCTCCTTCATGTTTCTCTTAACTTGACTGGACTTCCCTCGTAGATGGATGACAATCTCCGCAGCAGCCCTCAGCACAAACCCCACAGACCGGACCCCAAGCCCAATCTGGCAAGTGAGAAGAACTCGACACCCGCCTAAGCCCCGCCTCTCAACCCTGATCCACCGTTATATATGGAAGAAAGACAGAGAAGGTCTGCAGATTTAAAGGTGCAGCGCTTAATCTGACTCAACCTCTGTAATCAAAAACAAATGAATCCCGCTGAACTGTCACTTGAATAGTAAATGAGCTCATGATTAATGGGTGTATGCTGTAAACTTTGAAAATAGCCTTATTTTGCAGCAGGATAATGATGATAGATGTTAAAGATGGTGGTCTGAAAGTGAAGGAGAAGTGCATGTGTGAGGTTTTTAAGGACAGTTGATGCATGTATGTGGTTAAGGCTGGAATGCTATGAAGTGGTGCTCAATAAAAGAAAGTTTAAAGGAAAGCCAAAAAGTAAAAGAAAAGTCCTGCAGTGAAAAAAAGAGGGCACAACATTGTCCCCATGCCGATTGTTTCAAAACTCTTGTTTAGTTTCCTGTGAGAAATACCCTTTTCTGCCAATTTTCATTTGACACATGTTGAGATGTTCTCACCTGCTTAATGAGGATGTTCTATTACTTACTTGAGAATATCCTACAATAACGTCTTTAGTTATCTTATGCTATAGTTTATCATTCTGTTTTATCATGCAAGAGCCCAGATCCTTCAGCACCACTCCTCGCACACATCCATCTTCATAGCAAACTGTAAATATATCCAGTTAAATTCTAAGAGCATTTTAATGGTAATATTCAGTCTGTATATCAGTCGTCAACACTTTAAAGAACACCGTGCACTTGTTTTGCTCCCGTCTGCTCTGCTTTGTATAGCTTGTAAAGTTGTAAATAGTTTCATTATTTATTAATCCTCTAATAGGGCTGATCCTTTTCAAAGAACCACTGAGGTAATGGGAGGGCCTAATTCACTGTATTGACTTAGTGAGAATATAAGGGACTGTGTACAGTGCGTGTGTGTGCACCAGTGTGTCTTCATCTTTAACATCCATTCACTTCTTTTATTGTCACCGTTGTCTTTCTCAGCAGTTTTCCTCTTACATGTATTATTATGTTATTGTTCTGCTGGTATAATTTGCTGTGCCTATTTAACATCTCCTTTTTTAAACCGAAGTGTCTGTCCCACTTGGGAATGCCTCATAAACTGCCTTTTTTTTTTTTTTTAGCTTTGTGTATCGTTTGAAATTGGTCTTTGAATGTGTTGCCAGTGGTGTTGTTTTCTTTCTCTTCTTACATTCACTGAACTGTGTCTGTTCTATTAGCTTGTTTGCATGATTTGCAACTTTAAAAAGTTACCGGTTACATTCCCTTTAAAGAACCATATCCTGAAACACAAGCATTCATTGTGTGTGTGTGTGTGTGTGCTGCCATTACAAAATGTTTTGTTTTTGAGGACCACATTGGTGCAGTGTGCCTTCATGACTTCTGGTGTCAGTCAACAATTATCAAAAGATTAACAGCATCTTGTATAATTTTGATACATTGTCATAAATTGTCTTTTTCGTTTTCTGTTCTTCATTCTCAGTGAATGGTTCATAACAACTTATTAAAATACAAATATGATCATTCCGCCATGAAAGCTCTCCTTTTTTTCAAGCCTGAAAACATCTTTGTCATTTTATTATATTTGTCTAGAATCACTCAAATGGTCTTGATTAAAATCATACGTGAGCTGTGTGTCTACCATTTGTGCAGTAAATGATGTTATTAGGTCATCTGCTTAGCTGAGAAGTAACTGACCCATTTTGCTTGTGATTGTGAGCCTGTTTAAATGTTGGGAGAATAAAGAGCTCTTTGTTTGGTTTTGGACTCAGACATTGGAAAAATAAGTAATTAGGCTGAAAGGATGGGACGCAAACTTCACATCAGATATTTTGGAAGTCATGAATCTCTTGGGGGCGAGGCTCCTGCCGAGGCTTCTCTTGGCTGTCCAGGAACCCGTTGTCTAATCTTTTCTAATAACATTTTTCTACAATAAGATTTTCATCCTCTCCCTCTATCAAAACAAATATGAAGTTATTTCAAAAGAGCTCCGTGTAAAAACGGTAAAACAGTCTGCAGCTAAGAAACTTAGCATTGTGACAGAACAGATCCTTCAAAATTCAACTACCACAAAAAGATCTTCCTACTTCCAATTCAAGGTGTTTGACAGCAAAAAGATAAGAGCCAACTAAAATGAAGCTGTTACTTTTCAAAGTACAACCAGATTTAGAGGTGTCCAAAATATCCCATGCACACTAGCATCTGTTTTACTCCGCTCCTCTAATGATGCTTGGAAAATGAAGTGAGATGTGAAAGATGAGGGGAAATGTCTGAGTGCCGGGAAGACTGGTAGCACACTAATTGTGAAATGACTTGTCCTCTGGAGAACCTTGTATTTTTATAAGTGAGATGCCTGGCTGCCCAATCTACAGTAGCTGTTAGCCATAAAAAGTCTGGAAGTGTAAGAGTGACTTTGCAGAAGTTGTTCTGATTTGTTTTCAGCTGCATGTGATTGATCTCAGCCTGGAGTGTTCAAGTGTAATGGAGGATAAATAAAATGAAACAATATGTGACTTTTTTTTTTTTAACACACGATTTAATTTCTTATCTTTGACACCAATCATTTACATTATTTTACATTTGAGTAAGTTAAAAGGTCAAGAAAGGAAACATGGACTCGATCTCTAAAGAATAATGAAAGCATCAGAAAACTTTGGCTCTACTGAGACAATGTTGGTGGGTTATTTTTTTCATAAACGGTTTGATGCATGGATGTGGTTAAAGATCCCTTTTATTAATCTGTACAACTGTTTAAAGATAATCAGAAACTATGGCAGAGATATGAGTTAAGCTGATTTGTTAAAGGACAATAATTAAATACGTCAGGCTGCTCTGGAGCCAATATGACACCTTAAAGAGTACTGAGGCCCTCTAGTGGTGAATCCAAGTCAGACCGCTGAGACAACAGAAACTTATCAATCCAGTTTTGGTTTTTTTAAATAGAAAAATACATGTTGATTTAGTTTAGACATGAAATTAGTTTACATGGCAGGGCAAAGAAAATGATTTCCACTTTCTGTAAGTTAAATAAAGCATATTATTGATCACATAGTTAAAAAAAAAAGGTATTTACACAATTTAACAATATGAAACACAGTTTAAAGTGCTACAAAGTTCTTGTTGGAGTTGGTTTTAAACTTTTACCAGTCCTTGACTATTTCTGTCACAGCAGTGACAAAGTGTGTTTTTGACCACTATTTACAGTCAAGGCCTTTTCCCAACATAAATAAAAGAAATGCTTTAAACAAGAAAGATGAATAGAGTTCATTTTAGAACATTTACATGAAAGTTCAATACGATCACAAGAGCTCACATCAGCATTAGGTTAATTTCACACCATCATCATTCATCTTTATTATTTTTTTATACAATAAAAATTGAATTGAGGGAAACTCTCATATTAGGTGTTATCTCACTAAAAACCACTAACCCAAAAATGAGGACTTCGACTTTAGAAGACTGGGATCAAGTATGATTTATACTGTACCTTTACTGTGAACATCATTATATTTTACGTTCGTGTCTGCACTTTTCTCTGTAATACATTTATCATTCACATCAACATATGTCCATCATGTACTGTAAACTCCTCAGTGTTTGTGAGGCTGGTAGCAGAGCTAGCTGTCATTTGTAAACTCTGGAACCTCCGGCACCATACTGATTTCCAGGCGACCCGGCGTCTCCAGGGCAAGAGCAGGGTGGCACGGCTGGGTGAAGTGCTGGCAGAAAGCTCCTAACAACTGACCGGTTTGGGCGTTGTAAAAAGAAAGACGACCAAGTTTGAAATCCAGGAGGGTACCCACCCGCTCAGGCAGGTAATTCACAAACACGCTGGACTGCACGTCATTGTGGAGCAACTGATACCTGCAGCTGAACCGACAGACAGAGTGGAGGATTCAGACCAAATATAGGGAAAGCACGTGTAGTAAATAATGTGCATATTATGTGATGCATACCCTGATGGTGTCGGGATACACTGCAAACACCATGACTGGCTGTTCTCCCCCAGCAGGCTGTTTCTATTGGCTGAGCTGTACACAACCCCAAGCCTGTGAGCTGTGCTCCCTGACACAACTGTCACCCAGTAGTGTTGACCTTTGCATGGCAACAACTCACCCAGGATGGAGGGACACCTAATAAAACAAAACAAAAAAACCCTCAATTTCACACATTCACCCTTTATTTCGAATTGTAGGAGCTTGCTGCAACTTACAGTTTGTCTGAAGATGGTGTGTCTTGTGTGCCCTGAGATAAGTGCACAGTAGTCCCGTCTACTGACAGCTCCAGAGCGGGGTGAGCTGTGGATTTCAGCAGGCAGAACTTGGTTCCTGAAAACGGACAGGTTTTCAAAGTGTTTAACACAATAAAAAATGGAAAGCTTTTGAAGTGTGTGTTTTGTTACCTTTGGTGGAAATGAGTGCGGCCTCGCTCTGCTCGCTGGCTCCAGCCTCATTTACAGCTTTGATGTAAAAAAGATAATTTTCATTGGGCTGCAGGAGAACCCGCTGTTCACAGCTCTGGATACCTGAGATGGTCCTAGTAACACATCAAACACACGTGCACACGCATAAATTATAGGTATATAACCTCTGGCACACCGACACGTGTCCATGTTTAAGGTGATTCACTGTAGATGTGTTGTCCAGCTAGTTTTTTTTGTTTTTTTATTTTTTGTGTTAAACTAACACTCCTGTCTTTGTTGGTACCTAGCTTGTTTAAAATAACACCCACCTGAGCCCCTCTCCTTCAAGTTCATACTGACGACAGTACTCCAAGGTGAAACTTTGCTCTGTAGTCTGTTGTGTTGAGCTCCATCGAAGAGTGGCAGAATCCCACAGCACAGTGCAGCGCTCTGTGTCGATCACTGGCACTGATGGAGCTGCCAGGAAAAGTACATGACATTAATTAAGAGTGGCATTCACTTTGTGCTTTCAAGTGATGTATTTCTGGACCTCCAAAATCAAATATAGCCTACTGTATTAAAACAGATGAACACTGACCATTAACAACAGCTTACTGTAATCGTCCTCAACAATGCAGGAAAACCCTTTGCAGTATTTTCCGAAGAAGTTGTGTACTGTTTATTTCTAGCTCCAGTGTGTGAACTGACCGGTTCTGAAGGGAAGTCTCTCGCTGGGCAGAGAGCAACCTGTGTAGTTGACAGCCATCACCCACACTTTGTAGGACTTGTCAGGCTCTAACTCCTCCAGGACACAATAACTCTCCTTCACTGTGACACGGTACTCCTCTGACACAGCTGAGGACAACAGCAGTCAAAACACATGCACAATGTTGATATTTAATAACTCAGAAAGTCACAGCACTTTTCTCTGTGATCTCAAAGTGTCCAAAAATGTAACAGCAAAAAATACCTAGACCTGAAAAAATAAGTGATTACAGCACAAACTATAAATGTGTATTTATGAAAAAGGAGGGGTTTTTTTTCTTCAGATTAACAAAAGAAAACTTAAATTGAATCAATATTTGTAACGTCTGTCAAAAAGAAGCACCTTGAACAACAATTCAGTTTAACACTATCCTGAAAGCATTTACCTCCCTGTGGATCCTCCATGCAGTAGACCTGGAAGCAGTCGATGATATCTCCTGAGTTTACTTTCCAATAAACAGTGACGCTGGTACTAGAGGCTGAGCCTGCCTCCTGAGGCTGCAGTGTGGGCCTCTGAGGCACTGTGGCAAACACCAGAAAACACACACACACAAAACCACACACACACACACACACACACACACACACACACACACACACACACACACACACACACACACACACACACACACACACACACACACACACACACACACACACACACACACACACACACACACACACACACACACACGTTAGTGTCAGATACATATTTAAATACAGTTTGTTTTCTTCAGACCTACCTGGGATTCCCTTGCGCTGTGCAAGGTTAGAGCTGGAAGTGTTGCCTTTGGCATAGTCCTCAAACACAAGCAGTCCCCTGGGACCCAGCTCCAGTGACATGGCAGAGTCCAGAGCTGCCTTCAGTCTGATGGCACAACACAGTTTTAAGCCTTTGGCCAGAACAACATAGCTATCTGACAAACCTTCTTTTCCATACTCTAACCCTGCAGCTCAATATTCAGCATGTTGGCACAGACTACAAAGGTTACAACTCTAAAGGCCGAGCAGCAAAATGTGTTTGTTACTATCACTATCTAAAAAAGGTTCATTATAAACTTGTTAGAAAACCACTCGAGCTAATACTCCTTTTTTTCTGAATTACCTCAAGTGAATGTCTTCAGGTGACTAGTGAAAGAAAAGACCAAAATAGGATTATTCAGAAATGTGATCTACACAAGATCACTGGTAAAAATTTGATACAGTTGATCACTAAGCCTTGAGAGCCTTTGGGACTTACCCGTGCATCAGTCTCAGCCTCTCTGGTCGTCGTGTCAAGAGTGGCTTTGGCAGAGTCAATGCTCTCCTGGAAGGAGACAATCTGGTCATATAGCTGCTCCAGCTTGGCCTTCTTCTCCTCCTCCATGCTGACGGACATGTTGTTGTACTGCTCCATCACCAGAGCCATCATCTCATCATTCTGCACCTGCATCGCTGCCTCACACTCCACAAACTGGTCCTGGTCCAGAGGAGATGGAGGGGATAAGAACATAAGTACTGTGTCAACAAACTGAATTATGTTATGGTAGATCAATTTATTCAATGAAGTATACACTGATCTAATGGTTCATTTGAAAAGTAGCGTAGATCTAGCTGTTAAATGTCTTGTTTTACCTCTACAGAGTTGTAGCCCAGTTCAAGCTCGGAAACCAGGTCCTCGATGTTCTCTGACCTGCCCTGCAGCTCTGAGATCCAATCACCCAGCTTCTCCTGATAAAAAAATAAACATAAATAAATATATATATTATGGTAAATTATCTGATTGATATCCCAAAAGCAACAGAAAGATACAGCTGAGATTCAAAGATAGGTTCACTCGTTATTTAAATACTTACATGCTCCTATGCTTAATGACATAAATCATCATATAATGATTATAGTTATTCTTACGTTCTAAATAGGCCTTAAAAACTATGTAATCTATTTCAGCAGAAAGTTAAGCCAAAGCTTAAAAGAAGCTTCAGCAGTCAGAAAGTCAAATGAAGAGTAAAGCTGACAAACTTAGACTTGATGTACAAAGTTCAGCTTTTTTAGTTTTGTCGCTGAGCTGTGTCAGGGAAATCATAAATCCAACCAGGAATTGCATTTTAAAGGACATGACTTTTTTTGTGGTGCTGGTTTTGCTCAGTTGCAAGAACAGGCACCCCAAACAAAAGATTCAGTCCTTCTTGCACTGATTTTAGGTACAACTTGATGCATGTCCTCCCACACTCTCTCTCTACATCTTTCACTCGCAAAAAGGTCCAAAACTATTTAAAAAAAAAAATTCGAGCCTCATATTATTTTCAATAGACCACATTTTAATACAGAATGAGAAATGTGGAATTTTCACTCATCACTTACATCAAAAGAACATTAATTAAGAATGAGAGTACGTGGGCATTATTTTTGGATAAGTCTGAAGATTTCTACACCAATTATTTTTGGAAAAAAAAGATGATCTCTGCAAACTTAGACTTCACACTTCGTGGAAAGAATACAAGATGACATCACTGCAGCACATTTATTCAGCTGGTGAACTTTTCAACCCTTTTTCCCTGAAATCAGTTCTTCCAATAAGTTCTTCACATACTTCAGCCAATGGTTATGTCTGAAATTTTACTTTTTAAATGTTATTAATGAGACCTCATGGATCTTTGGGATACCAGATAACTGGTGACAAATCATCTTTTCTGTTTTATTGAAATATTTAAGATTAATTGTTGCCTCCTGCAGCTTTACGGGAAATCAGCAGACTTCCTGGAGGAAGAACTCTGGCAATCCCCTGTCAACACCTGAGCACCAACAGATCACATTTAACTGGGTCAAGTGGGTTACTTATCTCTCCTTGCTCCTTCTGATGCTCATCATTCCCCTGCTAAGATTTAGAAAACAGGTGTAGGGGTGTGTGTGTGTGTGTGTGTGTGTGTGTGTGTGTGTGTGTGTGTGTGTGTGTGTGTGTGTGTGTGTGTGTGTGTGTGTGTGTGTGTGTGTGTGTGTGTGTGTGTGTGTGTGTGTGTGTGTGTGTGTGTGCGCACAAAGGAATATGTGAGCATACCCACTATTATCTGAAGAGTTGCAGTGGTACACTCCATGTTTGCACACTCGTCTAAATGGGTTTGGTAAACTTGTCTCAATTGATTTTGCCCTCTGTGGAAAATATGCACTTCTTGGTGCTAAAATCAGACTTTTATTACAATGTGAAATGTGTTTCAATTCAAGCTGTCAATGTTTTACATAAATACAGCATCACTGTTGGCGATTATGGAGTCTGTTGGGGCCCAAGACCAATATTTACCTCAACAAACCATGTTTGTCCCCATTATGTTATTTAGCGGAAGTTATATTATAAAAGTGCTCGTCCACTATATTTAGGGTCAGGTGAGCATCATTCAGTCATTTACTATTATAAGACTGAGTGTTTTCAGACGGGGCCACTTAGAGGGGTTTCCTAATGTCACTGCAAACGTTGCACATAGTGAACCATTGCTGTTGTTGTTGTAAAGCTTGTCAGCCTTTGGGGGGCCCCTACTAGCCTTGGGTCCAAAGCAGTTGCCTGCCTTGCCTGTTGACAGGCAGCACCTCTGAACATCAGGCATGTTGACCTGGTTCCAACATTCTGGAAATGACATTTGAACATTTTCAGTCTGTTCCAGGTTTCCGTTGATTTAGATGTCAAACACTTTGCTATGATCGTTAAGGAACTCAAAGAAATATCTCGCTTCACTTGTGTAACTTGTTGTAGCCTCACAGAAACCCTTGAAAAGACAATATTTTCTTACTTGGGGAATACATTGTCTTTTAGCAGAGTGAACATTTTGTAATTTTAATGCAGTACATTAACAAATGAACATGAAAACTGAGCAGATAGCTCTTTGCATGTACAAGACTCCAAACAGATTTCTTTGACCCTGTCAGAAGAAGCTATCTTATGTGACCCTAGATGTAAAAAAGCAGGTTGACCCTCTGCTGACCTGTAGGGAGAGCGAGTGGGTGAAGTGCCTGTGAACAGATCATATTTCAATCTCTGCTTGATGATGTCACGCTGGACCTTTCCACCGATCAAAGCAGATCATTACATCACAACAACTCAATGTGCCTAGCTGCAGGCAGCTTTAGAGCATGCAGCCTGCTAATTCAGGACGACTTTATCACAGGATGACCTGATCGAATGCTAGTAAAGTGTGTGGTGATCATAACTGTGTGAGTCAATAAAGCTGGTAAGGATGAGGAGCTACTATTTACAGCAGCCTGCTATCAGACAGCAGCATCATGTCTGCTAAAATGATCAGATGTCTAGCACTTTTAGGTTTCTGAGACAAAAGACAATCTGAGAGAAAATACAAATAGGATATGAATAGTTAAAAAAATACTATAATTTAATTTAGCTTTATTATGGGATTATTGGTATATATTATAATACTTAACATCCAACACATCAACACGTTAAGTAAAAGTCCACAACCGTCAGTGATTTTTGCTGTTAATGGTTGCTGCACCTTAATCTTAAAAGTATTCATCTGCACTATTTTTGTTTCATTCATGGTGATAACAAACACAAGCTTGTCAAATAACAGCACATAATTTGTAATATGTACAATTAAACGTTGGCTTTTTATTTACTGGAAGTACATATTTGTTTTCCTGCTTTTTTAATATAAAGCTTATACATTTAAAATATACATTAATTTAACAGCAGTAATTGAAGATGACTTTGAGAAATAAAAGACTCTCTGTTGTAGTCAGCAACATCTTGTATATTTATATTTGTCTATTTCCTGTATTGTATTGTAGGGCTTTTCTTGTATTTTATGCCCATGTGTAGTTTAAAGTGTTACTATAAAAATTCAAAAACAGAAATATAAACACACTATTAACACCAGTCACAATTACAAAGCTGACAACACTACTTTAATTTGACACCATTTAAAATGGGGGTCTGGAGATGCCAAACCGAAGACATTTCTATTGCACGTTTCTCTCAGGCCCTAAACACAACATTATTAAAGCCTTGATTATCCCAGATATAGTTGTATGCAAATTATAAATAAAACACTTCTCGAGTCTTCTGACCACTGAAAGTGTTTTTATAATACAAACATATTAAGTTCTAGTGGAAATTGCCCAAGAGAACTCAAAGAGAAAAATGTTTTTTGTTTTTTTTGGTCATAGTTATTTTTAAATGGCCCTGCAAATATGTAATGTGGGTATACCCAACCTTTGTCAAAAAGTCATCAAAACTGATCTTTGACATATTGACTGCAAGAGCTGGGAGTTGAACAACCTTTGTTTAATTAGAGGGTAGCTCACTCTACCTCTGAGCCACAGCAATACAGGCTGATTTTATACAAAGTAAGTTTTTCATGTTACCTTAATTTCTTCGTAGGCTTGATCAACAGCAGCAACGGTGTGGTTGTAATGTTCTCCAGACAAACAGACGTCCTCTGACATCAGACAGCCACAGGTTAGACAGAACCAGTCCATCCCCTGCAGCTCAGCCGCAAGTCGAGCCTGACTCTCCTCTTCTGCATCTATGATGTCATAATCAGCTTCAATCAGCTCTTCCTCTGGGGAGAAATCAAACTCTTCCCCTTTCTTCTCCACCTCCACCTCCATTTGCATATCTGACCTCTCCTCTCTCTCCTGTCCTGACTCAGATTTTGGTTCCTCTACATCTCTCTGTGCTTCTGGTTGTGGCATGTCTCTTGCATCCTGTTCAGATATCATCTCATATTCAAACTCCTCCACAGTTACCTCTGGAGCTTCCACTATGACGGCCTCATCTTGTTCCTCCTTTTTCCCTTCCTCCTCTCTTTGAAGCTCAATCACTAGACTTGAATCCTCCATAGTAATATTTGTTTCTGGGACATCCTCCACCTTGTTTATGTTTTCATTTTGTTTGACCTCTGGTTGATCCTCTCGGTGTAGTCCAGACAAATCCTCCCAAGGAGTGAAGCTCCTCAAAGGTGAAAAGATGCCGTCATTTTCTTCAAAGTCTAGCTCCATCTTCTGCTCCTCTGGTTCTGTCTCTTCTACAGGTTCAGGAGGAGAGTACTTATCGTCAAACTCATTTCCAGGTAAAACTTTGTCATTTAAAACAGCCTCGTGTTGTACTCCCTGCTGGGACTCTGTCATTGCTTCCTCAGGTGTTGCCTGAATAATTTCTGGACTGACTGTGATGGATTCAGGTGCTGTGAGTTGTTCACATGTGCTGCTTGGTTCAGAGAGATCTGCTGTATTGCCAACAGCCTTCTCTGACTGACTGATCTTTATGTCCATCTCTACAGCTTGTCCTTTAGGGACAAGGACAATCAACTCACCACTGTCGTCCACCGTCTCCTGTACTGTCCCAGTGTCCTCTTTGGGCCTTTTTTCTTTGGCCTCAATTATCAACTCTGTTCTTTCTGATTCACTCTCTGTTACTGGTTTCTCTTCTTGCTGATGCTGCTCTGATTCACAGATTTCCTCCATTTTCTTACCTGAATTTGTCTTTATTTCTGCTGGTTCACTTGAAATCTTATCTTTAACCACTGATTCCTGCTCTGCTTCAGTAATAACTCCCAACACCTTACTACCAACTGCAGCTTCCTTTTCTTCTTCTCTTGCAACTTCTGTTTGAACTTCTGCTGTCTCCACGTGTTTCACCTCCTGAAGATCAATCTGAACTTGAGTTTGAATCTCTTTTTCAGCAACCTCTTTTTCTGTAACCTCCACCATTGCGTGCATTGCAGAATCACAGTCAGTGGTTACTTCAACAGGTGCAACGTCTTCTGCGGTATCTTTTTCCTCAAGCATGAATGTTTCAGCTGATGTTTCTATTTCAGTAGGAGCAACATTTTCCTGTATTTCCCTCTCAGCCTCAGTGACTAATTTCTCTTCAGTAGCCGCCATCTCAGAGTCAGTGGCTGCCTCTTTAGACAAAGTCTTCTCAGTGCTTTCTGTTGGTATTATAGATTCGGTGACGGTGTGAGATGGTCGTTCTCCCACTTCTTGTGCCTGAAGCTCAGTTTCAATCACTGGTTCAGAAGTTGTTTCAACTGTAACTTCTCTAAGATGCTCATCTCTCTCCTCTGTTTTCTCAACTTTACTGTCCACCAGTTGAGCTCCAGGAAGTGGTTGATTTGTGCTGCTTTCAGTGTGGTCATGTTCCACTTTCTGAACCTTTATCTGATCCTCTTTTGGTTTAGACTCCTGAACACATTCTTCAACAGGCTCAGTCAGTGTTATTATCTCCTTTACCTTTGACGTTTCTGTAAATAGTTGTCTTTTCTGTTCAGTTGCTTTTAACTGCGAGTCATCAATCACTTCCTGTGTCTCTGGTTCCTCTGTCTTTGACTTGTCCACGTCTTCCTTTTGGACCGCTCTTGTCAGACATCCAGTCATCTCAAACATATCCTGTGACCACATCCTCCTCCCTTCTCTCTTATCCTCTGCTGACTCCGGTTGATCCTCCACTCTGGGAGTTTCGTCCTTCAAAGTAAACTTTTCCAGGTACCCGTCAGTCTCCTCTGAGTCCGACAAACGCCTCTTGTAATACTTCTCGGATGCTACGCTCTCTGCTTCAGAGTATTCCTCATCGCTCTTCCGTCTCTCACCAACAGCATCTTCATAAAGGTCCGAGTACATAAAGGACATGGCGGTCGGCTCATCCAGCAGGATTTGGTCGATGATCTTAGGGGGCCCGGCTGAGATAAAGATAGGAGTGAGGATGGTTTCTTGACTCCCAAACAACACTGAACCACTCTCCTTCATGGATCTCTGGCTCTCTCGTCTCCTTCTTATGTCGCCTCCACCCTCTGCTTCCTCATCACCTCTGTCCCGCACTGCCTCAGGAGGTGTCTCTCCATAGAAAACTTCATCTAGGTGTTCCCCAACTATGTCCGCATCTGTAACAAAGACGAAAGAGTCTTCTGACGTAGAGGGTCTGTCTATGACTATCTCTTTATCAGGTTTTGGCTCCTCTTCCTGGGACTTCCCTGCAGGTTGTTCTGCCTCCTTCTGCATCTCTGGAGCCTGATCTTCAGGAATGACCGCATCAAGCAGTGTGAACTTCTCAAAGTAGTCTATGTCTCCGGTGCTCTCTTTTGGGGTGGGTGTTTTACTCAGCTCTGAGTCTGTGGGGGGCTGAGACGTGTCTTGCTGTGTTGGCTGAAAAAGATCACAATCGATGTTTAACATACATTTTTTTGAACAAGTAAATATATAAATTTGATGTTCTTGGCAGAGGAGATGAATGAAACCAAAACTAATGTACTGCATTATTTAAAAACTCTTACATTAACCAAATTGAGATATAACCAGTGAATACCTCTTTGTGATCCTGTATTTCCCCGTCCTCTGGCAGGACATGATTCTGTATTTGTGTCCAGTCATGATGGTTTTTGGACCGGATCTTTGGAGTCTGATCCAAATAAGACAGGTTGTCCTGTAGTTCTGTGCTCTCCTCCTCATCCACGGTGGGAAGTTTTGAAGGAACTCTAATGTTAAGAATCTCATAACCATCTGAAATCAGACTAAACAGCTGCTGATCTCTTTTTTTGATTTCCCCCAAGTCGGGCTCTGTTGGGGGCTTCTCCTGTTTCACATTAGGAAGAGACACCTCCGCCATCTCAGGTCGTTCCACTCCCAGAGCTGAAGCCGATCTCGAGCTCCCGGGTCGACTGAGTCGGTCCCCAAGTCTGCTCCTTCCTCCAGACCTTGTCCTCCTGCGGACTATTTTCTCCTCATCAAAGACGATAGTGATCTTCCCTGCAGCTCCAGATCCCTCCATGCTGTAGGCTTCAGAAGTGGAGCTGGTCTCAGAGGCCCACGGAGTAGAGCAGCGACTAGATGCCGTCTCCCAAACAATCCCACTGTCCTCACTCTGAACGGTTACCATGGAGAATGACGGATCCACCAGCAAGCACTGGAGTTTAGGCCTCACTGACTGGTCTTGGACAACCTCTCGCAGGCTGCAGAAGAGAGGAATGGTCAAAGTTAGAGGACGGAGAGAAGGCTGTCATTCAAGAAAAGAGGAAGGGCATGACTAAACAGTTTGAGTGCAAGAGGAGATCCTGCTGGCAGCGCTTGTGGTAATGCAAGCAGAGAACGAACCGATGAATCAAAACACATCTGAGCATAATGTGCCAGCATGAAAAACACATTCATGTTTTTGCACCTGAGGCAACTTAGTAAATCTAAGCTGAGGACACAGTAACACCTGCTGAACTGTTCACAGTTTGACAACTCGAGGAGTGAAGATCTAGATCCAGCATTAGACGAGATGTGTGGTGAAAAGCTGCTAATGTCAGTGAGGATCTGAAAAACTCACACTCAGAGCCATCCCTCCTGCTATGAATACAGCCTGGATGCTGCAGGGATAGGGCCAGGTGACGTCCCAAAGCGTCATCCATGTAACATTAGAGAGGAGATGCCTCTGCCTTCCCAGATACACTCAACATATCAGTGTCTTCTACTATTTCGGACATTGCAAAGGTAGCTAAAGCGGAATGAAACCGGTATGAAACATGATAAATGAGATGTAAAATGTGGGATGGTAAATCACATCAATGTAGAACCAACATTTGCAACTGTGTGTATGAGCTTGGAGTTTAAATGGAGTGGTGTTGTGTGAATTAAATAAAAGATAAAACAGAACTTCTACCAAGACGGATCTGAGCTGAGATGCCGAGAAGTGGTTACCTGCAGACTCTATATTCGATGCATTTCATGTGAAAACTTCCAGAAGACACAATTTTACACATAAGCCCCAACTCAGGTCATTCAGCAACCAAGATCCAGACAGTTAAGCACCTGTTTTGTAGTTCCTCCACCTCGTCTTCATCGTCCTGGCTGTTGGCCTCACTCTGAAACTCCTGTAGCTCCGTCATCTCAGAGTCCAGACTTTCACACTCTTCCATTTTGACAGAATCCTCCAGCTCTTCCCTTTGTGGTTCCCAATCTTCTTGTCTTTTTGTGTTTTTTAGAGCCCACCTGAGGATTTCAGCCACTCTGATTTGGGAAGAGTTGCTCTGCCTGTTTGTGTCATTCTAAGTTGGGAGCAGTCCATCTGACTCAGCTGGGAACAGAAATAGACTGAGTGGGGAATGAAAAGAGGGGAGTGGGCTTAAGAGGGGGTGGCAGGCCATGACAGAAAGTCTCACTGGGTTTTAGCTTAAGCACACTAGCCACAAAGAGGAAGTTGTATTTGAACTTTTAAAAAGCTTATTAAATTGGTTAATACTTAATGAAACAGTCATTATCTTAGTCTGTGACAGTTACTAACAGCTGATTTAGCCAGTGTGACTTTAAGATAAAAATCCCCTCTGCTAAGTTAAATTTAGACCTTGAGCTGAAACAGGACTCCCCGTCCTCCGGCCGCTTGTCACAGACACACACATATACAACATGTAAGTCATCTACCACCCAGCAGAACTGGCACAGTTTAAAAAATCATAAACTAGCTGTAACAAGCCGTCAAACCACAGAACAAAAAATGATAAGCACTGCCAGAAGAGGCGGCAGAAAAAAACCTCAGGTACAAATTTGTAGGAGTGATCATTCATTTTGTGATATTTGTAAGGCTTACAAAATCATGACAAAATTACTATATATATACACTATACTATAAAAAGTAAGAAGGGGTGGGTTAGACCAGATCTATGCGGGTCAAGTTAAACCTTTAACTGTGAAGTGGTAGAATATATTTGTGAATGAGTTTACATCCCACAAAATAAGAATTTTATACCAATTTGAGAAATTATGAAGAAAATATTTTAGCTGAAATAAGAACACACAATCTAATGTAACTTTGGCACTTCTACTGTATTTGCAAAATATAATCTCCAATCAATCATACAGCTTCAGAGGTTTAATGTTTTTTAAATAAACATTTAAAAATCAGTAGTTTACAAAATATACAAATAGACCAGAGAGAAAATACCAAACCCAAACATCGATGAAGTCCCACTTCAGCTTGAACCAATATCTTACATAATGGTGAACTAACCATGAGTTAATGTCATGTTGTTATTTTGGGGTGAAAAGAAAATGAGGCATTATAAGAAAGTGGCCAGATTAATGAAGTGAATGCATCACATCAGGAGCAGTGTTTTGGAAATATCCAGTCTAGTCCTGGTTTGACCACCATAGTACAACTTAAACATCACTTAATAACAAAGGCTGTATTCTGAAGAGCTTAGAAACATGGAAACTTTGAAAAGAAGCTGTAAAGAGAACATACGTGCGTTGTTTGAACAATGAACTGCTAAACTCAAAAACTGTAACAAACAATAAAAAGTTTTGATTTTACAAGTTGGTCTCGACAGGCTGAAGACATCATACTGTAAGCTTATACATGGCAGATCCAAACTGTTGGACTCTTCTAAAAAACTGACTCTGTATAGTTGACCTCTAACAATGAGGTTACAGCTTAAACTGTGATGAGATGAGATAAACTGTGCTGAGATAAGTCGAACCTAAACGCTGTTTCTTCTGATAAAGCTCATTTCAAATATGTTCCAAAATTATTTTGACATTTCATTCATGTCCGTAAACTTAAATTCTTCCTGTGAAGGCTTTGTGGGTTTGAACAGAAGGCCATGTAGGAGCATCACCTTCCTCTGGTGTCACTGCACAAACATTGTATTTTTTTTATCATCAAAAAGAATAATTTGGCAAAGTCTGCAAATCATTTCAAAGTGAGTGCAGTATTTCAGTATGTACTGCCACATGACCAACAGTTTGTGAAAGATACCGAGGCAGAGAGAGAGAGAGTTCAGAATACCAGATGTGTTCTGGCTTTGAGATACAAGAGGCAACAGGGCTTTTCTCTCCACACATCCTAAAAGGTCCTGTAATGCAGGAGACCCCCCCGTCAGCTCGTCTCATTAGAAGAAGCCCTCATGTCCTGGATGACTCCTCATTAATGATGTCTCTGACTGGGAGGATGAAGTTCAGGTCCTTCCTCTGCCGTAGTATCCGCCATGACTGTTCAGTCACAAAAGAGATAAGAAGCAGGATTATGAATAACTAATGCCTGACCCACGGCAGTGAGGATTTGTCAGGACTGGTTCGTACCTCAGCAAACTGGGCTTTAATGGCTTCAAACTTCATCTTCTCATGAACTGCCCGGGCGACATTGTTTCTTTCGAAAGGCTCTGAAACACAAGAGAATGTCACTTGCTGGATTTGTAGCATTACTGGTCACAGTTTGTATAATGATGCTTCAGTTACTCATTAGGGTTGGTGATAGGTGCATGCACAATGAAATGATTACCTTCCACGCAAATGAATTTGTTTCTCCACTCACGAGAATTGTTCTTGGGCAAAGTTTTGGCCTCCCGAACAGAGATCACCTGCTTATCCCAACTGAAGGAAAAAACAAAACAATGCACTGGAATCACTTTAGTTCATATTAGACTGTTAATATATACACAGAGACCAATTCTCAAGAGTGATACCAGTGACTAATAAATACACTGATATTCAGTGTATTTATTAGTCAATCCCTGCCAACAATGGGGATATTTCAATGTATATATATAATCCATGTCACATAATATTTGTGTGAGACAAGCTTAAAGGGATAATGCTGGAATAAACAACAGTTTTTCTAACTCGATCGTATTGGACCTTTAAATACATCAGAGACTTGTGAGTAAACACACAGACATCATCATCATCTCTTTATTCTATTTTGAAGTCTTGCATGTTTGAACTTTGTTACACTGAAGGAAATGCTTAATCTTTACAAGTTAACGCAAACACTTTGAGTTGTATCAAACTAATGGCTAGGAATTTGTAAATGGTGCAGAAACCCTGTATTTATAGGACCCATGAAAGTAATCTGTGCACACATGTTTGTGCCACGGTAACACAGAAAGAGCAAACACAGGGATCATAGTATGTCATGCTAGTGCTGTGTAAGGGCCAGAGGTCCCACCTGCTCCTGCTCTTTACCCAGACACATGAAACCAGAAAAAAAAGGTAAAGGGTAGTGGGGGAGAGAGGAGAGGAGAGCTGGGAACTTAAGAGATGCAAGAGACAAGAGAAGAAATACACAGGAAGTGTGACATTAGACTGAGTAACGTGAAGTCCGTCGGAAATACCTGAAGCTTGTGGCATAGTATTTGAGAAAGCCCAGAAACAGCTCTCCCAGAGAGGACTGGTTTGTGGAACGGTATGGGGGTACATGTTTGGGTCCCTCTGGAACCATGTTGATGTCCATGTAGGGATTAAAGTACTCCTGAAAGTCAAGCCATAGGACATATGGACATTTTTGACACACGAAGGAAAGTTTTTACAAACACATAAAAGCAACTTTTCCTGATTAACTTCATAGCTGAAATATGAATCAAGACTTCATAACAAAAACAATGGAAACACTTACTGGGTAGTCCCTCTGCAGAGATGGAAGGACAGGTTCCTTTAAAGCTGTAATTAAAACACCACACAAAAGGATGAGATAACAAACAGAAATTGGATGTGTGTATGTGGGCGTTAAGGTACTTACTCTGGAGGTAGTGCAACACCATCAGCACAAGTGCGTAGCTGCTCAAAGTTCCCTTGCTGGCATCATTGATTTGACTGTGCTGGGCCCATTTCTTGGTGACAAGGATCATGGGTCTTATTCTGACATCAGCTGAGAGATAACAAACAAAAAACACAGTTCTTTTGAAGTAGAACATGCACTACTAGTTGCTGGTTTAACAAACAGCCTTAAAAACTGACTCAAATGTGTTAAAAATATTTGAAATAGTTCGATTAACCATCAAGGTACTACTAACTATCTCACCCACCATAGGCATAACTCCTCAGAAGGAATGTGTTCCTGATGCCCACTGTGTTGTTGATGTTCAGATCAAACTCCAGATCACTAAAGGGGGATGAAGAAATATTAACTCATAATCAAAAGCCATGTGAACACAAACTGTTTTTTAACGTCTAACTGATTTTAACTGTTTTGCTCCTACCTGCCTTTCTCTCTGAACCTGAGGATCGGCACTTTGGCCCTGATCAGATGAGTCCTCTCTACATACGCTACAAATCAAAACAACAGGATTAGGTTTATGCAGGTTTTGGTTTCATTTCCGAAAAGATGAAACCTTTTACACTTGGTATATAGCTCCATCTGGTGGAATCTTTGGAAAACATGAACAATGCCACTAAAATAATCCAGCATTTATTGATTACAGTTTTCTTTAGGTTTCTGAGGAATAAAATGTGTTAGTAATAAGCCCCAAAGCTAAGTAATAAGTAACAAGATAAGAGGGCAATGAGAAATGAACGGTTTGATTATTACTCACACAGTGACCTGAACAACCTTTGGAGGACAGTGAGCACATGAATAGGATCCTGTCTTTTCTGAAACAGAGACATAATGCATGTGATCAGGAGGAGGGGTGTTTCTATGGATTCACTCATTTTAAATGACAGTCACACAGCACAGAGGCAGACATACTTACATTTCCCTTGACGACAAGACACATATCAGCATCACTGCTCCGGCAGCCCAGCCCATTCATAGAGGATCCAGTCAAATAAAGTCGTGCCACTGCCAGAAAATAACTTTTGTGAGATAGGGCATCGACAAAAATTCAGAACTGCGAGTGACTGTTTATTTCATGCACACCTGCGTAGACACGCTGTATGTCTTTCTGCAGCTGTGTCCGGCACTTCTCCTTACGGATCAAATCAGAGGATTGTTGTTGGCATGCCTCAAACAACTCCAACATCTGCCCACTCAACTGTGGGAACAAAAACAAGCACCTGACTTAACCACGGACACCTACATGTACTCATAGCTATAATGCATGTGTGAAGCATAAAGCTAAACGTACAGTACCTTGTCCTTCACATAATCCTGCAGGCTGTTTGAGCATTCTGGGATAGCAGGCACTTGAGCATGGGGCACTGGGTGTGGACTGGGGCGTGGCTGTGTGCTGGTATGGGATAATGAGCTAGGATAAGAGCGATCAAAATCTGATCCTGATGATCCCGGCGCTGATTGGGCAGAATGACAAAGGTGTGGTGCCTGATTTTGGGGGGAGCCTATTGATGGGTGTGGAGAGGAGTCAAGGCGTTGGCGCTTCACCACCGGGGCTTTGTATTCATCAATCTGCCTTCTGGAAGAAAAATAATAATACAGAGACACAATGCAATGATGAATGTTCTTTTAGGTCAAAGTATATTTTGATAAATCAAAAACAGTAATGAGTCCCCATCATGTTAAAGTTTTTTTTTTTGTGATTGTGCTGTACTTTGGGTAGCAAAAATACAAATGTTGTACAATGGTTAGATATGCTGTTCTCTCTCCAGACAACACATTCCAGTCTGGCACACACTGATCCTAACACAAAAGGGAGAGGCTTCTGAGACAATGGGTCACAGAGCTAATAGCACATATTATTAACAGAGACTAAAACCGTTCTATTACATTTTTAAACATCATATTAATAAAGCCTTCCAATATATCACTCATGTATAAAAGGTAAAATTACAAACTTTAGTCTGTTGGTTATCATTGGTGTCTGAGGGTAATGGGCTGGGAAGCGAGTTGGTGGAGGGTTCCATTCATATGCTGGTAACCTCAAACCGGGGACACGGAAGCTACAAACAGAAAGGCGTGTATTACATGACGGATCAAAACAATAATAAGTAATAAAGATGGTAATAATGTCGAGCACATCACTGCTTTAAGTTTATTCCCAGGCTCACCTGTTGACCCCGGGCATACGCTTGTGGTTGTAATCGTACAGCACAGGGGGCCCACGGGGTGGCGGATAGAAGCCGTCCCTGTAGGCTGACATCCCCCTAGGTGAGGCACTGTGGGGGTACATGTTGTGGATCCTCACAGAGCTTCCACATCAACTCTAAGGATTCACTGAAAAACAAAAACAACAATGCCGTTTATAAATATCCATTTATGACTGAATTCACTACCGGATTAGAACATGGAACGGTCCGACTGGTTACCGAGGAAACAGAAACTTACCGCTGACAGAAAGCAAGGCGTGCTAACTAATGTTAGCTCCTTAGAGATCCGTCCCACTAAACCGATTCGACTGGGGTTTTTGGACGTTATCACAAAATAACGTAAGTTGTCTAAGATATTGGTGTATATGTATATCGAAAAGTTTTACTTAGTACTGAGGACGTTGAACCAATAACACAAGACTTACCGTGTCACATGTAAACAAAACTGGATTTGTTCAGGTGCTAGGTGTTTTATGACTTCCGCGTTGATGCCATGACGTGGTGTAACGTGATTTAAAGGGGACGCGACTTCAGTAGTCTGAACGAAAAATCAATCTCAGTAAGGGACATGAAAAAGGTCGATCTTCAGTGTGCTTGAATGAATAAAACATTGACAATTGAACTTAGTTTAAAAAAAACAGCATTTAAAGAAAAACAGTAGGCTATATCAGATAAATACTTGGACTGATCGTGTCGAATTACTAATTAGTTTCACTGGGGTCTAGATACAAGCCTATAACCATGATAATCTGCACATCTTCCATTTTCTATTGTATGTTGATCAAATTTGACAATTAGGCTACTGTTTATTTAGACAATATGTTGTAGGCCTATCTCTCATATTAACGCTCAATTTTTAAATCCACTCTGCTTATTTCAGTGTTGTAAACACATAATTAGTTTTTTCGTTTTGTGTATATTTGCCCTCATAGTCCACTAGCTTTGATAACATTAGTTATTAGCGAGGAAGTATGGAAAATAATAAAACGGAATGCAGTCACTGTTTGTCAAGGGCACTAAATCCACAGATGATTAACTCTACTTTGTTGGGCTGCTCTGAATCTGTTTTATTTTTAAACGTTCGTATTGAGTTCTGTCTGTTTATTGTTATCACGTGCTGAGAGGGACTTAATCCATCATAACTTCATCATTCATTTATTATGCAGCATATATATATATATTCTCTACCTACTGCTCTGAATTAGCCCAAAAATACTTACTGAGGTTTAGTTTAGTTATTTAGCCTATATTTGAAATGATTATTATTTAATTGTGTTGTCAACATTAAACTGTTAACCAAATATACAGTGACTATATTGCTTATGATTCAAAAATCTAATAAGACAAATGACACATTAAAACATTGTAATAACAATGCATTAAATGGTATCAGTCCTTTGGGCATACAGTGACGTCACTGCGGAGGACGGTGTGATGACGTAAGCAGTTCAATACTGACAGTGAACTGAGTGGGAGGGAAGAGGATGCATCAGCCATATGAGGAGAGGATTTGGGGGGCGGGATGTACAAGGGGTCTGTGGATATCGCTCAGATCAATAAATTACACACAGCTTTTGCATAGACGCTGCTGGAAATTTGAACCCATACACGAGTCCACATGCATACCACTATCAATAAGGACAGCAGGGATTTGTCACGTGAGCTAATAGAAACCGTAGCCTATTAAATGATGTTATTTAGGCACAAAACATGGTGTAGGCTAAATACTAGAAATGCAACATTTATCGGCACGATATAAAAAAAAAAACTGGTCATAGAGACTCGAGAAGCTGTGAAATAGCTGTAGTCTTGGCTTGAGTGGGGGTGTAGCCTGTGAGCCTATGGTAATGAGAGAGAGAGGAGGAGGGGGGCGAGATAGACGCGGGTGGACAGTGTGATGCTGTGCGTTATCTTCTGGCTAAATGAGGGTTGTCTTTCCCAGTTCAGGCAACACGGCTTCTCCACCCTTCCAGCCAAGATCTGTAGTTCACACGACATTAGTTGGGCGCCTTTCGGATCTCCATTGGACCCAGCGCTGGATCATCCACCGCTCTCCTGCCGCTGCTGCTCCATCATCAGCCCCTCAAAGCCCAGGGAGGAGAAGATGATCTGATTTTTTTACGTGCCATGTGAAGAACGACATGTATCTGTGATTTAATACGGTGACAGTGTTGGGGAATGGATCAGCTGTCATCAAATTCCTACAGATCCACCGAAGGCGATACAGTGAAGGCTGTAGCTTAGAAGACCTTCATACGCAGCAGCAGGCTATCCGAAAGACACGTTTTTATCACCAGCAAGAAAGGACCAGTCAGTGGTCAAGAGTCGCCTGTCATGTCGACCACAACAATGGGGTAAGTGTAGTTATTATCCCACAGGCTGAGTCTCTTATCACTCCTTTCTGTATGTAATCAGCTGCGGATGAACTTCCTTGCCATGGAAACAACACCACGCATAAGCTATCACAGATGTTGACCCTGGCGTGTATGCGTAAAAATATGTCTGTCTTATATTACTTTTTTTTATATCCAATAAAGTAGTATGACTATTTGTTGTTGAGTGGGAATCTTCTTGCGGCTTGAATGTGCTGCACACTCGAACAACCACATCTGATAAATATAAGGAAGCAGATGAAACCTTTTCCCCCCATTGTACGTGCTCTATCGGTTGAATAAAAAAAATGTTTCGGCCCAATATGCTGAATCACAAATGCTGGGACAGAAGTTGCCTCATCATCAAACTTTCAGGATCAATTTTTGGGTTTATGTGCAGTGATTCACGAAATGAAAGCAACAGCGAAGATGTCAAATCCCTATTATTGCTTCAGACTAATTAAAGAGTGAATAAAGATCTGATTTGTGGGTCTCTGTTTCCCAGCGTTAACCCATCAACATTATAGACAGTTATGTAATTCTAAAAGAAAGAATTATGTGACAACAGCATTTCTCTGTCACATTCTCAAACAGAAATATGTGGTCTGATATACTGTACATTTTGTTCCTGCTCTAGAGCAGGTTTTGGAACATTAAATGTCAGGAGCAGGGGAATGTTAGCAGCTACAACGCCACACAATGCTTCAGTGACAGAAAGTGGCTTCCTGTCTCTATGGTAGCAGAGCGGCCGCTGCCTCACACATCCACCACAACATGCATCCATCAGTGATCCGCCTAGTGCGCAGCACTGCTCATTTGCATGTCCCCTAACCCTGAGCTCAGCGGTCCATTTCCCTTACCAAGCCTGTCGTCCATTAACAGCTGTCTCCCACAGTTCATTGTGATTAATTGCACAGCAGGAGGTTAATAATATGGAGTAGGCATGGTGAGATTTAGAAGCATCAGCCAAAACTCCTGCATTAACTATTTACAATACACTGGAGGCCTCCCACTCTGCCCTCCTACAGTGTGGGCAGCACATCATTCAGCGGTCTCCCACTCAGCTGCAGCTCTCCACTGGGCCCTGCCACACTGGTGACTAACTTACTGTTATGCAACTGACTCAATGACTCAATTGATTTACAATGGAATACATTTTAAACTGGGATTCAAGCACTCTGTTGCGCACACGTGTTTGAATATGTGCAGGTACAGATGACATGAGGCGGTATATACTTTTACTGGTCTGTTTTCTGGCTGCCTTCCATACAGTCACAGACAGATAGAGTTACATCTCACTTCCGACCTGGAGGCTGATAACCAAGCCGTTTACAGTGCAAGTGGTTATAGCACAGAGGAGAACATTAGTGTTGGATGGGGCTGAAGATGCCTATCAGCAGCCTCTCTGGTGCATTTTCACTTCCTTGGGCAAATACAATCAGTTTCTCTGCCTGTGTCTTTGCTTGCTTGTTTGTGTGGGTGTGAGTGTGTGTGTGTGTGTGTGTGTGTGTGTGTGTGTGTGTGTGTGTGTGTGCGTGAGAGAGAGAGAGAGAGAGAGAGAGAGAGAGAGAGAGAGTTAGTTCATGTTTACAGGAACATTTCAGGTCATCCAAGCCTCTCCCAGCAACAAAGAGACACATGAAGCTTTCTCATTAATGACCTCTCTCTACATTAAATAAGACCTACCTGCCTTCTAGCTCTGCTCTGTTGAATTAATGAAAAAGTCTGGATTGAAGGACAAGTTTCAGACAGAGGCGGATGGGGGTGGAACTGGTGAGGGAAAGTGAGATCTCCTGAGATGGACTGTTGAATAATGCTTCTGTTTCATTCTTAGTGTTTGCAGTGAGAGAGGCAGCTGAACAGTTAGAGAGACATATTGAAGTAGAAACTAAAACATAGCCCTTTAAGGTATATGACACGTCGGAGTGTCTGTGTGCAGTTGTACTGTATCTGTGTGTGTCTGTGTGTTAGTTTTGACAAATAGCCTCCATTATTCACATCTGTGCAAACCCCTCAAGCACAAGATGTGCCCAGGACAACCCAAACCTGTTGCTTCTCCTTGAGCTGGAAGTGTGTGTGTGTGTGTGTGTGTGTGTGTGTGTGTGTGTGTGTGTGTGTGTGCACCTAAACATACAGTACATTGGTTCTGTGAAGTGTGTTGTTTCAAACACAGGTTTAAGGCTAAGTTGACTTACATAATACAACAAGCATTGGTATCTAGCCATGCAGGATAACATTTTTTTGCATGGTCCCCAAGCTTACTGTGAATAATGAAATATTCAGAACCAATTTATACAGTATCAGTCCAATACTTACAGACTGATGAACTGAGAGAAGATCCATCTGCTGTGATATCAGGAATATCTCAAAACCAACCAGAAACATAGAACTGTACTGACATTTGCAGCATCGATGATGGTAGTATTACCAATGACAATATTTTTACAGTAGTAAAACATGTTAGATTTTTACTGATTCTATTGAAGGTGATTCTGTTTCCTGCATATTGCACCTCCTAATAATCCTCTCATATTATCGATCCCTCATTGTCACGATCCGATTACTGCTGAAGTCAACCAAAAGTATCTCTGGCCCACAGCCCACTAATGTGACTCTTTGTCGTTAAACCGAGCTCTTCCAGAAGAACACTGATTGCATTCCTAAAAGTTCACATTTTAGCAGCACAGCTATAGTTCACATAATTGTTTATACCACACTGTGTAACAATTTAGAGCCTCCCACTCCCTCCATCATCTTCTACACATTCTCTCCTCACCAACATTCATCACCTCCTCCACGCTCTCTTCATCTCTCCCTTCTTCTCTCACTTTATCACCCTGACTCTCTCTCTCTCTCTCCCCCCTCATTCTGCCTGCCTTCTCTCTGTGTTTTAACATTCACGTTCCATCACCTGCCCTTGTGTCACACACTTCCCTCTGCATGCTAAACAAGCACCTCCTTCTTCTCATCCTCTTTCTCTTCTTTCACATCTTCACCACTCATTCACATCCCTTGTTTAACCCCTTGGTTTTTTTTTTCTTTTACAAATTCCCCATTGTCATAGTGGGATGGGAAGCTTCAGTCTTCACATTCACCCTCTTATTAATGCGCCAGTGGAAGGAAGATCACATTGTCACACTTTTTCTGACTGTAGATTGATGTGTATGTAGATGCCATGCTACCTCTACTAATATAAAGGTTTATAGAGTGCAAACCAGTTCTGAATCAAACTCCATGCATTGCCATTATTGGTATTTGTGTCAAGCTATGGCTCATACCACAATCACAGTTCTAACAATTGAAGTGGCAGAATGCATGTGGCTTTCCTTGATTTACAAGTAAGCAACATTTGTAGATGAAATAATGGAATATAGAGTGCATATATATTTGCACAAAGAATAGCTTATCATTCCATCATTTATTTTTGCTGTCTTAAAAAATTCTGCAGTAGGAGAAGGTATTATTTGACAACTGGTGGGTGTCTTTTTGGAACCAAACTCTTTGGCGCATGTATTCATGTAAGAATCAAAGCACCAGATCGTTTCTGCATTTGGTACGAACACAATCAAGCAACGAGAAGCAGGAAAATTTGCAACAGCTCCATCTAATTATGCAATGAAGAACGATGCCTGTTGCCAAGCGGCTATTGCACAGATCATACGGACAGGCTGCGAGGGAGTGATGTGATGTTGGGAGAGAGCTGAAATGACTCACAGTTCTGCCACTTACACTGCTGTCGATGATTATGATCATTCGCACACAGTACTCCACAAGCAGCTTTGTGGAGCAACATTAATCACCCCAAATTCACTCTCTGACTTCCTATGCTCCCAACATTCCCCATCATTCTTCTTCTCTTTCTGTCTAACTTCCCTCGCTGTCTCCATTCTGTCTCTCCCTGTCTCCATGTTTTTCTTTCTTTTCCAGTCTTGGCTAATCACACACAGGAGGGGTGCTGCTGCTGAATTTTAATATTCATTTATACAGCAAGCCTTTGATGTCCCCCATCACCCCCTCTGTGCAGTGTAAGCACTTCTCTATCTACTGCTCTGCCAGCACTGCCAGCCCAGAATATCTCCCTCTGCACCCTGCGCTCCAAGTGTGTGTGTGTGTGTGTGTGTGTGTGTGTGTGTGTCTGTGTGTGTACTGACTAGATATTACCCAAGAAGCCCAACAATGCTGGAAAATATGAAGGCTTTAAACTTAGGAGTAGGGGATAAATGGAGAGAGGTAAAGGTGGTTCATGAATGACATGTAAATGGAGGTCAAAAAAAGAAGACTGTTTGATAATCACCAACATGAATCCTCTCCCTGAGTTGAGTGTCACATAGAGGTCAATAAGGAATTAAGTCATCTAAAACCGAGCCAATCATGGGGCTTAAATCATCTACATTTAAGCCAGACAGGGCAAATCCATATATACACTCACACAGAAACACAGATTTGAAATTCCATCACCTCTGTGTTTATAATATGCACATGCATTATTTTTGTCTGTGTGGAAACTGCAGCTCTGTGGGGTGTGTCTTTGCTGGTTCACCGTGGCCTACTGTCTATATTTAGCCTTAAACTCTCTCCTCTCCCCCCTGTGCTCCCCAGTGTGACCCTCGCTTAGTGCTTCAGGCATTCCCATATCAGAGCAGGGAGAGATGGGCTGCCTTACCGAGAGCGAGACAGTTTCTTTCAATTAGCTGCATGTGTGCTGCTTTGCAAGCAGAGAGATAATGCTTTCGAGAAAGTTTAAGATTCAGGTGTATGTAAGAAATCTGCTCAAGTTTGAAGGATAAGACATGTAGTTTTATGTTAATAGCCTCTCTTTCTGTGCTGTAACTATGGACGATGGTGAATTGGTTCTTCGGTTGTCAGGGCGATCTGACTCCCCTGTTGGGAACAGGAGTTTTAGTGCTGGTGTTGGTTTTGGAGAGACGTTGGTGTTGCGGCACAAAGAGGTTCACAACTTCTTCTTCGTCCCCTTTAGGGAGCAGCCCATCTACAGCACCCGGGCCCACGTCTTCCAGATTGACCCCAACACCAAGAAGAACTGGTTGCCAACCAGTAAGCACGCTGTCACAGTGTCATACTTCTACGACAGCACACGCAACGTGTACCGCATCATCAGCCTGGACGGCACCAAGGTGAGCAGCTGATCCTAACTGGCACTGGACCCTTTAACGATTTGTTGGACACAAAACACAGATTTAACTACAGCTCAGCTACAGTACTGTATCAACTGAGATATTTTAAATATGATGTTCTTCAATTTCCTTCAAACTAGCTTTATTAAGCTGTCTGACAGTTTATCGAGTACGTTTTAGTGGCACTATGTTACACTGAGTGTTAATGATGTTAATAAGCTTTGCATGGGATTTTAATGTGCAAACACATCTTAAAAGAGCTCACAGCCTATGAAGACTGAAAGCTCATGTTTTATTGGGTGTATGCATGCAACCACAGTGTTTGTGTGTGCGTGTATGTGTGTTTGTGTCTGTCTGTCTGTCTGCACTTCAGAGCCCATGCTTTATGTCTCAGGATATATTTGTTAGTCATCTGGGTGGGATATTTCTACACACTCACTCCCTGCCAATTATGGAGATTTGGGAGGCATACAGTTAAATGGGAGAAACAGATGGCAGAGTATTAAGAAAATGTGTGTTAGGAGGAATAAAAAGAGCAGCAGAGACAGAAAGTGTGAAGCCAGGTGAATGGCCTGAGTGTGTGTGAATCATTTCTGATGGTCAATTTAGCAACAGTCTCATATCATACAGGACTCAAAAGACAGCTGATTACTTCATTCAACTATTATATAACACATACACACATGCTGACAGATCGATTGAACTTATACGCAACAGTGTAAATTGATCGAACATTAGTGTTATCTCCATTAGCATTGATACAAAATAAATTATGTAAGAATAAGAGTTAGATCAACATTAGTTAGATGGAGGAATTCTATATTGATGTAAAAAAAACTCTTTAAAAAACAAAAAATAATACATGGATGATAATTGTTAGCAATAATGACTTCATGGTCGTCTCAGGCTTCTGAAGACAATAGACTTTAATTTTAAGGCTCTGTCAGTATTTAAGCATTCACCAACGCTTCAACTGTTTTTTTTATTAAATTGTTAGCATCTCATTTCCCATTTCAGCAAAATCATATTTCTATCACTGCTGCTGCCTGTGGTGAAATTTCTGTGTGTGTAGCTCCTCCTCTTTGTCAGTTAGTGTGTGTTTGATTCACTGTGTCTGTGAATGTCAGCCTGTTCCGTTCACACTGACTCCCTCCGTGCAGCTTTTTCTTTTGCATCTGTCTCTCTAGCTCGGACGGCTGCTATTTGTAATATTAGCTCATCTTCTTTGCGTCTAGCTCTGTCCCTTGCTTCCCTATCCTCTCTCTCTGATGTGAGGTTCAGATTTGGACAGTTGAATGGAATACTGTTGCGTTATAGTGTCAGGGAAATAAAAATGCTTTGTCTGTGTTTTTGGCCCATAGCTTTAGCAAAAGCAGGTAAATCATTCTGATGACACAGTTTGATCTTATCAGACTCTTTTTTTTGACAAACCCAGCATCTCTCCCTTCTCCATATGGTGAGAATTTGCCACATGATCAACACTTTGTTCAATTAACTTTTTTAACTCATCAGAAAACCATTCACAGCTTTTAATAATAATGATAACTTCATTTATAGAGCACCTTTAAAAACAGACAAAGTGTTTTGACCGACAGAGCCAGCAAAGACATACATAATACGATAAACAATGATAAGCACCAATAATAAAATAAGACAGTTTACGACAGCCGGTTAAAAACGACAGTTGAGACCATAACACAATTTTAGAAAAGAAGAAGAAGACAACATCACATCACAGGTTATATTATTATGCCACTTTCTTCACTCCTCACACTCGTTATCTCAGACCACACTTTCCCAAACTCTGTCATGTACAAATAATCCCATCTTGGATTACCGTAAAGTGGATTAACATTACTAACTGCCAATATAATCTTTTCTCGATCAAAAGACCCGTGATAGATCCATCCACACATGAGAGATAAAAATGGAGAAACCTACTTCCAACCTTTCCCCCTTCCTACAACTCTTGGCGGCATATCCACAGGGACTGAAATGAGATGTTATGAGTGTGCTAAAATCATATCTTGTCTGTCTAAATTCACATTTTGATTTTATCTGTGTCGAGTCCCAGCTCAGAAAGTTGGCTCCAACCTCCAAGACACCCCCGCAAGATGCTCGACAACCCAACTCTCACCAATTTGCAAATACAAATACTCAATGATTCGTAATCATTGATATTGATATTTAATTTCTATTACTTGCAAACATTGTTCAACAGTATGTAGTCAAGCTTAAAAACATTTTCAGCCAAATTACAGTTTCTTTTGATATCATCAAACTATAAATAAAAATGATTTGCAACTTGCCAGTCTTTGTTTTTAGATATCATGTTCTTGACGCCAGATTGTCGAGGAAATGATTAAGACTTGACTTCACACAATAAGACTCCTTAGACTCAGATGGCGAAAGTTGATGGAAGTTTATACATAAGATGAATACTTGAGGAGACATGGATCAGCATTACACTTCTGGTTCAGTTTCAGGCTAAAAAAACAACTCCCAGAGTCTTCCAAAGGCACTGCATTCAAAAAGATATTATTATTATCAGGGTCGCGTCACATAGATCCACGTCTAGGACCTTGGAGCAAACTACATGTTCTCCCAGACATCCTTGCTGATAAGCTGACCTTGGTTTCTAGACAAAGCTGAACCAGGCTTGACTGACATGAGCAACAAGGAATTAACATAATGCTTTTTACACGTTTAATTACTAAAATTCCACCAGACTGCCTCATGTGTCCAAGTACAAGTATTATCTTCTTAATTTGTATTTCTCAGTGTCTCTCAACACAACAGTCTGTGACTGAAGTCTTTTAGTTCCATACATTTGTTGTGTTGTTGTATGTGTAAGTCTGCATCACTATATATAGGTATATAGAGCTACTTTTGTTTCCCAAATTTAACGTGGGAAAAAATGTGTTTTTTAATAAATTATAGATCTTAAGCTAGGATCAATTTAATTGAACATGTACTGAAAATCCAATAAAATATTGATGAATCTATTTTTCATTGTAAAAAGCCTTCTCCTCGTGTGATACATTCAAAGACCACTATCAGTCTGAAATTGAAATGTTCAATAACATTGTACCTTGTAAAATATCATTTTGCTGAGATTGATTATTTATTATTAAAGTCATACATGAATTGAAAAATTGTATTAGCACTAGAATAGCAGCACTGATTGGAGAACCTTATATAACACTATTTAGGCACAAATATCATCAATTCAAAATAAAGAAAAAAGATGCAACGTTTTTTTTTGTTATTTAAAGAAAATGATGTTCATCAATGGTTTCATCAGACATTCAGGCATACAACAACCTCACACAACAGTGCTATAGTTCATGTATAATGGTTGAGTTATTTTCTGGTGTGTCTCTGTCCTACAGGCAATAATCAACAGCACCATCAGTCCCAACATGACGTTCACAAAGACCTCACAGAAGTTTGGCCAGTGGGCAGACAGTCGAGCCAATACTGTGTATGGCCTGGGATTCTCCACTGAGCATCATCTAGCCAAGGTACCATCCGCATCAAGCTCCCTACCCCAACACACACACACACACACACACACACACACATACACACACACACACACACACACACACACACACACACACACACTGCATGCACTACAAATCATTTTGGCTTCAGTAACACTTTTTTTCTTCTTTTTTTTCCATCCTTGTTGCTATAGCTTCTCTCAGACTGTAAAATGTGCTCTGCAGTCAACCCTAATGATCCTTTTCTTTCCATGTACTTTGTGTTTATTAGAGGCATGCACTATATATGTGTTTGTTTGGCTGTGTGTGAGTAGGTGTTGGTTTCTCTGCGGTATGATTACCATATGCTCTGTCTTAAACAGTCAGAACCATGTGCTCACACAAACACACACACACACACACACACACACACACACACCCTCAATGTGAGGAAACACTGAAACTTGTTAGCGTGGCCTGAAGGTTGTCAGTAATTAGTTGTCAGATCTCAAATAAGCTCTCACATAAAAGCTCAAACTTTTTAAATGTGAAGAAGTAACATGTAGTAGTATCTACATTAAGATAAAAAGACAATGCTTTTCACCAACTGCTCCATGCTTGGTGGCAATGTTCACATTTCTTTTGTGTAACTAGAAGAAAAGAAAGTGCAGTCAGTTGTCCTCCCAAGATAAATTAAGATAGATCATGGCATTCTTTTTTTATAACACTATTCACATCAAATTAGGTGGACTTTTAACCTATTCTATGAGTTTGAAGGTTTTTCTTTTTCATGAAAATAATTTCCTTTTGTGATTTTGTGCCTTACATACAAAATTGTTCTAAGACAAAAATAAAAATCTTATGGAAATATACAAGGATACATTTTATTTTAAATTTTATTTATTATTAATCTGAAGATTAGTATAATAAAAGGTCTTCCATTTTCCCATCTTCTAGTTTATCATGTTTAAACTGATTTACAGTGCCTGAGGTGTATACATTTTCAGTCTTAACAGACATCCACCTGCCAATAAAAATGTATTTTCTGTGGATTAAAATTGAAATAATTAGATTCCCTTCTCAGATAACTGCAGAGACAAAACTCCTGGAGCACTTAGACTGGCAATTCTGAATTTAGACTACTGTTCCAAGAACTATTATAATGCACTGAAGTGAAATGATATTGAGTTACGTGTTTTAGCACCACTAAAGGCGGACACAAAACCGGTTCCAGCAGTGTTGTCAATTCAATTTCCTCAACGCCCAGCCCTCAGTAGTGCTGAATATACTAAATAATTGTAACAAAACAGTGTTGGTGATGAACCCCCCACCCTAAAGGGGCATTGGGATATATGTGTGTGTGTGTGTATGTGTGTGTGTCTAAGTGTCAGAGTGTTTATATCTGTTTAAAGCCCCCAGCTCAGCTTGCCTTACTGCGTGTATCTTTGCTCTCCACTTAAATAACCCGAGGTGAAACTTGTTCCACAGACAACTTCTGATTAAAGTTAAAAAAAAACAACAACAATAAACCACAATGAAACAGTCTGCTTTGCTGTGTGTGTGTGTGTGTGTGTGTGTGTGTGTGTGTGTGTGTGTGTGTGTGTGTGTGTGTGTGTGTGTGTGTGTGTAACGTTGACCTAGTTAGCTCATGTTTCTGATCAGGCATTATGGGTAAGGGTCTTCCTTTCTAAGTTCAACTCTGTGTCCCTAACCTTCCTCTGGCTTCATGCCTGACCTATTACACACTGAGCTGCTTGTGTGTGCGTGCGTGCGTGCGTGCGTGCGTGCGTGCGTGCGTGCGTGCGTGCGTGTGTGCGTGTGTGTGTGTGTGTGTGTGTGTGTGTGTGTGTGTGTGTGTGTGCGCGCGTGCATATAGGGCTTTACTGCACAGATTAATCCCCTTTTGTAAGAATTCCAGTCTATACTGATGGATTTTCCCTGTGTTCAGTTTGCAGAGAAGTTTGCAGAGTATAAAGAGGCGGCGCGGCTTGCTAAAGAGAAGAGTCAAGAAAAGATGGACATGGCCACATCACCTTCTCAGGTATGATCACTTTTCAACCCCTCCCATATTCCTTTTGTTAACCTACTATTACTACTAACCTTACACTATTCATGACCTCCTGTAACAAACTCATTTTTATATTGATCATACCAAGCAAAGAGTGACTTTCCCTTTAGTGATTTTATTGTATGTAATTTCTGATGATGGTAAATTAAGAGAATTAGAAAATAATCAGAGAGAGAAAATACAAAAAGGTTATTTGAAGAAATGCAATGTTATGGAGGAAGAAGTATTCAGATCTTTCCCTTCAAAAAAAGATAATTAGCACATGAATGTTATAGTTTTCTCATCATTCAAGTCATTCAGGTAATTTATGTAAAATTTAATTTTGAAGAAGGTCCGTAAAAGATCAGTATTCAGTACGCCAGAGAGCTCTGCATGGTGAGACATGCAGACTGCAGGCATGTGTAAGCCACTGTTATCCTCTGATCCTGAAAGGTTCTGAAACACTGTTGTTGCAAAGTCCCAATACCTATCTGGGTTTGTGCACACATTCACAGTTAACCACCAGGTAACTTTGGATCTGTCCTGTCCACCAGTTCCCATAGAAGTTTCCCCCTCTCTCCAGACCTCGAGTCTCCATCTACTTAAAGGGATACTTCACCCATTTACATGAAGCTGTGTATCATTTTTTTTCAGTATGCTTTGGTCCATAAAAGGATCCTCTTGCAATAAACGGTGTGTCATATTGGCCCTAGAAATAGCTTATCTTTATAGCCCCCATGAATTGAAAAATACATTTTCCCCATATTAAACCAGCATTCCTGTCTTAAAAATTCATTTACTGTACGTTTTCCATTAAAATAACAGTATTTTCTCTTCCAGTAAAACTCAACCTTCACTCAGAGGATGTTTACTAATTTATGACTAATTAGAAAGTTTAATTTTGATGCAATTTTTTAAATGTGATACACCCACGTTGCTTTGATCCAATCAAATTTATCCCAATGTTACCGCTCAGCTTCTGTCTTGTGTATGGATCCCGATTCCATAGGAAATATTTCAAGACATGTCATTGATTTACTCTTGAAGTTCTGTTTCATGGGGAAGCTTGTTGTTGTCTCTTTTGAAGGCTGCAGACTGGAACAGCTCATCAGTGCGCTGCAGGCAGAGGGACGTATACTTTATGTGGTCTGCTAGGACAAAGCAGACCACTTGCTAGCGGAAAAAGTACAGGACATTGAATCTTTTTTTAATATGGTGTAACTTTTCCTCACCATTTTTTCTACAGCTTGGTTTTATTAGCTAAATTATGTGGAGCAAGCTGTATAGCCTAACTTTAGTGCCTGCACTCTGTCTGGTCTCTCCTTAAAGCATCAACAATGAACAGAATATATCCTGTGGCAATGTACTTATTATTAAAAAGTAGTTCATTCAACCCCTTTAAAAATGACCAAACTATTGCTTGAATACAAATGTAACCCTGGCTGCTAACAGGGGCAAGTTCAGTGGCTATTTAAATGATTTGGGTGCTGGGCGTGAAAATGATGTCCGCATCATGCGGAAAATATGAAAGACACCTGCGCTGTGTTACCATAGGGCCCTTAAACTTAATGTTCCTACCTGCCCCCTTGGAGCTCCTTAGAGTGAGGTACAAAATAACAGTCTTTACATAATATGTAATATAATACATGTTCCAGCATGTGTCCCTACATACTATGAAACAAGTCAAAGCTCTCTGATAACACACCATAAATAAGTGCATAATTAGCCAGTTTGTATTTTTCTGCACCCTATGTCAGAGTGTTTTGTGATGGAGAGAAATGTTTTCTTTAATCCAGAGGTTGTTAACCAGCTGTATGTCATTCATTGTCAGTTCATTGTGGTGGGTTGGGGGGGGGCAGCCCCCTGCTGCATTTCACTGTAATACTTATACGATTAATGCTGCTGCCCACATCAGCTGAAATGTTACAGTGTTGGGCTTCCCATGGGCAGCGAAGGTGTTTCTTTATGAAGCCAAGTGGACAGCTGGGTTCTCAACAGGGGCTGAGAGCGACATGTGCACAGGTCACTACCGCATGGAAGTGACACAAAAGAAAGACTTTGTGCATCAATAAGGAAAGACTGCAACCTTTCTGCTTTAAGCCTGCAGAAGCTTACCGGAGCTCTCTGCTTTGTTTCTCGACTGATTGTTTCAACCGCATGCCTCCTTACTTGCTTTCCAGCCTCCAGATCCTCTCTTTTCTCTTCTCTAAATGAAGCGCTAAAACATAAGAAATAAATGATTCTGCGGAGAGCTAAATGCTATGTGCTGGTCCCATTAGGCTGCAGGTTCCAGTGGAAGTACACCATGAACAGATTTTGAATATACTAATGAATGCAGAGTGCAAAATGTAGCGCCATCCATAATCCTTCTCTTATCTTTCACTTCCTTCTTGTACATTAGAGATGTACATACATTGTCATTGAGCTACTGTTTAGTGCCCAAGCCCTGAGACTGAATAGATTTGTTTTATGTACGAGCAGCAGCTAAATGATTTCTCTGTCGTAGAATTTTCTGTGGTATGGGATACAAAGATAAGCACAAATCTGTCTATTTCTTGGCCTATAGGCATGTAGAGTTGTTCACGGCAGGCTCAAGTTTTTAACAACACAACATGAGCTTTATGAGACTCAGACAGCATCTCCGCCATCTGTCAAAACATAAAAAATACACCTGTTGGGTATCTCATTGCAGTATGTTACAGGGACAGTAGGAATCATAGAAACTCATGAGACTCTTCTTGTTTTTTCAAGAGGTTGTTATCATCACTTGACCTTTTTGTTATACATGCAGTTACTGTTGAAAAATAATTCATCTTAAAATTAATACTTATTGACATTTTGTCTGTACTTAGTTGCTTTATAAAATTGTGTTTATTGTGTAATTGTTCCGGTCTTTTATTCTAACAAAAAAAACTTGGTGTTTGTGAAATGTGCATTTCTGCTCACCTGTTTTTTTTTTCTTCAAAACCTTTAAACTGGGCTGCGGATATCTCAAAACAAGAAAATTCTGATATATTTTAATAAAAAATTATCATAAATATATCATTGACTTTTTTATTATAAACAAAATAAAGATGTAATGGTTAAAGCCTTAAAGTGCCCTTTTTGTCTCTACAGCTATCATGGTTGACTCTACATAGACAAACATAAACCGTATATGATTAAATAAATCATTTACATGCCCATGGCTGTTTCTTTGAAAAAAATGTTGTTAAAACTTAAAATTGACCATGTATTAAACATTTTTTGACCTCTACATTGGTTTAGTATCTGATATTTCAAAATGTTCATATTAGCGTCTAAATTTGACTAAACTATTGTTTTGCTTTTTAAACGTTTGATGGTTGAATTCTTGTTAATGGTAACAGCTGAAAATCTTTCTCACTTTTAGGAGTCTCCAGTAGGTGAGCTCGCATCCCCTCTGACCCCTGTGACCCCGCCTATGGAGAGCATCAATGGTACTGATGAAATTTGTGACACGACTCCCAACTCAGACACCTCTCCAGGTGCTGCGCAAAACGCACTGGCATTCGCACACAGGTACATCCCACAAATTATCATCTCATGTCCTCATGTTTACTACAACAGTGATTTTACAGTCTGAAACAACAACCAACTGTCAAAGTCAGATTTCACACAGAGCCTGAATTAGATTAGGTAATACTTACGGTGAATACATCAAATGTATGAGCTGCTTTTTTTGTGTCTGACGTTTACCTCTCTTCCTTGATCTTTCATATGCATGCACCTTTATCTGTTTTTACGTTAGCATGGCAGTGCTCTCACTGCTCTCTCGTGTTTTTCCTCCTCAGGGAGCAGTTAAAGACTCGGCTCTGCTCTTTCTGACAAGATGCACTGCCTGTTTGCTAGCCGCTAAAACTAAACCAACAGCAGCGACCATTCACAATAGTTAGAATGTGCCCATTTGACGCCCTAGTGGAATCTGACATATAACTATCATTAATCTCTAATAGATCAGGTAATGACAGTAAACAGAGAGGAAGTCCAGAGGGAGATTAGGCTATATTTCCAGTGTAAACAACATTTGTAATTTACGATTTGCGAGCATATGAAAACTGCTAGCTCTACTATTTACCAATTTCAAGCTTACATCACGTTATGACATCAGAAAGGTGTGACCATAAGCTTGGAAATCGGGCATTTACTAAAGTTAAAGGTACTTTTAGATAGGAATAGGAGTTGGTTGATTGCTAACATTAGCTGTGATCAAACTGTAGCTTAAGGCAGCTAACAGAAATATATACGGTTTTTTTTGTTTTTTTTAATGGCTTATGCCTCAATAGATTTTTTAAAATCTTTTGTCTTTTCAAATGTTAAATGGTGCTGTTCATTTGGAAAGCAGATAAATAATAACTAATGTCAGAATTACAGCATATGGGCCTGCCAGTGTAACGTCAGAGGAAAATAACAGCCATGATCAATAAGGGTGCTATGAATATTAGCAATTAATCTTTTGTTCACACACTGTCAGTATACTTAACCAGCAAAAATGTCACTTAGGGTGTTTCTCAGGAGTGAGGAATTATTTAAGTTAATATTAGGAGCAATCTGAGCATGCCTGTTAAACCTAAGTACAATTATTTACATATTAAAGTTTTCCTACTTCAATGCAATAACATCATTTTTAATGCAAAATCAAATGATTGTTTATGTTGTTGGAGCGTGGGACTGTGTCACCCCTATGCATGCATACAACATGCTGTTGTAAACCTTCCTGCTGTCTTTGTGTCCTGTCAGAAGATTTAATATTGAAATGGACAATACATATTTCTTGTGATTGTCAGTGCTTCTTCAACTGTTTATTGTGTACTTAAAAGAGGTCGAACTTTTATGTATATATGTTTGATTTTTATGATGGCATTCTTGAGAGGTGTGGCTGTGAGGCTGATCACCAAAAAGTGTCGATTAAGGGTTTATGTAAGACTTATATAACATACTGTGGGCAGTGTGAGGCAGTGTGTGTGTGTGTGTATGTGTCATAAAGAGGGGAGAGAGAGAACGACAGAGGAATGATTGTATAAACTCTGAACATGAGTCATCGATACCTTAACATCCACCAACCGCATCAATACTCACTACGATAAATAGACAGATCAGGAGGGTATAGACAATCTCTCCAAGTCATTAGAGTGAGTGAACTGTTATTTCTCAGGAGAGCAAATGTTTCCAATATCTACTGTAACTTCTAGTTGACTGTACACAGATTTTTTCATTTGTAAAATCTATGTAATCTTGTGCTACTTATTTGGTTATATTTCTGGCAACATTTCTTCTTTAATTAAAGATTTCAATCAAGCACTTAATGTATCATCTTTTTTTTTTTGCTTTTTCGGTGTCTGACAGTAGACCTGACACACGTTTCGATATTTTAGATATCAAATATGATTTTAGATATCTGTAAAGACAAAGCATTGTTTATTGGTGTGGTTAAAGTCTGTAAAACTGTGAAAAGCTCAAGTACAAATGCTTAAAAACCCCTGCTGCAACATCATGAGCTCTGTGAGGCTTCAGAGATCTGAGTGAGCAGTGAGAGTTGAATGTAGAGAGGACACCCACTGCCTGCTGCAGCCCTGCTGCTGATGTGTCTATTAATGCTGCATGCGTGGGAGACGGGGTCGACTCTCGGCATTCGCAATGGCAGGCAGGGACGTATCGAGCAAACCTTCCTTTTGCATTTTCTCAAGGGCATATGCACAAAGGATAGATGCTAGGACAGTCCAAATATCTTAACGCACAGCCTTGATATCATCTTTGCTGTAATAGATCAAACCCAAATGAATATTGACTATATTCATGTATGACTTTAAATTCCGTATGAGCTTTTCGAGAGCTGCAAACTGCATCTAAAATGGTATCTTGTTTTTTTATGGAAGGATGTATATGTTTGTAGTTTTAATGACCTATATAAAATTATAAAATGCTTAAAGTGTATTTTTAAGTATTTTCATGTAATTTATCATTATTATTATTTATATTCAGACATATATGAACACACCTGAACAGGTGTTTACTGTCTTTTGCACCACAGCTGTTTGATGGTTTGTAGGTTGGTTTCTGGAATTACATAATGTATCTCCATAACATGTGCCCCACATGGCTGTGTCGTGGGGCTGTGTAGGCAGGTACGAGTGGGCACACAGGGACGTGGAAGAGGCAGGAGGATGAGATGCATGCAGGGCTTTGAGAGGGGTTTTTTATATCCCAGGATGTAGGCGGATTGGCAGGTCTGCAGTTGAGTCATTTGATCAGTTTTATGAATATTGACAGACTTTTTGTTGAGAATACTATAGTCTGTGGATGGTCTTCTTGTTTTGGAGGTTGTGGGTGTCTGTCAGTGGGTTTGTTGTAGAACGTAGATGTACCGCTGTTGTACGTCACAGTGCCAGGAGCACCTCCGCTCCTTCAGTGCTGCCATGGCAACTGCTCTGGCTCCCTGCTTCTTGAAGTGCTCTGTAAGGAGGAAGAACCTACCTGACAATGCTGAAGTGTCAGGACACAGCAAAACACAAGAGGGCTGAAGAAAACCTTCAGAGTCAGACAAGGTTATCTTAAGTGAGCTTTATTGAGCCTGACAGCAGATGTAGACGTAACATTGCAAAGAAGAAAATAAGGAAACAGAGTTTAATTTATTCAGTTAATGTAAAAATCAACACTGAAATAAAAAAATAAATTAAAAAAAAACAATTTAAAACAACATACATGCAATAAAACATTAACTTGTCCTGTGCTGTATTCTGTTTAGTAATTGTTTGGCAAAGTTTTACTCCAAAAAAAAAAAAAAAACATTAGATAAAAGTAAAATATGTACGTATTTCAATTGTTTCAAGATGAAGACTTTTGAAGGGATTTTTAGTTTTACTTGAAAACATGTATTCATAAAATGGAAAAAAAAACACACCAAACAAATCAAAGCAGATATAAACAGAAAGTAATTGCTTCCACAGTTATGATTAAAATACATAAAGACCAGCAACTGAAAAACATCTGTTAATAATAATATTCTCCTAAGAAGACTTTAATATTGTACATAAGAGTATCCAGATTCTCTTTAGAGTAAGCAGCTCAGTGACAGAGCTGCAAACTTACCCTCCATGTGTCTCACACGCCTTCAGCTTGTCTCTGCTGTCCTCAGCCAGATCTATGCTCTGCTCCGGTGCCATCCTGAAACCTTTCAGCAAGAACTGTTTAATGAAGATGAACAGCAGTTTCAAAACGATGTGCACTCTTTTGTCTTCTCTGATTCTCTCTCAATCACTATCCCTCTGCTTTCTCCGTCTGTCTCCATCTTCACTTCTTGACGCCTCGTCTGCTCTCTGCTCTCCGAGCTGTTCTGTGGGGTTTATACATTGGTCGGGCTGCCTGCCTTGGTGACAGCATCGCTCCATGTGTGTATGTGTTTGTGTGTCAGTTGGTATGTGTAAGTGTAGGATGAAGTGTCGTCTCCCTCCTATGCGTCACACACGCGGACAAAGTTGCTCTAACAGAGGGGGTGGCTGTTGTGTAAGAACTGAAGGCGCTGTGGGAGTCCAGAGTGGATTAGATCTGGGCTTTCTCTCCTCTACAGAGAGTGGGTGTTATGGCGTAGTGGAGTGCTGCAGTGTGTGCGTGTGTGTATGGTGTGTATATGTGTCAATGTAGGGGGGCGGAACAAAAGTGAAAACAACATTTTTATGGGTCATACACAGACCCTGATCACTTCTTGAGCGATCTAAGCTTCCTTTTGTGTTTTTCTTTTCGTGCTTTTACTGCTGTGAGGAATTACTGTGAAGTATGTAGGAGTAGGTGCTCCATTTCAAGGGAACTTAACTCAATGTCAGTACTCGACTCTGTTTAGTTCTATCAAACATTTTCCTGCCTGAGGTAGACATTTCGTGAGAGACAGAGAATAGGCATTATGTAAATCTTCAATGAATGCCTGCAGTACTCATGTCTAACAGGGGAGATGCACAGTGGAAGCATATAGTCCATCCAAAAAGTGGAGCTTATACATCGGATGTTTGAAATTCCATTCTTTCATGTTTAAAGCTACTTACTGTCTTAAACTAAAAATACTTTACTTGCTGTTTAAATTCAATGCTGCTTTTATTTTTGAAACAAAGTAACCACCTTCAGATAGAAGTTTACAACATTAACCACGGAAAAAACAACTTGTTAAAGCTAAACAAGTGAAATGCTTAATGTCTTAAAATTGATATTGAGCTGTCTTAAAGGTTTATTAAGTGAAATGAGACATTCAAAGATGCTGCAGTGTTGTTTTTTTATTACTGTGAATACATCGAGACACTGCAATGCCTATACACTGCTCCTAAAGAGACAATTTAACAAAATGTATGTATGTATGTATGTGTATATGTATGTATGTATGTATGTATGTATGTATGTATGTGTGTATGTATGTATGTATGTGTGTATGTATGTATGTGTGTGTGTATGTATGTATGTATGTATGTACTGTATGTGTGTGTATGTATGTATGTATGTATGTGTGTGTGTATGTATGTATGTATGTATGTATGTGTGTGTATGTATGTATGTATGTATGTATGTATGTATGTGTATATGTATGTATGTATGTATGTGTATATGTATGTATGTGTATATGTGTGTGTGTATGTGTATGTATGTATGTATGTGTATATGTATGTATGTATGTATGTATGTATGTATGTGTATATGTATGTATGTATGTATGTGTATATGTATGTCTGTATGTATGTATGTGTATATGTATGTATGTATGTATGTGTATATGTATGTATGTATGTATGTATGTATGTGTATATGTATGTATGTATGTATGTATGTATGTATGTATGTGTATATGTATGTATGTATGTATGTATGTGTATGTCTGTATGTATGTATGTGTATATGTATGTATGTATGTATGTATGTGTATATGTATGTATATGTATGTATGTATGTATGTATGTATGTATGTATGTATGTATGTATGTATGTGTATATGTATGTATGTATGTATGTGTACACACACACACACACACACACACACACACACACACACACACACACACACATACATACATATTCAATCACTTACCAGTCATCTCTCATCTTCTCGTCTGTTAGTAGCTGAACCAGATTAGCCTCCAGCGAGTCTGAGGATATAATCTCAGATTACAGTGCATTGGGAAGACAGCTGCACTCACAACTACTGGCCAGGAAGTGCTGACCCCCAATTTGAGCATCTGCTGCAGGATGGAGGGTTGAATGCATGGATTACTCAACGAGTCTTGATGACAAAGCGTTGAGGAGCACATATTGTTGAAGAGGCTTTTGTTCATCTCAAAAATTCAAAGATTACATTCATAACAGGATTTTTCGGATTATAACCAAATTACACATTTCTCAGATGTAAACTGTTTACATGTATGCAACAAAAAATGAGCTCTTATGATTTATGTTTGTGGTAATCTGATACTTTCTCTGTGTTCTTCAGCCCGGCAATGACAAAACACTGGGAGGCCGAGCTGGAGGCACTAAAGGGGAACAATGCCAAGCTAACGGCAGCCCTGCTGGAGTCCACAGCCAACGTTAAACAGTGGAAACAGCAACTGGCTGCCTACCAGGAGGAGGCAGAGAGACTACACAAACGGGTGAGCAACAGGGCACGTAAAAAGCTTGCATGTTTCCCTGTGTTATTGATTCATTCAAAACAAACGAGAGATCATTAGAAAATGATTGTGTGATTTCAAGATAAGAGGATGGAAGAAAAACACTCACAGCAGAGATGAGTGTTGGCATAGGGGACAGAAATGAAGTGTTGGAGGAAATGAAAGTGAGGTTTTACATCACGGTTCTGTCATCATGGCTTTAAATCTCGATGTCCTTTGTGTCCTTGAAAGGTCACTGAGCTTGAGTGCCAGAGTAACCAAACTCCAGTGATCAAATCCCAGAAGACTGAACTCAACCAAACCATAGAGGAACTGGAGAATACACTTAGAGATAAAGAAGAGGTGAGATTGTGCCTTACTAATTTGTAATGGCTTTATGTAGCAACATACCATCATGTCACACAGCATTAAACCTGTCTCTGTATTCTGTAGGAAATGGAAAAGTTGAAAGAGGAACTGGAAAACATGAATGACTTAATGGAGCAGAAAGACACCCTTACCCAGAAGCTTGAGGTAAGTGCTACAAAGACGTATCAAGCAGCAGCCCAAAGTGAAATGAGTAAAAGCTGCTCATAATGCTGTTCTTCCTTCTCCAGGAGACAGAGCTTCGCGGGCGGGTGTTGGAGGAGCAGTTGGCAGGGGCCGAGCAGCGGCTGGAGGAGAATCAAGAGGAGCAAGAAAACTTTAGGAAGAGCCTGCGGACGCTGCTGGAGTTGCTGGACGGCAAGATCTTTGAGCTGACAGAGCTCAGAGACACCTTGGCACGGCTCATAGAGGAGGCCAGCTAGAGTCAAAGCGTCCATCTCCACAGACAGAGCCATACGATTATTTGCAACCCTACAACCCCAATTACCCACCCACTTCACACCAACGTCAACAAATTGAGACTGCTACAATACACTGCCCCAATTCTGGTTTTGCTCAAAAAGGGCAGCTAACCCCTCTTTTATAACTTGCAGGCATCAAGCTCCAAACAACTGCAGGCAATCCTGTAGTTCAAGACAACGCAGGGACTACCTCATCTTGCCTTCTGATTGGCTGGTGTAGGCGTAACCTCGGTTGAATTTATCCCCTTCAGTTGTAACAATTCCACTGCACCTGCCTCCCAAACTCCACCAACAGAACACCCCAGACTCACAGATTTAACTTGAGAACTGTGCCTCAGTGCCATCTGCTGTTTGACTGGAAGAGCTGCAGCACAGCTTGCAGCATCACATCATTACACACAAACACCCCCTTTTTTTCCTCTCTAAACTGCCCCCCCAAGGGGAATGTTGAAAGTCATGTGGAAATAAATGCTGTTAAGACTCAGAGAACTGCGCCAAAGCTGCCAAATCCCCCCAAAATATTGTCCTCTGACAAGCAGATGCTTTGATCCAAAGTGACTTACTGTACAGAGAAGCTCTGAACAGAGAAACAGCGAGAGAAAGTCCTACGTTTTACCTCGGGCTGCCAGCGGAGTGTCACTTGAAACAGAGATTCAAAGAACGGCTTTCAGTCTTACCTATTGGCCTGTGTTGACTTCAGCGCTGCTAACCTGGACACACAGGCTGCTAGGAAATCAAGTTTGGTTTTCCTCTTTATTGGATATTAATGACTGCTAAACTATATCCACCGCCTATTTAAAACCCTATAATATAGATGAATATTGAATCTTCCAGCGTCATTGTTAATGCTACACTGAAAATTTTGATTTGACATGAAGTTCTTGTATCCAGACTGCTTCCACCATCGCTGACAGCTGACCTGTCTTCCTGCCAAACTCAGTGTGGTGTGTGTTCCAAAACAAGGCCTGACCTACAACATAGCGTGTGCCTTGAAAGCACTCATGCGTGGATACATGTTTGTATATAAAATGTGCGGCGTGTGTGTGTGTGTGTGTGTGTGTGTGTGAGAGTGTGTGTTTTGTGCTGTGAGAGACATACCCTGTTATTGGATGTTAAGGCCTACACACACACGCACACACACACACTGAGCAATACCAGACAGGCTCTATATGACACCTCTATGTAACTCAATCAGGTAGTCTACTCAGTGGACTCATGCAGATAGGTCAAATGCAACTCAGCTCAACCCCCCTTGTCCAACAGAAAGTGTACTACTGTTGACCGCAAACCTGTGTGGCAGCCCTGTGTGGACAAAGTAGTGCATCATGAAGGGCTCATAGAGTGTCATCTTAGTGTTCTTCGCTCTCCACCCTGGGTGAAGCTGGCCGCAGATTTTCACTCCACAACCCAGAACTGTACTCAGTTTCTATTCTTTTTTACACAGGATATAACACTAATGATATAATAACAGAACTGTACAGGACAACTTTCTACTCATAACACCAATTGTAAATGAATGGATGGATAACTTAAATTCAGTAACACCCTGCAGTGGCTTATTGTTGTGTATTAACCCATGGATAAGTATTGCATTGTCATTGTAGAGTATCTAATCTGTAGGTAAACGATGGAAACCTCTTCAACATATATTTAAAATGAGTAACAACACAATGTAAACACAGTGTTTAATGTTCTGTATAAAAAAATGCACATATTAAGCAGCCCCCTTTTCCAATAAAACACAAAAATATATATCTTACAATCTGTTTCTCCAAAATCACTTTATTATTTCAAAATTAACATCCTAACACAAAACACTGCTTATCTTACCTTTCTATTGAGCACCCTGTTTGCACTGTGTTATTACACTGTTGTAACTACATTATATAAAGAGATTTGCATTAAATACTAGCACAGCATTATTCTGTACTTTCTGTAGTTAGGTACGCAGGTTAATACACTGGAATAAGACCTTTGTCACGGGAGAAGTTACCTGTTTCTTTTTCTTCTGTTTTAACTTTGACAGTCGAATGACAGAGATGGAATACCTTAATATAAATGCTGTTGTTAATGAATGCCTTTGTACAGTAGTGGATAAGAAGCTTTTCATTCTCCTGTTTTGTTACTTATGGTATTTAAATGTAGGTAATATTATTGTATTTAGAGGTATGAGAAGACTGGCAATATTTTTGACTATTTAAAGTAATTTTGAACTCATGATATTAAAGAGGTACCTCAGGCAAAGAAGTGTGTAGATTGGTGCGAGTTGTGTGTTTTACAGGTGAAAGGATTTACCAAATGCTGGCAAAAAAAAGATCATACCTGTTGGTGCTGCATCCAAACTTAATCCTTTGTTGAATTCAAACAAAGACAGCCCTACCACTCCTATGTGAAATGAGAAATGTTATGTTTTATATTCAAATACAGTGACCACAGAATTCAGTGTGTGCAATTCAAGTTTGTTCTGTTTTGTTCTTTAAACAAATGATCATTTAACTAAGAAATTCAACAGTGAAACGGACCATCTCAGAAGTTGTTTCACAGGGTTTTATTCAAACGCAGGGGTATGGTTGTAAATAAAAAACAAAAGTTCTGAATAAATGAAGCTGGAAGTGTGAAAGGCAAAAAGGTATTTTTTGGATGGTTTGTCTATACACCACCATGTCAAATCAACTGCAACAGAGTACTTTGTCACAAGCAATCTAAATGACTAAGATTTAAACACCCATTGACTTTTTTTTTTCTCTTTTTCTGTACTGATATTGCACTTCTCCAGTGACTGACTGACTTATTTCCACAGCAGATCATACAGTCGGCCTATGTGAACAACAGTTCCACATGGTTCATGTTTAAAAGCGTACACATCACAAAATTATTTGCCCGGAAATGCTTTGAAAAATAAAAATGAAAACAAAACAAGGAAATGAAAAACAATGTAGAAAAAACAGTTTTCTGTCGACTGTGTTTAGGTTAATTGTAGGTAACAATGTTCAACACTTAACAGTGTATAATCTTAGGTCAGTCAGGTGACAACAACATGATTCATGCAAACATGTCAGATTCTTGACCTACTTTCCCAAATGTCCTCAACACATTGTTGCTCATTTTTCAGTGGGAAAAAAAACACTAATAGTTGCATCTTTTGGGAAACTCTGACCTGGTCAGTTTGAATGTTTCTGGATCTGGGTAAGGTTCAAGTAAAAGTCATGTCAGGGATAGATCTCTATCTAATGCTACATGCTAATGATGAGGATACAATGGAAGAACTTTGTGCTGATAGTGACAGAAGACTTGTAAAAGTGTTTTAAGTTTGCTCTATAAGGAAATAATAAACTCCCTTAAGCACTGAGCAGTGTTTAAGCCTTAAAATCAGAAATATATTCAGCGCCATTTTAAATTTCTTTCCTGCTTCATGATTAATCTGTGGCCCGTAGCACAAAAATCAAAGAAATGTTTTAATAGTCTTTGGATCAAACATTAGGAGTGTATACCATGACTGTTCAAGATTAGTTTCGTTTTGCTTTGTCTGCGTTAACACGTGTTGTTAAGCATTTCTCTGGTCCACCCATCACAATTCTGTAGGTCCAACTCAATATGTCTTTCAGGGAATTTAAAAGTTCCCATTTATGACTGATATTGTGTTTTTTTTTACAGTGACTGACAAACCCCCCCCCCCAAGTTTGTGTATAGATTATGTTTCAGATTTTGTACAATACATCATGAAAGTGCTGAAACGATTTCCAAAACACAACAACAGACACTTCAGAAGAGGTTGTAGATTTGACACGTACATCTTTTATCATGTTGGCTGAGTTCAGGGCATGAGTCCTTGTCACGTGGACATGTTCTCACTCCGAGCATTGTGAGTAACAGACCTCCTACTGAGTGCCGCGGCCCACTGGGTGCTGAGAAAGAAAATTAGGATGGAGGAGAGGAGGGAAAGTGAATAAAATACAAGGAGAACCCGCATCAATCACGACATCCTGCTCAACAGCCCAAAGTGACTCCCTGCGGCGCTGAGAGTATCTTAACCTCCCACAAACAAGCCATCATTCATACACGCGTGACCACTTCCACATTGCCGTGACTATCCCACATATGAACGGTGGGAATCATCCACCATCCAAGCCCACACAAGTCCTGACACTAACCATGACCCCCACCATGCTACACAGGCTCTACAGCTCTGAAATCTACCCTTCATCTTCTCTTCTCCTCCACTGGGTGGCAAGCCTCCTTGAAAGAGAAGATGTTAGGCAAGGAATCAAATAATAACCTTATTTTGACTCCTCACATCTCCTAGCACACTGGCCATATGTTCTAGTCAAACAGATGGGTGATACATATTACCTCGCTCGGAGACAGGCTGATAGTCAGGGCAAGTGAAGGCAAGAAGCCAGTGGGGGGGGAGGGGGGGTCGCTGCTCTTGTCGTCGACCGGTTGGTGCTTCTCTGAGCCTTTGAATTGCCACAAGGGGATAAATACAGTTTCAAAAAATAAATAAATAAATTAAAAAAAGTCAGCCGTGAATCAAAGTGTGACTCTGTCAGAGTACAAAGGTGATGTTTGATAGTTTAAAATCTGCCCGATACATCCAACTCAAATCTCAGTGGGATCTTTTTTTTTATTTGTAATATTCCACAATACCCAAAGTTAATGATCACATGGTTCTTTAATATCACACAATACTGAGTATAATGTGCCGTTTCTGTTAGAAATCCACAAAGGGCCAGTGTCGAGCTTTTAGTATAAGTGAAATAAAATTGAAACAAGCATGGCATCATGACATTCTGATTACCGGTACATGAATAAAACCACATCAATGTGTATATGATGCAAGACACATGATGTCTTTTATGATGGTGAAAGTCGTGTGGAATATACAGAAAATGAACAGGTTAACCAGAGCGTGAGCATTTGGTGAGTGTCACTGGATACATGTGGTACATGTGGCTGGGCTGTTTGTACTCGAGTGTGAATCATGAACTAACTTTTATATGCGTGTTTTGTGTGGATGTATTCACAGTACAGGACAGTGCAGGACAGTACAGTGTGTGCAATGCCAGAAGGTGCAGGCATCTGTGCAGGTGTTTTTGTCTTAGCCTTGAACCTAGCTTTCCCAGTCAGGGCCGGCCAGCCCGTCATCGTCTGAGTCAGAATCTGGTGAGGCCTCTTTGATTCGCCGCAGCGCCTCGTGGATGCTCCTGGTCAGGGGGTCTGTGGAGGCGGGGAGCTCTCCCTGGTCCCTCCTCTCTTTTCTGGGGACACGTTTCAGCGCGACTCCCTTGCGAATCTGAGCCAGGATGCTGTTGGGGTCGTCGTCATCATTGGTGGGAGGCAGGGACCGCTGATCGACCTTCCTCAGTTGGAAACTGCCTCTCTTCAGGGAGGCCAACACCTCATCCATGGGAGTACTCACTACACAAGAGAAGAGAAGGGGAGATGTGATTTGCCTTCATACCTAACTAAATAAATTAAATAAATCCATCTAGGGGCGATACAAAGTTGCTGTACCTCTTCTGCTATGGGAGTCAAACTCAGGAGTCTTCCTCAGCTTTTTTCTGGCACTAACTAGTTGGCTGCTGTCAAAGAAGCGAGGGATAAACGGGCCAAGCGGGGAGAGGGAGACCTCCTTTTCTGCTGCACTCTTGCCCTCCACCTTCTGCCCATGCTGACCTGGGCTCAAAGAGGGGGACAACTCCTCCTTTGCTGGCAAAGGTGGAGGAGGCGGAGGGGGAGGAGGGGAGGATGCCAGTAATGAGGACAGTGAGCAGGGAGAGCAGAAGGACTCTGAAGGACTGGGCACAGGCAGTGGAGGGAGGGATGCTGTGAGAGCTGTGACAGGCTGAGTAGTGAGCGTCAGGCTTGGGCTGGGGTCTGTCTGTACACTGGTGCTGAGACAAAGCGGCTGACAATGCATCTCTACATGCTCCTCCCTCTCACTCAAGCTACTCAATTCCATGCTTCTTTCACGTTCTCTCCTCCTGTTGTGAGATACGCGCAGTCGAGTGGATTTCAGAATCACCTGACCTGGGTGCCTCTAAACAAAGACAAAGAGAGAAGCAGAGATTTATGAGTAAGATAAAACTGTAATACTTTCAGATATTATTGTTTGCCGGAGGTAATGTACCTGCTTGAAAGTGCGTAGTCTGTCCAGTGTTTTCTGTCTCTCCTGACTGACTCTGCTGTTCCTCATCGCCTCATCTTCGTCATCTTCATATTTCAGCTAAAATATATTGAAATGAACAGATAGAGAGATTTACTGACTAATATTGCTTTACTGGCATTCAGTGATTCACATGATGTATTCACATGAATACATCTTTATTGACATTTGGACATTGAGACAAAGTAAGTCAATGAGATCCTTCTAAAATAAGGATTTACCATGTGGGATAAAGAGTCCTTGTGTATGGTTTGACGCTTCTGCTGTTTCTGAGTGTGACTCGATACACAGATCTCCTGAAAAGAGGTGGAGGGGGAAAACATCAACACAATGTTTAATCCAACATCTGGGAAAAGAAGACGTCACTGCTGTAACAAAATGTCAGTGTAACATGGCATATCTTACTAGATATACATTTGAAACCATTTATTCTGGTTCTATCTATAGCTCACTTAGTTTTCTTTACATATCTTACTGTGTAGGATTGTGGAGATCTACCTTAAAAACAAGTATAGATTCAATATTTGTTCTGCAAAAACAAGCCATACATACTTGTGATTATTAAGAAGACTTTTACTATGTGCACACAAGTTCACTTTTTCTAAATTCCTGTGTTATGAACTTGTTTCATTACAAAAATAATGTAAATAATGTTCGAAGCAAAATCAAAGTCACATCCAGAATCACTACAAAATGTATTTTCTATTAGAAGAACCATTATGATTTCAGAAGTGTAAAGCTATTTTTGTGATTTATAAATGTGAATGTCTGCTGTGGGGTTTGTTTTTTCTCACTTCTGGGAGCTGGTCGCTTAATTTGATCAGAATGTAGGATAGGCTTGCAGTTTTCCTCTGCCCATGCCTGTTCAGTCTCTACTATTTCAACTGTCAGAATTATTGTATTATGTATGATGACCGGATAAAAGATTACGACTACAAGAAGGGAAATCAAATATATTATAACATCTTACTGGCTTATAGTATATACAGTAACTCATTAGTATTTCTGGCACTGTTGTGTTCATTGCTAAATTAAATATTCTCAAATAAAGTTACAGTGCAATACAAAACAACATGATGTTCATCTTCATATTTTTTTATGATTCCAATACAATATATAACATGGTTAAAAGCAGGTTCAATATTTTCTCCAGATAAACTTTTTAAGATTTTAGTTGAAATCCTCTTTAGGTCCTGACAGAAATTAGCAAAAAATCCTTCATCTGAAGCAGTTCAAAACATGTAAAAACTTTGACCAACGTTTGCACTCCTTACGAGTTTTATGAACCAATCATGCCTCACTGTCTCCCTGCTCGCTCTCCACCCCATGCATGCACGAGCCCACACTCAGAGCATGAGCTGAACCAATGGCGCTCGTGCATGTAAGTGAGGGACGAAGCTTTTGAGGGAGCACAGAGGGGAGGTGACGGGTGAAGACAGGGCACGGAGAGAATGCTTCTTTTAAAATCATGCTAATTTTTGAAAATTACCTTCCCTGCCTTTAAGCAGAGGAACCTAACCAGAAGTGTCAAGGTGCATTACTGCTTGTCATGAAGGCCAAACAAACAGAATGCTAAATGCACACTTTATTTGACATTTAAAGTATGTAGGTGTCAAATACCTTTCAGTAATTATTTATATACACGAGTAAGATGTACACACCCTCTTGTTTCTGAGATAGGAGCGCTTGGCAGTGATGCGCCCCCTCCTTGCCTCCAGCTGCCGAGCATTGACTTGAAGTCTGCGCAGCTCTTCTCTCTCTGCAGTATCATCCTCTGTTATATCATCTGCACTTTCATAGGTGTCATAGTACACCACTTCATCCTGTCGCTCTGAACACAAATGAAGATCTTTCTTGTACATGACAGACACTACACACAAACAACAACATCAACAACAGGTTGCTACAACAAAAGTAGTAAAGAAATGAAGATAAAACACCTGTCATTTGTCTGCGAATGCTTTCTAGTTGAGCAGTGAGGAGCAGCTCTTCACACTGTAGGATCTCCGCATGTATGTCGTACAGTTGAAGTTGGAGCTCATAGTACTGTGTCTCCATGTGGTCCAAGAGGACCATGGCATCCTCACTGCTACACAAAGTCTGCATCTGAGGACAAAAAGCATAAAATGCACAGTCACAAGAAAGCTGTCTTTGTGTGTGTGTGTGTGTGTGTGTGTGTGTGTGTGTGTGTGTGTATGTTAGTGTCTGATTATGTCTATGTGTGTTTTGAATGGTCGAATCTCTCGACCAAACCTCCTCTCGAAGTGTGTGCTTCCTCTGCTCCAGACAGATCTCCCTGGCTCTCTGGAGCTGCAGAGTTTCTTTGGCGACAGAGTAGCGAAGTCTCTCCATGCGCTCCACCGCTGCAGTCCATGAAGATTTACCAAACTTGCGCTGGTCCACCTTCATCCGCTCATACACCCCTACATACATATACACACACGCACACACACATAAAAACAGACACAAAAGAAAATGTTTAGTTGAAGTGAAACTCCCACTTGGTTAGTCTAACGTGAGTCAACAACAGAATATTAAGAAACTTTCTTCTCTGGTACACAGTCACACCCAATGATGACTATGTTGAACAGAAGTCAAGTTCTCTTCAACAATGTAGAGGGAGACATCTATTGGTCACATTTAGACATTACAATGTCTTTCATTTCAGTTTGTTCTTGAAGCCTCTCAATGGTTAGATTTATGATTGAATGTGTGACAAATAATAAATGGAACAATCAGTAGAACAACTGGGATGAGCAGAGGTGTATACAGTAGTGTAGTTACTCTGCAGAGGCAATCTGCTGGCAGAGCTGTTTGATCAATAGCTTGTCCTTGTTTCCTCCTGTCCCTGCTGTCAAAGCGTGGCTGTCTGCACTCCCTCATTACTTCCAAATCTATTTAGCCTTGGCATACAAACCACACACAGGTCAATAGCAGGCCAATGGTGCCACGTGTGTGTGTGATCATACAAAGTCATTCCTCTGCTGCATCACTGACATTGATTCTGACATGATTACATGCTGTACCTTTCTGTGCTCTCGCAGTTATCTCAAAATATTTTACAGTGAAGTCCTGGATGTTGAGGACTGCCCCCTGAGCTTTCTTCTGCCAGTCAAAGTCCTCCTTTTTAAGAGCTTCAATCCGTCTTGGACCCAAGTAATCGTTCTCCATGGAAATCTGTAAAAACAGAAGGGGGGGGGGGGTCATTGTATTTAAAGAGACACACCAAAACGGAGCTTTCTGAGAAAGCTGGTTCATACAAACTGCTCTGCTGTCTCCTCTGGTGCTTGATTCATGATTTGACCGAAGCACAGCAACAGATGTTTAATTTAGACCACAAGGGACTGTTTGAAAAGGTGAAAAAGGGATGTTATATGTCCTCTTTAATTATAAAAAGAGAAATTCAGAATTGGGATTCTGAATACGCATATCAACAGACATTCAACTTTAGAGACACATTTTTAATACTAGCTTACAAAAACACAACCATTACCGAGACACAACATACAGCGAACAATAATATTAAGAAGATTCTTATGCTGTAACAATGACTCTTGTTGTTAGTAGTGAGGATTAAATAAAGAATGATGTTATATGAATGTATGCATTGCATTGAATTTAACCTTTAATATGTCCACTGCTCATACTGTCTTTATATTTATCCAGTCTCAACAAGCAGCATTAATATGATTAACTGACAGCTTTGTGAGTATTGGCTTCTGAGGAATCGAAAGAAAGTTTACAGAGCAAAGGTTACATAATCTTCCTCCCTGACCCTGCATCACCTCACTTCACCTCAGCTCTCACCACACAGCTCAGCAGTGTATCATTTACTACTGCAGCCTCCTGCAGATAAGTTAGCCCTGTTCATACTCTCATTCTATTCTTTATACATGCCCTCACGTAACACTTATTTTAAACCAGTTGTCTTATTGTTCGTTTGAGTGGAGCACATTTTTGGATTAATTTGGTACGTTGCCATACGTTGCCACTCATTGTACCTTGATATTTTTGAAAATCAGGAACCTTGTTCTTAAATATGTGATTGTTGACAAATGTGTGTGAAAACTTCTCTCAGACAAGAGCAAAGATACAGATATGTTCTGGATGAAAAGTGTTATTATAGACAGAACATTTATGAAAGCTGATTTATTTTAGACTGAACAATTTCAACAACAGAAATGAAGACATGATGCCAATTTTCAAATTACTAAAGTGGACTAAAAGAAGAGGCCAGGAAAACACTCTTTACACTAAGCACATTTGAAAGTAGGGGAGATACAGAATGCCTTTACTCTGAAAACTATAGACCAGTATGTGAGCTCAATGTCATGTTGACCCTAC
>NC_136691.1:41873408-42008408 GCF_947650265.1 Symphodus melops | reverse complement strand
GGAACCTGGATACATACAAGACAAGTCTCCTCCATGATGGATGGGACTATTCAAAATCGTGTAGAACACCTTTGAGCAGCATATTTTGGGGCTTTTATGTCTTTTTTAGGAGACTGGAAAGTCAGAAAGTCTCAGAAACCGGGGGATAGAGAGAGAGAGAGTGACATGCAGGAAGAGAGCTACGGGTTGGAAATGAATCAGGGCCGCCTGCTCTTCAGCTACTAAGCCCTCAGCACATGGGGTGTGTGCACGAACCACTAGACTATCGTCAGCCCTGTAGAACATCTACAAATGCTTTTGCTAAAAAATAAACACTTAAATATCAACTTTAATTGGTGTAAGCGTTTACCTTAATTTGTTGCCTGCGAAGCATTGCTAGTTCCCTCATGTCCCTGAAGGGCTGCAGAAGGTACTGGTACAGCTGTGTGGAGGCCTCCAGCAAGCCTCCATAGGCGTGATCTTCCTCCTCATACAGCTCCAACAGGTCCACCATACTTTCCATGGTCTTGTGCTTCTCCAGCAGCTGCATCAGAGGAAATGACATACAATCATTAAACATCACTGTCTAAAAAGCTACCAACATTAACCAAAATTTCTCTGTGAAGCACAAATCCGAAAAGTCAAATAAGAATCATAACATATCACACTGCACTGTTAGATGTAATGTAATTCATGCTCCTCAAAGCCTGTTATCCATTTCACAGTGTGAAAGCAATCATCAGAGAGTCAGTTAACCTGTCTCAGCAGAATAGTCTTAACACATATTTTAGTGTCACTCAGCAGTGAATAGAAAGTTGCATCTTACTGCAAGTCTAATAGGATGCTTTTATAGCCATAAATAACAGGAGTATATCCAACCATGGCTGAGTGAGCAGAGTCCTTTGTGCTGCTGGGAATAAGATCAATACACACATTTTTGCCAGACTGAACACTCCTGTAGGCTACCAGCAAGCACTGAAATAGCCATTAACTCAGCCCTCAACTCAGCCCTCAGATGGTGTTGGACGATCAATGGGTGTGTGTGTGTGTGTGTGTGTGTGTGTGTGTGTGTGTGTGTGTGTGTGTGTGTCCTACAACACAACAAAATTGTCAGATTCAACGTTTAAATGAGCTACAGATCATTTTCCATGATAAAGAGAGAGCTAAGATAAGTAGCTCTTCCTCCACCTTCAGTATAAATGCAATCCGATAGGAAACAGGAAACCCCACAGAGTCAGGACTTTTGTTGAAACAATTGGTGCAAATAAGCTCAGGCTGGTGTGTACATTGTTTTACTCACGCTGCAAGGCAAAGACTCTTGTATCTTCTATGTTTACTTGTATGTAGGTTTACTTTAGTTGTGAAAATAAGAGTGTGGGGTGGTGGGACTGACTGGATTGAATGACATGTAGATGATTCGTCTTTGCTCCGGGCAGCCTTGATTTACAGCACCAAAGTAGAGCAGAGGAAACGCCTCGGCCAGAAAAACCCATACACACATACATGGATGTGATAACGCTGCACTGCTAGAGTTTTGGCAGCACAGTTTTAAATAAGGTCATGTGTTTACTTTTCCTCTTTTTTTTGTCCTAATAATTTAATGAAACCACTAAAAAAATTGTCTGTGATCTTTGTAAAAAAAGATTATTAGATAAAAGTTTAGTTCTCGCAGGATTTCAGATTTCAGCACTCACAACCAATAAGTGTGTATTAAAGAATCGGTTCAAAGAAAAATGTAATTTTTTCTCGCATTCAAAGCTATTCCACTAATATATGTAGCGCACCAGTCAGTTTAATGGTACGGATTAATAATATCATGTTAATAATGTCAAACTCATGAGGTATGGCTCTCTCGCCCAACTGCTCTCTCAGAGGGCTTCTTGTGCTGTCTGGCTCAATAATTCAAGGCTACATAAACGTAATGCCATTGATCAGTAGGACAATGTAGGAGCCAGCGAGTATCAACATAAAGTCTATTTATATAAAGAGCAGTTAATCAATCACTAGCTGCTGGTGTGTTAGAGACGCAGAGCTGGAAAATGAGTCTGCGTCTGGATTTTGTCTCCACTGTGTCAGAGCTGCAAAGCAGAGCTGTAAAGAAGAAATAAATACTGCTGCTGTTGTTTGAAGAATGTCTAACCAGCAATGTTGATCAGTATTTTTACATGTTTAAATATCTATCAGAGGATCTGTATGGTCTCAATGTTTAGATAATGATCTGTAGAATTCTTTTGTTTTTTCACAGGTGAGTATTATGAAACCAAATGTTAAATGCATCAGATATGATGAGCAAGTATTTCCTCATTCAACATTGACAAAGAATAAAACTTTGTCTTGTTTTTCAGAACATAAGTTTAACTAAAACAAATGAGACTGCTCAAAAAAGTGATATTGAGTTTTTAAGTAACTCTTGGTAACTACTTGGTTAGTAAATAGATTTCATAGCAAGTAGATTTCAGAAAAATGGAGAATGAATGATAAAGATAATGGTTATATCTATATATAATATGGTTTCTTTATTAACAGAAAAAATCTGCTATGTGATGCACTTAAACAGAGATGCACATCCTGAAAACCAGTTCACTCCAAGTTGTTTTCTGTGTTCACAAGAATTGGGTTCCAAACCTTTCCACAATGATCCAGGGGCAGTGATTCGATAATATCAGTAGCAGGTCCGATAGGATATCTGACTAACAGTGCCGATCCACGTCACTGATCAAGAAAGAAGCTCATGTTCAAGTATTTAGAGGAGTGTATTTAGTTTCTTTTGGGTCTCTACAACTAGCTTAAAGTATCTGGTTCATCTGAAGCTGCTTCTCCAAGCCCCAAGTGCCTCGCCTCCATTAAAAACCAGCATTCAGCCACTCCCATGAACTCACCCACACAGAGACGACACAGAGAGCACTGTCTAAAAGGATGTCTGTACAAATCAACGTATTAACTCTCAAAAGAGAGCTTATTTTACTGTTTGTGTGTGTTTGTGCACTTTTATCTGAGTTTCTGTTTCTCAGCCATACAGCTACAAACAGCCATGCAAACAGTATTCTGCAGATATGATTTGCATGTACTGTAGTTACACCATGGATTACAAATTAATTTCTGAAAATCTTCAGTATCTTTGCAGGTAATACTTCAAAGAAAAGAAGTGCTTTCACTACGTTTGTGTGTTATACTTGACTCTCTCAGCTGTGGAAGCAGCAGTAGCCATGCGGAGAAAATATCATTAACCACAATGCTCATGGTTACAACCTCATACAGATTTGTCCCTCTCTTAATAGCTAGCCAGTAAAGCTGGTTTCTCAGCTGTGTCCCAAACATACTTCTTTCATTGGAATAGGAGAAGTCGTATTTACTTCTTGTGTACATGGAGAAGACGGCCAATAGGCTCATCCCCTTGTTGTTCCTGTTTAAGTAAAGGACAAGAGAAAAGAAGAGCCCATTCACTGATTATTTGAATGTCAAGTAAGTGTTTGAAGATCACGGTCATTCTGTGTCAACTTACATCCCATGTAATGCTACGGGCTAACTAAAGCGTATTAAAATGAGTCTTCTAACACGGAAATGCGAGACACAGGCAATTGTAGCTCGAGTCAAGGACAAGTTTTTCTGCCGCTTAGCGCATAATTATGTTATTCCTTTTGATATCTCCTCAAACACGTGGGGAGCAGAGCTGGGTGAGAGCTCAGGCTTCACTTTGGCAGAGGTGTCATGGGCGACACCTACAGGATCATAAAGTGTTCCTTTAATATACATTTATTCTATAACCCGGGCCATCAAACAACTGGCCTCCAATGACGACCCTGATGACTGAGTTTTACTTTGCCTTGATCATGGTTTTACGGACGTACAGTATATATAAACTCTTAGTTTCCTGTTGTTACCTGATGAGCTGTAGTATTAAATGCTGTTCATGGTTTGTGTTGTTTCGTTTGTCTGAGTTTATGTGCCTGTGTTTCGATACTTTGTTTTCACCTATAGCTGCGAACCATATTTCCTCTAGGAGACAATCAAGTTAAAGTTGAGTTGGCGTTTTCATCTCGGTTTAATCCTCTTCAATCAAAACTCCAAAATAGGAAATTGTAAGATTCACGTGATGCTTGAAGCCAGAGGCGCTGCTTATCAACAGGCTAGGTAGGAAAATTCTTGGGGGCCTCAGACCAGCAGGGGGCCCCTGAAGGCTCACAAGGTTAAACCAAAACAGTGGCCCAAAATGTTTTTTTTCAATGACAGTAGTAAAACTCCCTAAGAGGGCCCAATCTGAATGAAAGTCAACAACAAAAGCATGGTGATGAACGCTGCTTGGAGGGCCCCAACAGACTCTAGAGTCTCCACTGCTTGACGCATAGACAGAAATCATCAACAGTAACATTTGTTTATCAACGTTCTGTTAAACTTTTCTGTACACTGCATCGCAGGGCTCTTACAACTTGATGCAATTTATGAAGTACAGTTGGCCCTTTCACAACAGCAGAAAGACTGTGGTAGTGAAACTGAGTGTGAGCTGCAAAGAGTGAGAGGCTACACTGACTATTAATCAGAAGCTGGACTCATCATGGAGTTGCTGTGGGAGGTAAACACACTCTAACCTCTTGCAGATGTTTCGTTGCACGCTTCAGGGACTCTTCATACCCAGACTGCCTCAGCTCGCTCAGGCTCTCATAGTACTCGTCGGGGTCGTCGTTTTCCGTGAACAGAACCTGCGACAGGATCTTCCATCCACACGTATCGAGTGCGTGGCCCAGGTAAATTTGTAATCTGTGGCAAAGCTCGTCCATTTCCATTTCGGGTACCTCTGCCGGACCGAACAGCACTGTCCACATCCCGCCTGGTTCCTCCGGAAACACTGGGAGGCAGGGCTCCAGGTCAGAGTTCACCGAGCACAGTTGCTGGTGGATGGCCCGGAGATCCTGGAAGGAGAAGAGCCCGGCCCAGCTACAGTCCTCCCTGCTCAGACTGTCCAGGTCCTCAAGGTCCAAGCTGTCCAATGAGGAGGACAGAGGGTCCTCTCTAAGTGACTTCAACACCTCTGTGTCAGGACTAACAGGGGATTCTACAGATTTAAGCACAGGTTGAATTTTGACAGGGCTTGGTTTTGTAGGACTATACCCTTTCCCCACAGCCTCCCTGACTCCCTTGCTCGGGCTCCTTGATACTTTGTCCCTGACAGGACTTTTAGGCCATTTTGTTTTGTCCCCATCCTGGACGGCCGTCTCAAACAGAGGGTCCCTGCCAAAACTTCTCCTCTGAACAGTCCTGTTGTGACAAGTTATGGCAAATTTATCCTCAACCTCATTCCAGGCGACGATAAAAACAAATTTATGCCTTTCCTTCTCTTCAAACGCATTGGGGCGGACGGCTACCCATCCCGACTCCAAATTATCCTCCATTGTGAAGGACATTTCTGCAAAGTGATGGGACAACAATTTAGAAAATCCTTCTTGCGTCAACAAAAGCCTTCGTTTGCACCTTATAATGGAGGTTTGGGGGTGTATTAAATCTGTGTTTAAATAGCGTTGACACAATGTTCTCACCGAGGAGAGTCTGCGTGGAGGGCTATCCTCCTCCTTCGTTCAAGCGGATGAATTTCGAGGACCGCGGTGTCATTTCCCATCTCTGGCCCACCTGCCTTCAAATACCTCTTATCCAAGCCTCCTGCAACAGCTAGATTTGACTTCAGCTGTCCCACCTTACAATACTCTTCTGTGACACTACATGCAATCGTGTCCAGTGGTCGATCCGTCTGTCAGCTGTGTCCTGTTATTCCCGACGTCTCGGCTAAAGACCTCCTTTCTCATCATAAATGACCAGCGGGATACAGACACATCAGCTCGCATCGTTTACACGCATCAGTCAGGAGGACACGAACAGCTGTTTTAAGGGAGGCTGCCCACTGTACACATCATGGTATGCATCGTCTCCAAACTCACAACATTGCCGTGTTATCTTCATCGTTTGCCCAATAAGACCTCATACGCAAAAAAAATAACAGTGGGGTCTTCACTGTCTGTGAGAAAATCGGAATTTCCAGTGAGGCAGCTTTATACCACGAGTTAGACCTCTTACTTTTCTTTAGGAAGACTCTGTTGGTTACTAATGACATCGGTCGTAAATTAAGTAATATTATTACTCTTTGAAGTGTAAGCAAACCACAATTAGGCTGAATTCTTGCGATTACTGCGGAGAGCAAATTTTGGTTGTTGTGAAAAAGTAGAAAGATCCGAGCGGAATATAAAGGCAACACCAACATCTCAACTCGAGCAAGGCACGTAGGGACGTGCTGACGTTTCCGTTTTAGAGGTGTGGGACGCTTATGTATGGGATGGTTTGCACTAGAACAGAGAAGAGCACATGAGGAAATGCAACTATGAATTATTTCACGTACTACGTGAAACTAAATAATTATTTAGTTGCCAATATCATGTTAATATGTGCTTTTTGTTCAGACTAAAACCGACTGGCATGTCATAATTAATCAAATTAAACTGAAGATATAGACCAGTGGTGTCCAAACTTTTTTTCTTGCGGGCCAAAGTTGTCGCGTTAGAATCGCTCACGGGCCACAGGTTTTTTTTTTTTTAATATTGGAAGGAACTTTTTGTATTTTGATCTCTTCAAAAATAATGTAAATACACAATGACTAATTGCAGTGGGAAACTGTTGTGTTCTAATTTTTTGGAAAGAATAGTCAGGCTTTTATAGGTCTCCCTCGCTAACATGAAAAAGAAAAAAAAGAGAGAAATATGCCATCTGATAAGGCCTCGGGCCAAAATCTTGTAATTCTTCGATTGAAGTCAAGGGCCACAAAAAATCCACTCAAGGGCCACAAATGGCCCCCGGGCCGCACTTTGGACACCCCTGATATAGACCGAAATCATTTTATTTACAATCAAAAAGCAACCTCTAAATGTAGGTTACAATTCTTGCTCAAATTATTTCTTATCTATCTCTATAATGCTTAATAAGGATAAATCAACCTATGAAGCCATCGTCTTTTATATTTCATGTGGCCTATCACATCAAGTAATATGCACCTTGAATTGGCAAACATCTGAGCAAGCATCTGAGTTTAGTGCTTTTGAAAAGTGGAGATAATTAAGATAAGATAAGATAATCCTTTATTCATCTCGGGAACGGAGAAATTTACAGTGTTACAGCAGCAAAGTAGGATAGCAGAAGAAAATCACACAGTGCAAAAAATTAGAATAGATAAAAATGTAAGTGTAGAAAGAAATATGCATCAAAAACAATAATCAAGAGCTAGTATAAAAATATGCATCAATTAAAGAGCCAGTAAAAAATATGCATCAGAAAAGGAACAGTTGAAATTCCAGTAACTTAAAGATGTTAAGTCTGTATAAACAGTATGAACATGATCATGCACACAGTGTGTATACGGATGGAATGTTATTGCACAAATTGTCCCATAAATAAATATTGCAATGCAATCAAATTTAAGAATAAAAATACAAATAAGATCAGGTGACATCTTATAACATTATTATTGCACAAGAAGTAAATTGTCCAGTTTGGTGTGTTTGATCTACTGGGAGCATTATAAAAGCTGCACAGGTACATAGCATAAAACAAGTGTCAAAAAAGTACAAAAAAGATGTATATGTGTAAAATTTAATAAACGATAACCCTGATGTGTACAGCCAATCATCTGTCTGTGTGTGCTCAAACAGGGCGCTTGGAGATTTTCCTTTCATGACATCGTTTAGGAAGTAACCACTCTCCAAAATGGGTAAAACTTGTTTGTTCTGCCTCTGAGTTGGCCTTTCCACCATAAACAATGGGGCATGATGCGAGAAAGCTTAAGCCGCATAAACCTTACAGAGAGAGTCTGACACAGCTCACTTGCATACCCCCAATGTTATGCACTATGCATGATCAAAAACAGTTTTAGCAAGAAATGACAAAGACATGCAGAGCTATGATGTAGAGGCAAAGTGACATTTATTTTTCACCCTCAAACTCCCTCTCTGAATGCACAGGTCACACATTTATTCACATTTAATCTCCTATCCTTCATCATTTGAGACGAATCTAACATTCAATTCCCATCTAAAATCAATACAGAAATTGTTTTACAAAGCACATTTATGACAAAGAGGAAGAAAAAAAACTTCACTGATCAGTTTACTGTTTTGGATGGGATTCACATGCTGTTTATTTCCAATTAACATTCAAGAAAAGAGAATGACATGTTACAGCTTGTTAATTTAGATTTTAAAAAAAGTTCCATGGAATGCTTCTCATCCTTTGTTTTTTCTTGTATATGGAGATGGGATTGGTTACATTTAGTAATTTTTATGGACTTTGAATCTATCTGTCAAAGTAATCTTAAAATGAATTTGGACTTTTAAATTGTTTGGATTTTAAATCCTGACGATTCAAGAGTTACAAAAAGCAGACAAAGGACTGTCACAATAATTTCAAAACATACAAAATATTATAATCAGTGTAACAACTTCTGTTATTAATTGTGTGAACCTTTACTTTCCATTCATGGCCATTCTCCTTACATAACCTGACTTTTATCCCATTCATGTAAATAAGTGACACACTGATAACGATAACAGAGAAGTGCTGGGAGCATGCCAGGTTTAATGAGAAGAAAAACATTCACTGTGCTACAGCCATAACCTTTCAAATGTTTGCGGAGAACTGAAGTTTACTCAAGCACATATAAAGAATATGGACAAAAGCAATGTGTCCATATTAAATGCAGTCTGTTTAAAAAATGGTTAAAAACTCTTCAGCTTTGATTTAAATTGTAGTCCAAGGTTGGTGGGGGTGGGGGGGGGATCTTCTCACTTACTCATCAGCTGGGGTGGCCATAGATGGGCATGTAGGACGTCCAGAAGCAGGCAAAAGGGTTTCCCAGTACTCTCGACGAGCCCTGAAATAAAATTGGATCGTGAATATCTTTGCTCCATAACATTTAAATAACCTGTAAATGCCACCATATGTTACCAATTGCTAAACGGATGTGAGCAGCGATTTTGTTTCTGCTCTTACCTAGCTCTGACCCAGGGTTTAGTGTGCATGTCCAGTGCAGCTCCCCAGAGTCCATGCTTCTCTGAAGCTGGTGGAAGGAATCCTCGTTCTGCTGCCAGCTCTTCAGCTATAGCTCTGATATGGTATGGCTCAAATCCACAGCAGCCTCCAATGTAGCGAATTCCTGCATTGTAAGCCTCTCTGGCATACTTATGGATGTCCCAACGAGTTAGTGATCTGGTCTCCAAAGCTGAAATGAGGTCATATATTAAATTTTAGGCCTATTCTTTTAACCTCCTGGATGTTGTTGTACATATGGGGAGTACGATGTAGTTAATATGCACAAGGAATACACACACTGAGAACAAATGATTCAAACCAACAGCATTTTTCCAACATAAATATCTTTACATCCCACTCAATGAAAATGCTGACCAAATGGGAACTCCGGTAGGCTGAGGTATCCTGTGTGGTTACACTCAGGTGTGTGAAAGCCCAGAGGCTGCACCATGAGATGAGCTTTGAGACCAGCTTTCTCTAATCCTTCTTTCATCAACTTCACTGTACGGACGCACGTCAAAGGGTCCAAGTGGCAATTTATTCCAACAATGTCAGCTCCTGCACATGAACACATAAAGAAATGTTCAGATTATAAAGCTTAAACATGAATCCTAGCTTGATGTATTTAAAGAGAAACTCAGCAGTGTACCAGCTTTGACCAGCCTAACAGCGCACTCTCCAGGTGGGACTCCATTCATGTCTCCCTGGGGTGAGATGCACAGAGTTGCACCGACTGGTTTACCACTGGCCTTCATCACCTCCACTGCCCACACTGCCTCTTCCACATATTCAAAGTACTGCAGAAAAAAAATGCTTCTGATCACTATGACTTATTGAATAAAAAGAAGCACTACGATGTGTATGCTCAAACGCCAGGTTTCCAATTTTATGTGTCTGTAATTTGCTGATGGGCAAGGCAAATAAGGTCAGTAGTGTTGCATAACACATTCAGACATTTGGTTAAATATTGACATCAATTTCTCATGACTGCAGGTTAAAGAACATTACAATTAACTATACGTACCTCCACCATAAAGAAATCAATGTCTTTCTTTAGGAAGTCATCCATCTGTTTCTTAAAAATGGCCTTGACCTCTTTCTCGCTGTGATTCTTTACATAACATGGTGTCTGAGACACACCACCAGCAACCAACGCGTCCCCCTCATCTGCCACCTTCCTGGCCAGGGCACAGGCTGCGTCATTGATCTGAGCCCCCTGGATCAGGAAAGAGTCAATAGTTATCAATTCATGTCGGCCCAAAAAATATATTTTTTAATTTGACTATCAAAGTTTTCCCACTGACAGTGATGTTGGTGACATTGCCACTGATTTCCAGCTTATCCTCACTGCAGTAAAAGGTGAATGTCTGAATGACATTGGCTCCAGCTCTCAGGAACTCTCTATGCAGCTGCCTCACTGACATGGATAGAAAAGACTGGCTAATTTAAAGAAGTCATGAAGAAATATTCTGCAGCATAGATAATAAGTGCTTGATAAGATTAACTCTGATATCATGTTAATTAATGACAGGGTTTATAAATGGAACCCCCCCCCCCCCCCCAACACATATACACACACACATACACACACACACACACACACACACACACACACACACACACATACACACACAGGGGCTTTTTTTTATGACCTGCATCAGGATGTTCAACAGCAGCCTCAGGTGTCCAATGTCCAGCCTTCACATAGCCACGACGCTCCAGCTGCATAACATAACCTCCATCACCTACAACCACCTCCCCAGCATTTAGGCGCTCCAATATACCCTAAAATTAGACACACAACACACACACTCTTTTCACCTTTGTTTAAAAAAAACAAAAACGTGTTCACATAGGCCTACTGGTACATTGCATGTCACCTCACGCCGTTCAGTATAAGAACAGGTTACTCAGGCATTAAATACCTGAAATATAGTAGAAGTGTCATGTTGCACTGCACTCTTATGTCCCCTGGAAATGTTTTTTTTTTTTCTTTGCATATTTGACTAAAATACTCAAAAAGTTGCAATGAATATTTACAACAAACTCAATAAAAACAACAACATTCAAACAGTTGTAACAGCTGTCACACTGTTGTCCTCTCTTCTCCAAAACCAATGCATCAATATGTTAAAGAGTTACAGTACGTGACTGCTTCCTGCCTGCTGATCTCAAATTTCAAAACAAAACAAAAACAATTCCAACTCTGCATACATGGTTAAACTTGTGTAATCAATAATCAGTTTATAATGTAGGTTACTCTTCACTATTTTACACTGCCATGTTGCTTATCGTTGTCGCGTAGACTTCTTTAAACCGATTTGTTTACACGTGCTCTGGTATTTGTTTTTTTTCACTCCTTCGTGTTATATAACTTCAAGAAACTGAAGACTCAGCCTGCCATCTTCAAGACAAAAAAAGAACGAAAAGAAGTTTTTTTTTTTTTTTTTTTTTTTTTTTACTTACCCTTCTCTTGCTCGCCATCGTAGAGCTTGCAAACAAACCAGAGGACGTGAATTAAAAACTGTATCGGGTCTGCAAGCGATGTTCTGCAGGTGAGATACTGAATGACTGTCACTGACATAAAAGTCACACTGTGAGGCTGCAGAGGCGCTTTATATAAGGTCCAAAAACAACAACTCCCCCTTCACACGATCCGCCTCCAAGCAAGTCCCTTTCTCTTATTTTGATATCTGATCTGCTTGTAGAAATTAACTTTAACATATTGTCAAGATAGATAGATAGATAGATAGATAGATAGATAGATAGATAGATAGATAGATAGATAGATAGATAGATAGATAGATAGATACTTTATTGATCCCGGGGGAAATTCAAGGACATGTTTATTATCTCAGTTACTTTAGATGTGTCTACCAATCTAATACTTAGCTCAAAGCTGCAGAGGCTTTGTAAACAGATGGCACATTTCTTTCGGTGTAAAACAAAAAAACCTGTCACCTGTGTAGGCTACTTGTTGAACTGGACCTATAGGCAGGTCATTAATAAAAAGCTATATAAACATTTTCAGACTTTGATCCCAAAAAGATAATCATTTATCATTGATTCTTGAGCACTGATTTCTTGAGTGTGAGTATGACCTATCCATGTCAATGCATTGCTTAAGAAATTAAACGTTGACCATTTAAATGGCTAAGCAATTATTAACAGAAATTGTGCATCAATGAACAACAGTAACACAGTTTACTCAGGGTTTAGGTGACATTATTTATACCTGTTGGTAGATCTTTATTTGTATTTTCTGAATGACATCCATCATGACACAGATAACAAAACAGACAAAACAATGAACAACACAGTAAGGTTGGTCATTTTGTAAAAGCGTATTTAAACGACAGTGACATATTTGGATGTTTAAATGCAACTGAAGAAAGAGCCGTGAATTCATGTATTTATTTATTGTTAAATGAAATATTTAGTATATTTAGAATACTTGTGACATGTTTAGTTTGTTTCTTAACACATGATGAATCCCTGAACACTGAAAACAACTTCTGATTGTCATCATGTAGTAAGCACTATAATTTGTCAAAACATGTTAAGATTCTATATTCTTGTCATAATCAGCGGCAGGTGTGGCCATGGAAGGACATTTGGGTCGTCCAGAAGCAGGCAGAAGGTTTTCCCAGAAGTCTCGGCGAGATCTAACATAAAAGTAGTTAATTATAAACAAGCATAGTGCAGAGCAGGAACACACAAATTATCAGGTCTCTATCTTTTATTTTGTTGTTGCACCTGTTACTGTCAACTAGGGACAACAACATTAATACTGATCATGGTCTCTGTTAAAGTATTTAAAGCAGCTGTATTTTTAGCATATGTTTCTGCTCTTACCTAGCTCTGACCCAGGGTTTAGTGTGCATCTCCAGTGCAGCTCCCCAGAGTCCATGCTTCTCTGAAGCTGGTGGAAGGAATCCTCGTTCTGCTGCCAGCTCTTCAGCTATAGCTCTGATATGGTATGCCTCAAATCCACAGCAGCCTCCAATGTAGCGAATTCCTGCATTGTAAGCCTCTCTGGCATACTTATGGATGTCCCAGCGAGTAATTGCTCTGGTCTCCATTGCTGAAAGGGAAGTCAGATACCTAAGTCTAGGCATTTTGTTATATTATATAATAAAATGATATAATAAAAATGTATATAATAGGGATTTTAAAAATGTTGCAATAGACTCACATACCTTGCAAAAACAAACACTACTACAGATGTATGTAAATGAATAGTAATGATGAGTGCATGTTTTTGTAGTTTTGTAATTGTACACAAAATAAAATGCTGACCAAAGGGGTACTCAGGTAGGCTGGTATATCCACCAAAGTTACACTCAGGTGTGTGAAAGCCCAGAGGCTGCACCATGAGATGAGCTTTGAGACCAGCTTTCTCTAATCCTTCTTTCATCAACTTCACTGTACGGACACACGTCAAAGGGTCCAAGTGGCAATTTATTCCAACAATGTCAGCTCCTGCACATGAACACATAAAGAAATGTTCAGATTATAAAGCTTAAAAAAGCTTTAAGCTTTCCTAACTTGATACTCAGCGGTTTACCAGCTTTGACCAGCCTAACAGCGCACTCTCCAGGTGGGACTCCATTCATGTCTCCGTGAGGGGAGATGCACAGAGTTGCACCGACTGCTTTACCACTGGCCTTCATCACCTCCACTGCCCACACTGCCTCTTCCACATGGTCAACAAACTGTAGGAGAAATATGCCTGGAGTTTCTTTCCAATTTCTTATCAAATCAATAACAATTTTGTAACATAATCACAACCACCTGTTGTATAGACTGCTGCTCTTACCTCCACTATAAAGAAATCAATGTCTTTTTTGAGGAAGTCATCCATCTGTTTCTTAAAGATGGCCTTTACCTCAGCTTCATTGTGACTGTTCATGTAACAGGGAGTCTTGGACACACACCCAGCCACCAAAGCATCTCCCTCATTGGCCACCTCCCTGGCCAGATCACAGGCAGCTTCATTGATCTGAGCCCCCTGGATCAGGTAAGAGCACATTGGAAAAATACCAAACTGATGTGAGAATCTTATTGTCATGTATAAAACACAAATTGCATGATGGTGTCTTTTCCACTGACAGTGATGTTGGTGACATTGCCACTGATTTCCAGCTTATCCTCGCTGCAGTAGAAGGTGAATGTCTGAATGACGTTGGCTCCAGCTCTCAGGAACTCTCTGGCCAGCTGCCGCACTTAAAAAATAGAAAGATTGGATTTAGATAAAAAACAAAGCATATGACATTCAGATTATCTGTGCCTTCAGGTGCCTTGTAAGACTGTAATAATGAGTTAGTAACACCACACATACCTGCATCAGGATGTTCAACAGCAGCCTCAGGTGTCCAATGTCCAGCCTTCACATAGCCACGACGCTCCAGCTGCATAACATAACCTCCATCACCTACAACCACCTCCCCAGCATCCAGGCGCTCCAATATGCCCTAAATGTGTACATAGTACAAACATGGAAGGTTGAATGTACATAGTGATCAGATGGTCAAACAAATTCAGACCATAAGCTCAGGTGTGAGATGTACAGGTATGTCAGCTGCATTCTGCTCACCTGAAATTACTAGGCTAGCTTTTCAATAGTCTTTATAGCAATATCTATTCTCTCATAATGGGTAGAAAAGAAATTATCAAGATCCACGTATTCCGTAGGTTACTATTTTTGTGAACAATGGTAAAACAGTAATTATATCAAAAACATTGACAACCCATGATCAGCAAAATATATACACTTTTGTAGATACTATTTTGTTTCGGGTCTACTCTGTGCTTTAAGAATTTTTTAATCGCCCTAATAGTTCAGTAAAACATCGATTATTAAAAAATGAGCACAGAACAAACCATCGATAAAACAGTGTGCATAGTAGGCTATGGTAAATAAAAAAATGTTCAAAGTTTTTTACCCTTCTCGTCTTGCTCGCCATTGAAACTAAGTCTCAGATCCTAGCGGCTGTAGAAGGATTGCCTGTACTATTACAATAAGATTGCCATGTGCAGTGTTATGTAATGATTGATCTTTACATAAGACTGGAGATTGCACGGTTTACAATCACTTCATCTACCGTTGACTGCTGTCACCTGAGCCGGAAATGATTTATCATTACACAAGACTGGAAATGGCATTTCATAATTTATTATCACTTCATCTACCGTTGACTGCTGTCACCTGAGCCAAAAGCTACAGTACATTCAACTGTAAGAGTTTGATCTTTGCTGCGCATTTATCAAAGCCATTACGGGGGTCATGATGCGGAGCTATGTGACGCTAGACTAAATAATTCAAAATAAAAGTGTAGCGTTGAACGATACATAAAGAGACAAAGCTAGATATAGAGAGAAAAGTAATATTAATTATAAAATAACAATAACTATATATTACCAGTTTCTTCTTGCACAACAAAGCAACTTTTACGTAGGCTTGAAAATAACGGGATCTAATCTATTACACGAATATTAAATAGGGAAATTACACTGTAACATTTGAAGAAATCTTTACTCAAATTTGCACTTATTTCCTACAGGCAATTTGTTTATAGGTTGCAGACAAATTCAATGCATTACACTAAAAGTCACCCTCCATTAACCCATAGATATATATGGAGTTACTCTGTAGTAATATATATATATATATATATATATATATATATATATATATATATATATATATATATATATATATATATAGGGCAGTTATGTTTGAGTATGAAACTGAAGCACCAGTGTGATGTTGAATCATGTCTCAATGAGTGGGCCTTCTCATCTGATGATTAAACGTTCATCAACTTAAGCCATCTGAGTCTAATGAGTCTTATTGTGTGGTGTCAAGTCTTGATAATTTCCTCGACAATCTGGCATCACGAACAGGATATCTATAAACAAAAATTGGTAAATTGCAAATAATGATGATTCTTTGCTATTGCCATGTCTGAGTTTGATGCTATCTAAAGAGACTGAAATTGTTAAAAAGCTTGACTATATGCGGTTGAACAATGTTTAGAAATAAGAGCAACTCAATTATTTAGAATCATTGAGTATTTGTATTTGCAAATTGGGGAGAGTTGGGCTGTCGAGCATCCTATGGGGGTGTCTTGGAGGTCGAAGCCAACTTTGTGAGCTGTGACTCGACACGTCCCTGGGTGGATTATTAAGAATTCATTTTAACATATCAGTGCTGAACTGCTGCCCCACGTGAAGCTCCAATCCGTACAAGGAGTGGCACGTTAAATAAACTGTGAGCAGGTGAATTCAATTTAACTAATCAGTGAAAGAGTGCAAACAGCAAGCGATCGAGGTGGAGGGGAGAAAGCAGGGAAGTGTCCACACGGGAGTTACAGAAGGAAAAGAGAGGAAGTAAAAGCAAACTAAATGGTTCTTTTTTTCTGTATGTGACTAGGAAGAAATGGGATACAATTGACACAGTATAAGAAATGTATTTCAAATTGTATAAACCCACCTAGCACTACTCAGATAACTTCAAGTTTTTACTTTAAGTCCTGTGTCACGTGGGTCCGCGCGACCCGCTCCATTACCGTCCTGACGCTAATAAATGCGCAGCAAAAAATCCAGCGCGTGCCCTAGTAATGGTGCTGAGAAATCACCTGTAGTCCGTTCAAAATGTTTAAAATGTTTTTTGGTGCATTATATCGCTGTTTCAATAATAACCAATCAGTTTCAGGTTATTCTTACATATCTCACTTCCCTGAGTTTTACACCCACAAAATTTCAACATCATGTGGATCTTTGTCCCTTTCTTGTCAAACTATTTTATTATTTCGTTTTCCCCACATTTTGTCGACAGGGGGCGCTACTAGATTTATTTTATGAAGTTACGATGTAATGACGTCACTTCCTGGCGGGGTTTTCTGCTCTGTAGTAAACAAAGTAACTTGTATGAAGGTGTGTCTGGACTGTGCAGCTTTTATGCATTTGACGATGAAATGTTGACTGTCAGGGAGGAAGAGGTAATTGATGTTGTGGAGATTAATTTTGACTGATCAGTGACTTAAACAAGGTAAGCAGTTGATTTATTTTCTATCCTTTGAGCTCAGTTAAACTGACCAAGATATATTTAGTAAATAACTTAACGACGTGTCCTGCTCCGTTATGTTGTTAACATCATTTAAACGCAGGGTTTCACTTCTCTCTTTATTTCTCTTTATAGTTGATTTTTATTTATGAGATGTTTTGAACAGCCTGCCGTGACTAAATAACAAGACTGTCATATTAACCCTAATGTACTCTCATATGTTATCACATGAACACTCTGCTGTAAACACTATTTCACATTTCCACTTGGTGCATTTAGCTTGATCTCAGTCAAGGTAGAAATAGATTTACTACCAAGGTTTTTCTCTTAATTTAATATAAATGCCCCCCTGTAGTCTGTTGTCAATTAATAGATTTGCCTAAATGTAATTAAATACTTAAATTTACTTTAATAGATACAGTTAAATACGTACACAAGTAAAGTTTCATAAACAGTAGTAGATATTGTTTATCAGTACTAAAGTTTCCCAGTGACTCTCAGTCAAATCTTGATGTCTGTTGTCTCTCTAGGCCCTTTCTTTGTTTTGGGATGGACACATCTGACGCTGCAGGGAACCTTAACCACATGGTGGATGCTGTGGCTCCTTCTCCTGACAGCTCTTCTGGACAGAAGGATACCTCGTCTGTAGACATGCTGAGGTTCTTTCTCTAGATCTCTAAAATCTGCTTTTATTATTCATTCACTCATTCATTCATTTATACCTTTGTTTATTCTCGAGGAATCATCGGGGGCCGCTCCTTATTCACAGTGATGTCGAGAGTACAATTAAAAAACATAAAACAATAAAGACAAATACATTGAATATAAAACAAGAAAAATAAGCAGAAAACTACAGTTAATAACATTAACACTCAACAATTTGTGATCATGTTTTTTAATTGAACTATGCTAACCATTGTATTGAGTTTCAGTGTGTTTTGTCTTCCAGTTATGCAGCACAAAAAATAAACACTGTTTTTCCAATATTAGTGCTCAGTCGTGGGAGCATTTACATTAGCCAGTCAGTTGATCTAGTAAGTTATTGATTATCAGCCCAGGTCAAAAGGGAAGTGGTGTATGCTGCATACTGTTTTTAAATTAAACCCTGAAACCAGATGGACTCTTGTTCAAATGCAGTTTTTAGAACATTTATAATATTAAAGTATGGCCTTTTCAGAATAAAACAGCAGATGTCCAATCAGTGCTTTGAGATGGAAGTACAGATCCATGCAGGTTTGTAGCTGTGAGCATTATTTCCATCTTATGATCTTGAATTCAACAAACAAATCACTAATCTCAAGCTTCCCGTGACAGGAAAAAGTAAAAGAACATGCAGCACATCAGACGCTGAAAGAGACTTGTGAGTATTTAAAATCCTTAGTTTCATTTTGATGTCAGATTTTAACCAAACATTCACGTTTAAAAAAAGAGTCCCACTGTTAACTCATACTTTTCATGAAATGACACAGACCAGATTATGTCAGTGAGCTGGAAAGAGTGAAGACTAATCATTTCAACAGCACATTGGCCCTGCACAGGTAACCCATACCCTATCATATCATTGAATATTTAAATGTTACTATTTAAAAGAAGAAAAACAAAGAGGTAGTCTGGCACTTTGTTAACGTGCCAAATAAGGGATCCCTGGTGTCTTGCAGATTGCAGATGTGGCACGCGATAGGAGACAAACTTAAACAGAATGATTCTGAGGCTAAGTAAGTCTGTTTATTGCACATTAAAATAACTGGCACACATTTGGTTTTATGGTTTTTCTTGTTTTATTGTATCTTTTTTTTTCTGTTTTAGTTCCCTGAAAACTTTGAGCGATCGCTGCATGGCTCTTTGTTCACACATTAAACAGCTTCAGCAAGTAAGCAGCCACTTCCTCCATTATCATGTGTATTTTAAATGCTGATCTGAGGGGACATTTTTGCCCTCCTGTCTGTAAATGTAAAATGTAAATGTAAAAGTGATGCTATGTAGTTGCTATAAATACATTTGGCTTTGTGTTAGAGAAAGAGTGTCAGTATGTCTAAGACATTCCCATTTTAAATTGTTGGAAATGGGTGTGCTGCTATAATCAGCTTCGTTCTTGGTGACCTGTTGATGTCGATGAATGCTTTGTGACTTTACAAAAACAGCTTCTTAGTACTAAAAAATATATTTAAAAAGAGTTTGTTCTGTTTTCTAAACAGGAGTCGAGAGCTTTTCAAGATGACATCACAGAAATACAGAAGGAGAGGCTTGGTATGGTGGTACATTATAAAAAAAAAGTAAGATTAGATCATGGTAACATTTTTCCACTTTTTTCTGACAATTACGTTCTTTCTTTTTTTTTTCTTTGTAGAAATGAAGCGGCTCACACATGAGAAAATGAAAGAGATGGAAGAGCTGATGTCCAAGAAACAGCACCCAGACACGGAGAAGTACAAAGCTGCGCTGGAGAAAGGCCAGGAGAACCTGGAGAAATACAAAAAGATGACTATCATGACACAGAATGTCCTCAGGGTAAATAATCATTTCTAAAGGATTCTGCATTAGATGAAATGTGCGGCTTGTGTTTTAACGTAACGCTCTTTTCTCAGGGAATCCTCTTGGCTTGTAAAGTCAACTGGCTGGAGGATCCAAAACTTCGAGACATCGCCATGACTCTCGAGGAATTTCCCATTTCGGACTAAGGAGGGATCAATTGAACTGATATTTATGTGTTGTTATGTCAAATGAATAAAATTGAGAGAACTTCTGTTTTTTGTATTTGTTAAACAATGTCCACTAGATGGCGACACATGACACGAACAGTTTTACAGTCACCACACATCCTATCAGTGAAGAAGAGAACAGGCTCTACCATAGACCACATACACGTGTATGTGCAGCCCAAACTTTGAAAAGAAATTTAGTGGAATTTATTCATTTTTTTTACCTTTAAAACTAATAAAAACAAGTAAAGATGCCGAAGGTAAGGGCGGAGAAGAAGAGCAGGCAGCACCAGGAGGTCAAAAACCAAGGTATGTGTGGAGGTGATGGAGTTAGCATGCTAACAAACCTTACAGTCAAAATAGACTACATGTCAGAGCTATAAAACAAAACCAGTGTCTAATATTATCCATGCGTAATATTTATTATTTTCACTTCACTCTCTTCCTTAATATTTGTTCAGGTTGACATTGTTTTCCTGCCTCTAAATGTAATCTATTTAAAGCTTGGTGTGAAGTACGTGTTTTGTTTATTTCTGCACATAATGCTTTCCTTAAAAAATAACATGTCGAGCCTTTTGCAGATTAACCAACTTAACTTTCAAGTTGATATATTTGAATAGCTTGTACCTTGTTTGCTGTATGAATTCACACCATTGTTATCTTTTGGATTGACTGGTGTAGAAATGGAACATTGAGCCAAAGCAACAGATTTTAACTCAGTTTTTAGACTAGAAGAATCATTTTAAGATCAATGCCTTTCTTCAGTTCAGTGTCTTTATCCAATCTGTTGTAGGCGTCATGTTCAACACCGGCATTGGCCAGCACATCCTGAAGAATCCTTTAATTGTCAATGGAATCATCGAGAAGGTTTGTCCTACCTGTGCGCTCTGACAAGTACACATACACGAAGACACGGACCTCATAGACACTGTCTCAAAGACATGCATGTTGCTGTGTTTTTCAGGCTGCACTGAGACCGACAGATGTGGTTCTGGAGGTTGGACCTGGTACCGGTAACATGACAGTGAAACTGCTGGAAAAGGCGAAAAAGGTGATTAAAATAGTGTTGAACTTCAAAGTAATAGGGTGGAGACTTTAATCTGTGTTCGGGTAATACACTACACTTAACCTTTTGAGACAGGATTACACATTTCACCCTGTATCATCTGTAAATGTAACAGAAGAGTTTTACATTTCTCAGGTCAGAACTAGATTGTAGTTTTTAAAAAGCAATACCTCATGGTTATGTTTCTTACCACACTCTCTTTGCATACATTAAATCCATAGAAAGTTCCACGTGTTTTTTTCTGGCGAGTACAGCTTTCTCTGTTTTCTGTCACATCAGTGCTTGGATAAAAGATTGTCCCTGAGGTTATTAATCTTCACAGAAACTGTTTTCTGTTCAGGTGGTGGCCTGTGAGCTGGACTGCAGATTAGTTGCTGAGCTTCAGAAAAGAGTTCAGTGCACGTGAGTGAGGATAGCAGAGCACTGCCACAACTTAAATGTTCATTGTCTCCTGTATGTGTGCAATGTTTTAACAGGGCGTTGTTTTTCTCCAAAGACCTTTGCAGGCTAAACTTCAAATATTAGTTGGAGATGTTCTGAAAACAGATCTGCCGTTCTTTGACATCTGTGTGGCCAATTTACCATACCAGGTAAACACTTTTCATCTGCACTGCACACAATTATTTTTATCGTTCAGGACATTGATCTCATTTTTTTTGTTGCACAGATTTCTTCACCGTTTGTTTTCAAGCTTCTGCTGCATCGGCCTTTCTTCAGGTAAATCAGACGGGATTGCTCAGACTTCCTAGCACCTCTTTCCTATGTCCTCATGGCGCAGTTCCTTCATCCCCTCTGTTGTGTTGTGCTTGTGGTCAGGTGTGCCGTGTTGATGTTCCAGAGAGAGTTTGCCATGCGTCTGGTTGCCAAACCTGGAGACAAGCTGTACTGCAGGCTGTCCATCAATACACAGCTCCTGGCGCGAGTAGACCACCTCATGAAGGTCAGTGTGCACTCCCTGAGGTTTGCCATACAATGACACAAACTGCAGCATCATCACATTATGTGTTGTGGTTGCTCTGTCTCAGAGTTGATGTTTCCCTCTTGATCAGGTGGGGAAAAATAATTTCCGTCCCCCGCCAAAAGTGGAGTCCAGCGTCGTCCGAATAGAGCCAAAAAATCCTCCTCCTCCAGTGAACTTCCAGGTGAGATTTTGAACGAGTGTTAATGGGAGATTCATTTTACAGAGTTGATCTTGAGCTTGTCTTTTCTTCCCTGAAAGGAGTGGGACGGTCTGGTCAGAATAGCATTTGTGAGAAAGAACAAAACCCTCAATGCAGCCTTCAAGTGAGTATCTCTATACTGCTATCACTGTCAACATGATCCAACTTGTTTCTGTCAAAATAGCCTGTTAAAAAAAACCACCAAGTGAACATGATGGTCTCAAATTTCTAGATCCACTGCGGTAGAACAGCTGCTGGAGAAGAACTACAGAATTCACTGCTCTGTTCACAACGTGGTGAGTTATGGTTTACATGTTTTATGAGGGCTAGGCTTTCAGTGGTACTCCTTCAGATCCCTGTTCAGTAAAAACCTTACATGTTGTGCTCCATCTTATCAGGAAGTGCCTGCAGACTTCAGCATCATCAAGAAGATAGAGAGTGTTTTGCAGGAGGCAAATTTCAGTGAGAAGAGAGCCAGGTCCATGGACATTGATGACTTCATGGTGTAAGATGAATTTCTGCTATTTATTTGCTTCTTTCAGGCTCTGTGTCCGCTTAGCGTTTTTTTCCAGGCAGAATGTTTGCTTGGATGTTCGCTCGGGACTGCTCGCATGAAGTGTTTTTGCGCTGAGAAGAAAAGCGCTGCACGTCCCTCCTGTTTCTATGACAACAGTCTGCTGACAACGGCCGCTGTATGACCGACATGGCTCTGTTGCTTTTTACTGCATGCGTTTCATTTTAGATCATTTGTTTCCCAACCAGACACAAAGCGAAGAGGATGTGGACGCAAAACACAAACTGTAGGCGGCAATGTCATACATTTGGAAAAGAGCACCGATGATGTCAACCATGCCTCTCTGAAAAGAAAGAGTTTCTCGGAGCGGCCACACAAAAATGTGGACCGCTGGGGGGGGGGAAAAAGATGCTGTGTGCTTTGTTTTGGGTTTTTTTTTAAGCTGGCTTAATGCTGCTGCAAATGCTCTCTGCTTGTTTAAAACAATTTAAAAAAGGACACTACAGGTGGACGCTAGGTGGACACGGGGCCTTAACCATTTTCTATTCCCAATAACCTCGTCCTTTTCTGCTTACTCAGTAATGACTGTTTTCTCTGTCCACAGGCTGCTTCATGCATTCAACTCTGCAGGGATCCACTTTTCTTAGTGACGAAGCTGTGGAGACCTTTGACTCTTGTGTTCTGCATTTATCATGACAGATGAGACATAACTGCTATTGGAGAATAAAAGGTAGTTTTGTGAAGAACATTTCCTCTTGAGTGAAGAATTTCAGGTGTTGAAATAGTGTGAAATGTATAAAGAATATAGACGATACATTTTAGCTCATATTGAGTTTCTATTGGTATGAGCACACAAAGTTTTCTTACGGATGCATTACAGGCTGCGTAAAGAAGAGAGTGGGAGAGTTTGTAATTCATTTAAAAGAACCTGTGGAGAGGGATTATTAAACTGTAATGAGTAGATATAAATGATCCAAGTGTAAAACTGTATTTTGATCTGTCAGTGAGTGTATTTAAATAAAATGACATCTTTTGGATCTCTTTCTGATCCAACACTATAAGACTGTTACTAAATATGACTACTAATCTCTGTGTTGTTAAGTATAGGCCTCCTCGTCTGAAACAGCAGAGACCAATTCAAACTATATTTCTGCGCATGTCCACCCATTGTTAAGAAACGTTTCTCAGCAATACCTGGAGAGATTCGTCACATTTTTCTCAAACGTGGTTGATCAAAAGTCACTATAATGACTCAAAATGTATTTGGACATTAACTTAGTAAGTCATACAATTTTCACACATTTTAATTTGAAAAAAAGAAAGTTTAAGTGTTTGTTTTCAGTCCTATAGTCAACTTCAACAGATGGGAGTGAGCTGAAACTTCACTTGTCCAAACACTTTGTTAATGAGTTTTCTGCGTTGAATATGTAAGCCCACATTGTCATTTGGATTCACTTCAGTGTTCTTTATTGCTCTCTCAATTTAACTTTTTTTTTGGAACATCTTTGAAAGAGCGGAGTTGGTAAGTTTTTCCGAATGTGTGAAGCCGATAGTTTGCATATAATTGTGCAGATCTGGGCTTACGTTTTGCTCCTTTTGATGTGGAAGCAGTTTTTTAAAAACGGTGCCATTGTAATTACTCACTTTGTCCTCCAGGGGGCAGGAATGTAAAGAACAAAAACAGCACATTTAGTAAAAAAAAAAGTGAAATAAGATACCAGCTTTTGACTGGTTAAAGTCTGGTTAGAATATGCATTCCTTGTTGGATATATCTTAATTTGAACACGTTAATGCTCATTACTACCCTCATGTGGTCGCATCTTTTATTAAAATGTTTCTCAAGGAGTTTAACACACTACTTTTTTTATATTACTTTTGTTTTCAAGGTTGGAGACTCGAAATTGTTCATGAAACATATCTGATTTTACCCCCTAAGTAATAAACGCCCATTTATCAGGATCACTCATTATCACAAAAGGCCTTTAAATGAAACGCATGAATCTTTATTACTTCATCCAGTATTACATCCGGTGCAAACACTGAGCAATGTAACCAGTGGTAAGTCAGTGATTTTCACTATACATTAATAGCAGATTTCCTAGTTTCATTTATATAACAAAGTGTTAAACAGGGGTGAAAAACATGTTTTACAGTAAGTAAGAGGTTTGTTTTTTTTAAGTCATTTGCCACATAGAATGACATGGCACGAACTGAAACGAACTACAGGGGCACAAGGAAACGTGTTGAAAGCTTCCTCCAGAATGGAAAACGTTCTAAAAAAAAAAAAAAAAGGAAAAATTAAGATGAGACTATTTGTAATAAGTTAAGACTACAATGCAAACTGAGGACCCAAAAGAATGACAAAACTGAGGACAGCAATGTACATGGGCTATTACATAATGCACATGCAGACATGTCAGCCAGAGCAACCAGAAGTCAAATACTGGTTTTGTGCAGTAAACGTTTAAACAAGTTAATTGAAGCTCTCTTTTGAAACCAGGTCCAAAAGAACTGCTCAAATAAAGTACAAACAAGTATAAAAGAAAATAATTTAAGAAGAAAAGAGACTAACACTCTCCATAAAAAGAATCTACTTAAAAGAAAGGAATTGAAAGTTTTTTCCCTCCTATGTTTTCCAACGAGCCCATAGTGGGTAAACAGCCAGCTTTGTTAGGAATGGGTTCGTATCAGATGCATTTTCTGTTGTACAGCACAATGTCCTTTTATTGGTGTGTTGTTGTTACAGCTGCGAGTGACAGCCCAAGTTGTGCCAAACATCTAGTGGTTATGTTGTTGTATGTGCCACTTCTACTTCTTCAGCCTTCAGTCTCTACAGAGCGCGTGGCCTCTTGGGATTGATCTGCTTACTGGCCTGCTCCTCCTCCTGGAGTGTAGAACGAAATGACTTCACTTTATCTGTTGAGGGAAGAAAAGACATAATCATGAAAACTGTTATTAAGTCTATGTCACAGCAGCATGGATGTCATCATTTGGTCACTTCTGTCAGCTGTGACGTGAGTTACTCCCACACACACTGCACTATTATTTGTAGCTTTGCATCTAGTTACTTATCAATATTCAAGAACAGCGCTACAATAATAAAAAGAGAGGAGAACAGGAGACCAAGGAGGAGCCGCTCCAAACTTCACTGACATTACATTTACAAGTTGTTCCTCTCTCGCTGACACAGCAACACTAAATCATGTGGAAATGAATATTATTTTGAGTATTGAAGAAAAAAAAAAGTAACATTACTTTTCTGAAGTAACAAGGTCATTTTAAAAGGAGTAATTCAGTGACTCAGTTACTTTTTGATAGGAGTAACTAGTTACTCATTTTGCTGAGTGTCAGCGACCCTTAGTCATACCTCGAAGCTCAGTGAGGATATCTATCTTCTGGTCTAAGATCTGCTCCAGCTGAGTGGCGTACGATTCCACGTCATAATCCACCTCCTCCGTCATCTCCAGCAGCACTTTTTCATCTTCTAGCCACCGGATGGACTCCTGCTCACAGAGGACAAAGACATCAGAATAGTGACCTATCAGAGCTGAGGAATACCTGTCATTCTTATTGGGTAAAGGTTCCTCATTACGATGAGTCATGCAAAATATATTTGATGTAAAGCAGCAATAATTGATTATCTTGTTAAGTAAATCAAAAAAACAACAACAACAATGTACTCCCTTAAATATTTAAAAGGTCAGGTCAAAGCGCATGAAAATAATTTTGTGTAAATCTGTGTACATGAGCACAAAGAATGACATGATATAAACTGGAGTTATGCGTCCTCACCTGGAAAACAGCTCGATGGTCCTCCAGAACCTGCTCTTCCATCTCTACCAGCTGAGACACTGCCTCGTGAAAGGTAAAGAGCTGGGGAGACACTTCCTCCTCCTGGTCAACACAGAGTAGAAAAGGTTGACTCAACAAACGATCTTGTCAAATCTGGATCTCTGAAGACATTCCTGTTAACGCTTAAATGAGCCTGAATCCTTCAAATGTGAAAAACTCATTTTTGACTTTCTCACACAGGAGTGTGTGATAAACGGTTTTTGATAAGAACAGGTGTGTGGTGTGTTCACAGATGTTTATTTACATATTTTCAGACTAAAAAAAAAAGCAGTTGCACAATGATTCAGACAGTCTACAAAACTTATATTTAATCTAATGTACCAGGAGACACTTTTCTACAAGCAACAAAGGTGAGTAAGATGTTGAAAGTTTTCTATGAGTGCATTTGTGTTTGGTTTTTTTCCACTATGCTGCTGTACATGCCCTACACAAATATCCGGCTGCCACTGAATTGTTCCTATTGAGGATGCTGTCCTAAAAATATATAGACGAAGTACTACAGAATTAAAAACACTGATAATAAAGGGGTAAAAACAAGCTCAAATAATATTCACACTAAAGCACAAAAAGTAACACAGAGTTCACACTAACACAGTCATGGATTCAGTATGACATTTGCTTGCTTTAACAGAACAGACCCTGCATACTTACATTCTGCTCACAGAGCAGTTTGAGGTCGTCTCTCTGTGGAGAGATACTCAGCCAATCCTCGTCCAGCAGATCCAGCTGATTGACAGTGTGGATGTTAGGTCTACCACCCTCTATCATTTGGTTGGGGTCTACTGTGAGCTCCTTCACCCTGCAGAGGAAAACAAACATGGAGATGGTCAGGGAAGCACACTCACATGGCTGCTGCTTGAGTTTGGGATGTGAGGGGTCAGAAGCGTTCACAAAGAGCACGGGATGGAGGCGTCATGCACGGGGAAGGATGACTGTGTGTTGGCCTGATGAAGCTCTGAGCTTGATGATAATCATTCTGTCCGGTTTTTATAATGATCAAGCCAACCTGATTGAAGGGCAGAGAAATATGACTATGAGAGGGATTACTTGCACTAAAACCTCATCCTGGACACTTTCACTTTCAAATGTCGTGGATGTTTTAGTGCTATGAGAGGTTCCAAACCGTAATTTATGAAGTCAGGTTTTGACCCTGCACATGTTCTGATTAAATCCCACCCAGATGTCAAAGTCATCCCTGACTTCCTGGACCTCAGCACTGATGTTTTTCGGACAGAACAATTAGAAAAACAACATGTGGACAGATAGACACATTGTTTCTCAGGAGACAGTGAAAAGAAAACACTCACGTCCACAGCTAGCCAAAGACTAAAGCGTTAGCTCAGGTCAAAGCTGGGCAGTGACGGGATGAAAGTGTGAAAATCATGCAGATGGAAAAACAGGAAAGTTAAGATGAGGGTGGAGGTTTTTCCAGAGAGAGAACAGTTGATGGAGTGAATATAAGCTGCTAAATGAGCTTGTGGTTGTGTATGATAATATTAGGAATACCTGTGAGGAGCATGTGTGTGTGTGTGTGCGTGTATGTGTGTTGGTGATTGCGTGCAGTGCAGTGCAGTGCTCGACCTGCTGGGAGAGGTATCAGCAAAATCATCGAACTCAAAGGTATTGGTTGGCGAGTGGTCAGAGCGACTTCCCTGACCGCCCTGGGAGAAGGGAATGTCTGATGGACTAATCCCAAACTCTTTCACTCTACACGGTGGCCAGCGACACCACGCACAGAGACGCGGAGGGCAGGAGAGAAGAGAAGAAACGAAGCAGGAGAAGGAGAGAAGGAATACAAGAGAGTCAGACAGAACTACTGCAAGAAGGCAGAGACATTTACAACATAGGTAAAGCTAATAATAATAATCTACATTTCAGACACTAAGGAACACTAGAGGAGCTTAAAATAAAAATATCACAATTTCCACATCAGCGTAGTAGGGAAACATATCCCCACCTGTTGGCGTAGCGTAGTGTGTTGAGGGTGTTCTCACAGGACGTCATACCAGGAGAGATTGTTGCAATCTGTGCAGAGATCATTGAAATTGAAAAATCTTGTAGAGGAATGATTATGATGATGACACATTATTAAAAGACGTTTAAAAAGGCAATGAACTGACCATGCATGTGCGGGAATTTTCTCCGATGAAGGAGTCTCTCAGGACCTGAGTGAGCTTGCTGGCTCTGAATGGAGTGTGGGGCTTGTTACGGCCAAGAGCCCTGATGCACTCCTGAAACAAGAAGAGAATAGTTTCAATGTGATTGAACGCTTCTTTTTGAGGGATCACCATGTTGTGCCTGTTCACAACCACAGAGAAACATAAACTGCATTTCTCCAGCTGAAGAAGCACAGAAGTACAATCTAAAATCAAGGTAGTTCACGCGCCCTACACACCTTCAGAGCCAGCAGGCTTTTGTTGATCTCAGCTCCCTCCAGGCGAGTTTGCCGGTCTGCACTCGATGTATCTGCCCCTCTCTCATTCCCAGCAAGGTCGATGAGCGAGAACTTGCCGTGCATTTTCCCCTTCCTCCGAAGAATGATCTGGAACACAGCGTGGCTGCGGGATGAGTGGGCGTTGGCTGACGTCTGGCCTGATGTTCTGAGGATGGGAAAGGGAAAGATCAAATGATCAAAGATGGCTGAAGAGAGCAAGAAATGAACAACTGTAGAAGAAATAACTGTATGAATTATAATCATGACACATTTACATTGTGAAAAAGGAATATGACCAGGGTAATGTATATGCAAATACGATGTTTGCAGGATGATTGACAAACTTCTTTAAAACAGGACAAACACAAGAGAGTCACCTGGATGTGACGGAACAAAAAAAAGATTTCTAAGTCTTGGGATAGCACGACCAATTAACAAAAAGTCACCAAAGTTTCTCTTGCTTTACCTGCAGCTGTTTCCCACTTCTATGAGTTTCAGCACTTCCTCTGTACACTTGACGTCTTTCTCCTGAAGCCCCACGACCTGCACCTGCTGTTTGCCGTCCTCCAGCACCCTCAGCTTAGCTTTACGATTCAGCAGGTCGAACACCTACAAACACACACACAAGAGTCAGACAGCGTTAGGGATTTTTGTTTGGGGTGAAAAGGAAATAATAATTTCAATAATTTCACATCACTTGCCTTTCCACTGTAGATTTCAAAAAAGGTTGCGTACACTTGTAGATCTAACTTCTTGTAGTTGGGTTTCTTCAACATGAGAAATACATCCCGAGCTGCAGGAAAACAGATGCGAGTGTCAAAGCACAATGATTTCTGTATTAATGAGAACACAATATATAAGCACAGAAAACAAATCACTGACTTACCAGCTAATGCATAAATTCCTTTAGAGCAGTCTTGATTCTTCCCAGAGAAATCTCCACCCATCGTCTAAAGAACAACGAACAATAAAAGAGGAAATAGACTTTAGCTTGGGTTGGAGAAGACAACAGAACTCTTCATGGGGACTATTTGTTTGATTGTAACCGACGTGGTTGTGGCTTTTTGAAGGAGCCGTTGCATTTCACTCACATGTGTTTTTCCACTGCCTGTCTGGCCGTAAGCAAAGCAGGTGGCCATGCCTCTTTCAAAAATGGTCTCCACCAGAGGTCTGGCAGTGAACCTGCATTGTGAGAGTGTTAGAAAACAACAACACACACTTAATCCACAACTGTGAATGCATCATCCGACTCAACATGTTGACATGCCGGGTGTCACTGCTGGAACAGCTCTGTCGGTTAAGTCGTTGCTACAAACCTGTAAACCATCTCGTTGGTGGTGCTGTCATCGAAGGCGTAGTCAAAGCGGAAGGTTTGGTTCTCCAGGTAGCGGGTGAGATCAACTTTCTGTTTAGGTTCATGAACCATCACCACATCCTTACTGGGAATGGTGATCACGTCCAAATCCTTCACAGTCAGCTCTGGAAACCAGCAGAGGCAAGTATATCAGCACTTTTTATGATTTGATTTGATTTGTTTTTATTGTTTTATAACTGAAGTTTTTTTTTTCTTTTTACCTTTCTTGTTGAGTGGGCGTTTCCTTACACAGACACATATTCTGTGCTCTTCAATCTGCACCATAACAGAGAAAACATTGTTTCATATAATGTTGCAACTTCCCTCAAATGGGAAGAAAAGAAGGACAAAAATCTCTGCTCACCAGGTCTGCGGTGGTCAAGGGCCTGTAGTCTAGACTGGCTCGGAAATCGCGGATCATATACATGATCTCATAGTTAGGGATGGTGGTATCCACCTCCTGAAGGAAGACGAGCAGGAAATAAAGAGTCACAGGGGTATAATTATCATCTCTTTTTCAATGCATCATCCCAATACCACAACTGAAGTGAATACAAAGTATCAGGAACATGTTTGGTGAATTAGAAAGGTGAATAATATTCATCATGTACCTGAGCTCTTTTCTCCCTGAGCTCCTGCTGCTGAAGCCGACGCCTCTCCCTCTTCTCCTGCAGTTTCTCCACCTCCTTCACGCAGTTGGACTTCCTCCTCGCTGCCATAAAGACAAGAGACACAGTTAGCCCATCTATTACCTTCCGCAGGACATGGCCATATCCCTTCTTGGTTAAAAGGACCTTTCCTTTCTCAATCCACTCGCTCGCTGTTCCTTCTACTCCTTATCTTCAGTCTTTTCTACTTTGCGTTTGCACTATCATTCTCTCAGTAAGTCTTTTCTTTTATCTTGGTCATCCCCCAAAAAAGACAGGAGACCTTGGGCTATTTCCTACAGAACACAACAGTGAGCTGTGCTCGAGCACAGAGCAGGATGTAGTGTCTGGAACACAGTGCCTCCAGTACAACACTAGCTGCTTTCTCTACATTCCCAACAAAAGGCCTTTACAGTGTGTTCAATCTGCTCGCATGATTGTTTTGGAAAGTTAATCACAACTGCACCAGAGGATTCCTAAAACTAAGATGTGCCTTGTATAACTGCAATTAAAGTTTGAGGCAGTTTAAGAGGAAGAATGATTAGAATATTATTTGAATCCATCACAGGTAAACCAGGTTATTCTCAATCTCCCAGCACAGCACACCCACAGATTAGGTCACTCACAATCTATTAATTAGCATAATAAGAGAACACGAATTAGCAAAAAAAGTGAGTTAAAGCCACTACTGATTCCTCACAAGAGTTAATAAAAAAAACAGTATTATCTGATTAGCTCTGGCTCACTGCTGTAGCCTCAGCCCTGTAATACAGTCCTGGCCTCCCTGTGAATCCACTACCAGAGCAGAGAGATTAATAATCTGCTCTAATCTGTTAGCAGGGGAGGAGCTGGGTCAGCACTGGGAAAAAGGCTGTCACTACTTGTGGGGTCTCACAGGCTGTCAGCTGTGGAGCTGAAAGGTGTGAATGAGAAACAAAGCCCCCCCCCCCCTCTCCAATGACTCACTAAACGACAGTGAGCTACTGAAGGGATTCATTGAGAAGGTTCTGTGCTTGTGTGTGACTCAGCAGAAATCAGACCAGGAAGAGACAGCCAGTTGTACAGCAGGGCATGCTTTTTTTCTACTCCCTGTCTAATACCCAAAAAGCCTGTCTGTTGGATGGATTGTGCTTGTGCTACTTCATCACCACAGCTCTGGATATCATCAAGCAGACATGTTTGGTATACTACAGTCTGGTAAGACTGGAGGACATTCAGTTTCTAATGGGAACTCTATTTGAATCACCACGAATCATTGAGGGCAGGGGAAACATGCAGGTGATACATACAAAGCTGTCCAAACTCCTTTCTGGATATGGGTTGATGTGAGGATTCTGTGATGAACATGAACATTAGACATTCAATGGTTGTGATAATATATCAGTGTTCTGTATATGGCACCAAATAAATCCACAACACGACCCCCCCCCCCCCCAAAAAAAACCACTCTTCATGAGGGAGATCAAAGTTAGGTGACAGGTTAGGTTCATCTAAAGCACCATATTGTGGGACCATTTTACCATTCTGCAGTTGCTGTTGTGTCTGAGCTTGAGTGGGAGGTACAGGCTGCTGAGATGGGGGCGGGGGTGCAGGCTCAGGTTGTTGAGGCTGTGTGGGTCTGGCCCGAGTCGGAATACCTATCAACACCAAAGCACAAATGTAAGGAATACAAACATTCAACTCACATGGGGCGAGCACAACATCTTTTGTTCAGTTTTAGATGAAATGAAACGCTCTTCTCAACTATGAATGACTCTCATTAGGAATGTATTTGTTGCTGTTGATTTGTGGGCCAGATTGTAGTGAGAATAGCAGGCTGTTTAGACTGTTGTATTGTTTTTTAACTTGAGTATGTCTCTTACTGTCCGTTTCTTATAGTTTCTAATCCTTTTTGTAAACTAAAACACTTTGGATTACCCTTGAGCATGAAAGGCGCTGTATCAATACATCTGCCTTATCATGCCTAAATATCTCTTGAAAACAACATCCATGAAACCACATCCTAAAAATGATTTAAAAAAAAAAAAAAGATCCTCGTGTTCATAAAGAGGGGATGTAATGTAGTGTTGTTTTATAAAGGGTGACACCACTGTGGGCTTTTTGACTTATGTTCTGGTGTGCATCACACTGCCAGTACACTAGTTGCTTTGGATTTGGCACTTCAATGGAGTTGCAAGAAGTGTTCCTTTAAAATGGACTTGACTTTAATACAGAAAAAAGAAAGGTGGTCACAGGACAGAGGTCAGAGTTTAAGGTGTAAACAAAAGTAGAAATAGACTTCAGAGTGCTCTAGTTTAAAGTGTTAACTTTAGTTTAAAAGGAAGCAAAAAAGACTTGCCACATAAAGGTTTTTGGTGTGTGAGATAGTGATTTCTTCTTGTGTGTTTTGAATGTAACGACATGACCATTGGACCAGTCACAGCTGTCTTCATGATACAAACCTCTATTATCCCTGGACGGAGTGTCATTCTTAACAGGTGCTATTGTCCGACGGTTCTGCAACAACAATAAAAAAAAATCAAAGCTCCAGTTGATATTGACGGGATAGGATGAGATTGTCAAAATTAAGATTATTTTCGTTCAGTGATTCCCAGATTTGTTTTTATTCACAGAACGTCACTGCTACTCAGGATCTGAGAAAAAGAAACGCATCTTTAACCTGATTCTGTTTTCACTCTCTTCTGCTTGCAGTATGTCAAGCTACAGAAATAGAAGAAGCCTGAGAGTCAGATTAGTGGGAGAACAGAGGATTCTTTTATTAACACTTCTGTTCGTGATGACCCTGAACACATTTTGAAGTTTTTTTTTTTTCTTGTGAAATGTCAAAGTTATGAAAGGCTGCAAATCCCTGTACATTTCTTGTGAGCATGATTCTTGTTTAGAGCTTGGGTTTGTTTAACACTAAATCCACTTTACAGCTTTGGACTCATTCAAATTAATTATAAAATCAAAACAGGCCACTTTACAGTGTCCAATTGGAGTGACAGTACATTTATTAGCCAGTTCAACAACATTGTTTCAACACAGAAAACTGAAAACAAAATTGTATTACCCGGTAGTCTAAATTACTTGTGCAATATTTACCTAAATAACCCTTGTGTTTGCGTGGTAAAACAGCCCTAATCTTCTGTAAACCATACACAGTGTACTTAACAGCACCAATTAGTAAGTTACTTAGAAGATCCTGTTTCTATATTAAGGTTTCAAACTGCAGCCAACTCCCTGAGCAAGTGTGAACACACTCAGGCCATACTGTGAATGCCGACTGTTGTTTTTTTTTATTTTTTTTTTTACAAATCTTTATCGTATTACACTGATTTACTGTCACCTGGTGTTGAATTATATAACATACTGGTTACTCACCTTTGCAATTTTGTTGACCTTTACACATGTTGGCGTGGGTGGGGGTGGAGTCTCTGGACTCGGGGCGATTTCCTCATCTGGAGCCACATCCGGGTTAAGTGCAAATATACTCTCCAAGTCAATCTGCCCAGAAACATATTAAAAGGTTTCATGTCATCAGTTATGATGAGAGCAGTGGGTTAGGTGCCTTAAAGACACCTGGATGACAAGAAAAGGTTTTGCTGCTTAACTCTGACTGAAGTTATTGTCCTCCCTTAAGAGAGATGTTTTTTTTCTAATGATATAGTTGTCCTTAATAATATCAGTCTGGAATCTAGCAACACTGTTAGGAATCCAGAGTACATCCTTTAACATGAAACATTTCAAAGACAGCCTATGTTCACCTTTGTAATCTATCTAAACTCAGACATAACCTGTCACAAAACGAAAACAAACATCACCAACCCTTCCCACTCACTCACATCTTCTCACTCTGACTTTCTGAGGAACAAACACTCGGGGGCTTACAGGAGAAACTCCAGATGAAGTTGGAGTGTGTGCGTTGACATAAAACTCACCCCGAAAACTTCTGAAGATTTGCAGGAGTAAGTTTTGTGCTAGTGTGAAAGCACGACAAAAAAACAAAGAGCAGTGTGTCTGATACTTTGCAGGTTCATAGATGGAGGTTTACCTCTTTTCCTTTGGTGTCTCCATTTTCTATCCACTCCACAGTGACGCTCTCATTGTCCTCATTCAGAGAGGTCACCATTGCTTGATGTATACGTCCTGTGAGAGTATGATAGACATGGGGGAAACAAACATTAGATATGCAGACACTATAAATGCAAAGGTGGTCTTCTCAAAAGGACTTACAAGACAAAAAATTAACAATGTTTTAGACAGACTTCAATCATGTTATGTGACTGGTAATAAACACTGAAAAAACAAAGTTTGTAATGAAGCACCAAAAACTAAATCCAGTCCATGCAAACAAGAACAGAACATATTTTGGTATCAACACCTCACATAAAAGATGCGGGTTCTTAAAACACTGTATACTCTTAAGATCTGACGAGTCTTGTTTTTTTTCTTAAAGGAAAACCGGGGCAGTGGGAACAGGGTTTGACATGCGCCAAATAGTTCCTGATTAGGAAACTAGAATCAAAGCTAAAGCGATGCCTCATTTCATAATGAGCCGTTGGAACGGATCACTGATAATATAGGCAGTCAGTTACAGTAACAGCTGCTTGTATGCTTCTCTCCGCCTCTCTGTCTGCAGGGTAATGACACCAGCTGTAAAGTGCTCAACCCTCCCATCATTGTCTATGAGGATCTAACTGTATGTTGTAAATTCCCAGCACAATCCAGGGAAACCAGCACCATGTTCTTTTATCTATTATTCAGAGGCACCGATGATTTTATTGTTCTCAAATGCTGACCATTTCTCTGATTTATGCTGCACTGGTTCGAAACTGGCAAATATATACAACATGCACAATCTTAGAATTAATATAAAAGAATAAATTAGCTAAAAAAGGGATAAACCAACTACTGGTCATGAACAGCATGTTTGAGCAGACAGTAATATGACACATTAAGTAGAAACATATTGATATTTAAAAAATGTATTAACATTACATTTATTTGAGGTTGAAGAGGCAACTTTGAGTAATTAGAAAATATAGGCTAGATTTGGACTGAATCAAATTGATGATCCAACCAATCACCAGTCCTTGACAACAGAAAGAATATGAAACAAAAAAGGAAATAGGGAGATGTTCTAGGTGTAGAGCTAATGTAACTGCTGGGGACTTGAGTCTGAAGGCATCTGTTCGTCTTGTTTTCACCCTCATTCGTTGTCGTTACTTTCTTAAAAGAGTGAGGAGAATCCTCTGAACTGTGGAAAGAAAGCCAGATGGGAATATGATGGCAAATCTACGATTAACGTGACATAGTAGTTTACAAAACCCTTGGCAGCTGATAAGCTGGTTGGAACAACACAGACACGTGCTGCTTGTTACACTTCTTCTCAAAGTGTTGAGAGCAGGATTGCAGCTCTTAGAGGATATTCAGAGGGTTAGCCAAGGTCCTCCAATAATTCACTACAGCTTCCTGCTCAGGTCGTTTTTTTCCTGGCGATAAAAAAGCGGAGACAAGATGGAAATATAACTGGCCAAAGTGAATGTCAGTGGTCATGTTTGAGTACCAAAGGAGCTTTTCTGTGCAGGGACTCAATACAACATGCTGCATTAGTAACTGCTATGTAATATAGGAATTTCAGGTAGTTCATAGAATACTTTATGACCTGAGATTAGAGCGGTGACGACAAACACACAAATGGGGCTTTGGGGGCCAAGCTACCTCCATGCTATCACAAAGACTGCTTTTTTTTTTACAGTAATGACAACTTTCTCCCTTCACATCTAGAGAAGAAGGGTGCCATAATAATGAGCAGGGCTTTGACTTAAGATATTTGTTGTAATTAAACTTATTAAACCATTTCCAAAGCAGGCTATTGAGCATGCGACAACAGCTTGCATCAGGGAAGATTTCTTACTTTTGTGAGAGTCAGCATATATCCAATATGGCAACCGCTATGGATAGGCTTTAAAAACAGCCCTTTAGAAACCAATGGGTGACGTCACTCAGGTTGTGCCCATTAGTATTTACAGTCCACGATACAAACAGCCTACTCCAGTTCATAGTCAGATGTACAGGATCACAAAGTCACATAATAGCTTGTCTTACAGCAGCTGATATGCAGATTAGTTGTAACTGAATCAACAGTCTGCTGTGTCCCACTTTAATGCTAAAACCTGGCTGGATGATTATGCTGACATCTCCCAATAGTTAAAGGGGCTTAAGAGGGTGCTTCAAGCTCTGCTAAGCCTAAGGAACAAACAAAGCCTTGGGATCATCAGTTTCACTACAAAACATAATGCATGCATTCATGAAACTAAGTTTACATGTCTCAGACTGAGAAAATATAGCGGTCCATAAATACAAGGCTTCATGCAGTCTCATCCTCTCTTAAGCCTGCACGATATGAAACAAATCAGCAGCGGGCAATGACATTATTCAATATTACGAAAACATTATGAATTGTGATTGATACACAAAATTAAAATGAGCATAATATCTCAATGTCTGTGTCTGTCTGCTATTCTCCATGTTTTACAAAACATGCGTTTGCAAAAAACCCTTTGAATACCAAAATGAATTAAAAAAGTTTTTTTTTTTTTCTTTCTCCAAGATAAGCTGATCTGTAGTTTAAAGCATCAAAAATAAATCGCCTTTATTGCGATAGCTTCTTACATCGTGATGTGTTTAGCAAGAAGGCTAATATCAATGTAATATTAAAATTGTAATTAATTGCACAGTGCTACATTAAAAATCATACACTTCAATACTGCACACAGTTAGGAATGCTTTATAACAAGAAAATGTCTATTGAAACCAAATAAGGCTCTGATTTAAACTATTAAACATAAACCATGTAAGCAGAAAAGTTGAGCTGGTGGTGACACAGGGAGAATGAACTTCAAAACACTACTGAATAGCACTTTATGTTTAGGAGAGACCATACTGTCAACAGGCCTGACTATGACAGGGGAAAAACACAGAGATTAAGCAAGAGAGAGTCCTGGCAGAATTGAGGGAGCTGGCGGCAACAGATGGGGTGGTGGCTAATGGCCTGAATCTGGCTTGAATCTGAACCAACCCCCCAGAGATCAAGCAATCCCTGCTCTGGATGCAACACCAACCTGCAGGGAAATGGACGGACAGAAGTGCTTCCCTCTTTATTGCTTGCTTTGCATTTCTCACACATCTCACCCTGGGTCTTTGGGTGCTGAACAGAGTCTGGGCCCCGGGGATATAACTGTTGAAAACACACCCTTGCCAGTTTACCTTCAATCCAGTTCTTTAAAAGAGTATTTGTTGTGTGAGGTTTCGTGAGAAACATTACCACTGGGTGTAGCCTAATCCTGGAAGGACCAGCAGGAATGACACAAACTTTTCAATCATCTTTTGGCCTCTAGCCCTGAAGCAATGCTGTTTGACTACACAAGGCAGTCAGAATAAAGCTGACATTCACATTGACAAGAACAATTCAACTATCAACATTTAATGGCCTGTGTCTACTTCTCCGTTTATTGTTCAAATAAACTAAAGTGAATGTATTGTAATAAATGTTTCACCTTGATATACAATACTTCTAAGGTAAGCACACAACAGGCAATCATTTCGTTCAATAAACTCAGATATAAGTTCTTATCACTTCACATTACAAGAACAAATTACTGTTGTGTTACCCTACTATGTCACCATTACAAAACCTTTAAATTACATGGTATGTTAAGAAACATGTTCTCATCTTGCACATAAAGAGGGTTTCCATAACAACCAACACATTTTTTTTTTTAACAGCTAAGTAGTCTGATGAATATTCACTAGATTGGCTAATTATCATATTATTGTAATTACATGTGTATTAAATACAGCCAAAGAGTCCGCTAATTGTCAACTAAACAGGCCGCGGTTGGTCTTCTGTATTAAAGCCGGCAACATTAACCAGTCGGCTAGCTAATCACAAGCTAACGTTGCTCTCAGCCGAACTCACGTTAGCTTGATTAGCATGTTAGCTAGCTTAGCAAAGTACATTTTGAATATATCCTTCGAATTATTGATTGCGATAGCGTCCTTTATGTATACTAACGTTTGAATCCAAGCTTAATAAAGTTTAAATAAAAAGCACATTGGGTTGTCAAATGTTGAATGTACTGCTAATGTATATTGAGTTGGTGAAGGCGCTAGCTAACAAAGGTGGAGGCTGATTCAGGCTCTCCGCCCTGACAGCGATATTAACGTTTCCGTTCAGCTAACGTGAACGTTGAGCTTTACGAACAGGACCAACGGTCGCTGTACTCTCCGCAGCAACAAAGATCCCCAAACAACTCACACACAGTGCGGCGGGGCAACATTACACAGGCTGAAACTTACCATCACTGCGTTTTATCTCCACATAAGTACCAACCACAATCTTCCCAAATACCGACGCCATTCTACATTACTCCAAGAATTAACAAAAAAATGGTGAAGTCAGTTAATATGAGCCTTCTAATGCAGTATTTTTTGTATGGCAGTCTTTGGCCGGGAAGAAAGACGCGAGCAGCAGTATGAGCTAGTGTTACGTAGTGTTTCCGGTCCGACAGTTTTCAGATTAAATACGACAATATTTAAACACACCTTTGGCTTTTTTTTTTTTGGTCCATGTTTCGAATTATAATATAACTTCATTTAAATATGCCACTAACAATGTATTATGTCAGAAAATAAAGTTCAATGATGTGTCACATTAACAGGTGCCACAATGTGTGCATTAATGAAAAAAAATGCGAGTACCGCCTGTTAAATTATTTATTTTGCTGACAAATAGGTAGGCATTGTAACTATTGAGTTAGTAGAATACATTTAAATAAATATACTGCTAATTTATGTAGGGCCTTGCTTACTTAAGTGAAATATTTATTGTGGTAATTCTATCTATCTATCTATCTATCTATCTATCTATCTATCTATCTATCTATCTATCTATCTATCTATCTATCTATCTATCCATCCATCCATCCATCCATCCATCCATCCATCCATGGCATTGTATTGAAACACTTGTCTTATTCTAGCAAAGCATCTGACGACCATTTCTAATGATTTCCCTTTCAATGAAGTAGATGAATAAGGCCACCTGGTGGCACAAAGGGTGTAATATTCCACCTAGGGTAATACTCCATAGTCACTCCTTTAACTCTTTTACTAGCCAGATAAATGATGTGCTTTCTAACTGTAAGCTATCAGACGGGAATGTAAATAGAACAACTCTCTCATGTGTAAACAGACGATCAATTTTAGTACCCTGCATTCCTAAAAAATATCTTGTTAAATTGAAACAGACAAGCATGCAATGAGACACTGTTAGATTCTTAATAGACTGTTCATGTTAATGTCAACTGCACAATTAAGGTGGTAAATAATCAGAAAAATACTTAATTCAATTTCACTGTCATGAATTGATGACAATATCTATCTATCTATCTATCTATCTATCTATCTATCTATCTATCTATCTATCTATCTATCTATCTATCTATCTATCTATCTATCTATCTATCTATCTATCTATCTATCTATCTATCTATCTATCTATCTATCTATCTATCGTGGGGCATGTCATGTCAGCGTAGAATAGCGTAAAATAGATAATAATAGTAAATAGTATAGTATATAGCATATGACAGGAGCTTAAAGAGAAAATGTGAAAATGGAGATAGGACATTGGTTTCAAATATGACTTAACTTTATCAATATGTGGATTCAAGTTTGTGCTGAACTTTCAAGTTACACCAAAAGAAGTGTTGAAAAAAAAAAAGGAATCTTTCCTATTTCATATTTCATTTGTAAACCCTTGGAAAAGAGACAGAAAACGTTATTAAAAAATGGACTACGCCAGGAACCTACAACTTTGTAAAGATATTATGTAATGTTACTACCACTGCAATGCAATGCATTTTCTGGTGTCTTAAGCCCATGAGGGTTGGGCACAATGTGCGCATGACACGAAAATAAAATTCATTCATACACCATATTAAAATTGTCCTTTAAATATTTAGGTGTGTGCTCCTGCTCCCATACTTGTTTCCACCTGTCAAAGGTAAAACATTATGACCATGAATCAGCAAACTCACACAGATGTCACTCTCAGGGGATTTTTTGTGTGGTTAAGCATTCAAACATTGCATCATCATCTGTGACTGTTGTGACCATGTGTAAAACACAAAACGGTTGAGATTAACAAAGTGAAAAGAATAGCATATGAGGGATCATAAGAAATAATAATAATAATAATTAAAAAAAACACATATCACACTGTGAAATGTAATCCTTATAACATGTATTACATAATAGTAAACAATAAAATTGCTAACAAGGTTGGGAGCAGTGTAAATGAAGAGTTAATAGAAGCTGAAGTCATTGTAACATGTCAGTTTAGTATGAAATTTGGTTGTATCTGGCATTTAACAAAAGTATAAAAGAGTACATTATATCAGTTTTGCTGTTATATGGACAAAGCCTTGTCAAAGAAACATCCACGCCATTTTTACTACAAACACAGTTGAATAATTGCCTACTCATGAATAGTTCTTGATATGATTAGTACGATGAGTGTAACCTTTCCATGCACAATCACCTTCCTGACCTCAACTCATTGGACTCTAGATTTTTCTCTTTCCAGAAGCTACCAGGTTCTTCTGTGATCCCACAGCTGTCAGTCCCCCCCCCCACCCCCCCACCCGTCTCCTAACACCCAAACTCTCTTAGCCCTCCTCCCGCCACTTTGACATCAGGCATTTGCTGGCGAGTTCTCAGCTGTCTCTGCCCTAAATAGATCTTATCAGGAGCAAACTATCTCAAAGGGTCTCAAAGGGGGTCTCTCTAACAGAAAGTAGTAAATATGAAAAAATCTTTTTATTTACAGAGCCTTTAATATCTCTTAGACATATAGAGGATATTTGTTGTTATACGAGGTAGTTTGGGATTTTATGACCTTTAGTGCAATGTTGTTGTTTAGAGTTTTAATGTGCTTGGAGTGAAACCCTGTGTGTGATAGATGGTTCTTTCTTGGCTTTGCCACACCTCACTGGGATTCATTATAAATATAATTTGAGTTGTTAGTAGGGGAAGGTTACATGAGCAAAAGTTTGTGACAAACACGAGGGACTTGGGGACTAGACCATCTACACCGAGACGTCACACAACACACAAACATCAAGGTACAGTACAGTTTATACAAAAATTTGCTTTCAGTGACTTTAAAGTGTGAATAAGTATCTTTAGACAATGATACAGCGAAGTGTGGATTGTATTTATCAGGGGAGCAGTGGGAGATGGTGTCTTTCAGTAGGAAAGTAGCATTTGTTACTAGGCCTCTATGGGGGTCTAAGACCATGCCCAAATAAGGCCTGAGGGGGGGCCATTTAAAGTTAGAGATAACATGTGCCTGGCCATTTGCTCCAGGATACCCAGGTCAGCAGGACACTTATTAGCGACGGTGAGGATAAAAACATTTCTGCAGTTTTATATTGTACAGTATGTGAACAGATTACTCAGCTGAGTGAATGTTAAATAATGCTCTTTACTGAACATAGGTTAAGGTTTTGGACAGTTGCTGCAGCCCTTTATATTTGAAAGTGTTGAGCCTTTTAGTGTTGAGGAGACTTTTGTTGTATCTTGACATTATAATTATTTAACATATCAAACATAGTAATATTGTTTATCAGGTCCGAAACAGGCCTAAAGCTAATTTCTGATGTCTTTTCTTATGTTGAATTAACTTTTAATTGTTGAACCCCATCTTATCCATCTGTATGTGTCTGGACACACTGAAACCTAAGTGTAGAAATTCAGGTTAGACTTTACATAGAAAATTAAACACTGCAGTCTTTACATTGTACATGCTGTAATAATAATAATAATAATAATTGCTCTATTTCTACCAGATGGGAGACACAGTCCAGTTAAAAGATGAAGGAAACAAACACTTTCAAGCAGGAGAGTTTGACAAGGCCATTGAATGCTACACTCAAGCCATCAAGGGGTGCAAAGACAAAAAAGTGCTTGCTGTCATATACAGGAACAGATCTGCATGTTACTTAAAAAAGGTAAGCAGTTTGGTAAAGCAGTTCAAAAAATAACTTTTACCATATAAATATATTTGGCATTTCTTTGGAAAATTTGGATTCAATTTTAATGTTTCTGTTCATCCTCTAGGAAAACTATACAAATGCAGCATCGGATGCATCTAAAGGTAATGTAAATACATAATGAAAGAAACAACAACAGCAAAATAATACAATCATCCCTCAAACCTACATCTCCAAACTCATTATGGTTATTTCTTTTCTTTATTTAGCAATTGATGTTGATGCAGCAGATATTAAAGCATTGTACCGGCGTTGTCAAGCTCTGGAGAAGCTTGGTAAACTTGACATGGCTTTTAAGGACGTGCAGAGATGCGCCACCATCGAACCAAAGAACAAGACCTTCCTGGAGACTTTACGCAGGCTAGGAGCTGATATCCAGGCCAAGGTCAGTCTCAGAAAACAAAACACTCATCCACATAAGCACAGGACAGAGAAGAATTATACAGTGACTCTCCATATTTGTATGACTCAACACCAACTTAGTTTTATGGTCCGGATGTGTACAGTAAGCAGTGGCCACAAAGAAATGACAGGCCATATATTGTTACCAGGAAATGCCACAACAGGAAATAATGGTTTCATTTTTATTGTCCACAGCTTAAGACAACATTTTCAACTGATTCAAGGGTACAGAACATGTTTGACATTCTCTTAGATGAAGAAATGGATAAGGATAAGAAGGAAAAGGTAAGTAAATTCTCTAGCATGAAGTAGATACACTGTTGCATGAAGTATATGAAGTTGCTGTTTGTTGAGATCTGTCTGGGTTTCACTTTTGCAAACTTGCATCCTTTATTTTAGGCTGCAAACAACCTGATTGTGCTGTCCAGAGAAGACGCTGGGGCAGAACGAATCTTCCAGAATAATGGAGTGCCTCTGCTGCTCACCATGATAGAGACAGGCAAATCAGAGATGGTCCTGGCTGCTATTCGCACATTGTCAGGCATGTGCACAGGACACAAAGCTAGGGTGAGTAATTTAAAAATGGGCTTTGTGTAATTGGAGTGAAGAATCTCCACTAAAGTATTCTTCAGACAACCAAAAGTACAAACTTCAGCTCTGTGATACAATAGAAATAGGGTTTGATGGTAGTTGTTTTATCAGAAATATAATTAAGTGAAGCACTTCTTTTCACTGCCCCTAACAGGCCATGGCTATTGTTAACTTGGTGGGTGTTGATAAAATGTGCAGCATCATGGCTGTTGACAATGAGGAGATTGCACTTGCCACCTGCAACCTATTCCAGTGCATCAATGACTCCCTCACTGGTGGAGATAAAAGGGAGTATGGAAAAGAAGAGGCCTTGGTCTTAGGTGAGAAATAATCACCATCTAAACCTGTAACAGAAAGAAAAACTGATATGCTCTGGCTGTACTTATTCACAGCACTACTGACAGGGACAAAACACTCTTCATATTGTTTTCCTTCTGCAGATGCATCTAAAGACCTGAAAACTATTCTCCTATCTCTGCTGGAGATGGTTGCCAGTAAGAAAGTGTCTGGCCATGGCAGAGACCAGGCGCTGAACCTCCTGAGCAAAAATGTACCTCGCAAAGACAAAAAAGCAGGAGACCACTCCAGAGCCCTATTCACCATTGACAACGGTGAGACTTACAGCTACAGGTCTTTATTTTACTGGAGTTGCTTTCCAAATACTGCATCCCTGACTCACTTACATGAGATACCTATATATCCCTATGTTTGATTTTTCTCCAGGTCTGAAGAAGATCCTCAAGGTTTGTGGTCAGATTCCTGAACTGCCAGACCAGCTGCCGTTAACAGACAACACACAGCTGATTGCTAGTGTGCTCCTCACCAAGCTCTATGACGACCTCAAATGTGACCCAGAGAGAAATAACTTCAGGGACATCTGTGATGCATATATAAAGTACACACACGAATCCACACTTGAGCATGGTTTCAAAGGGCTATGACCCGAACTCTATAAGTGGTGACCAAGCCAACAGAACCCATGTTTTTATTTTCATTGCTCTCCTTTCTCTAGATCCAAGATTGACCCCAATAACATGGACAGCACCATTCACGCAATCAATACCATCTCGGGCCTGCTTCAGGGTCCCTTTGATGTGGGCAATGCTCTGGTTGGACATCAGGGTATAATGGAGATGATGGTGGCGTTGTGTGCCTCTGAACGGGAGGTGGACCAGATGGTTGCTGTGGAGGCTCTGATCCACTCCTCAACGAAGATGAGCCGTGCCAGCTTCATCATCACCAATGGTGTGTCACTGCTTAAGGACATCTACAAAAAGACCAAGAATGAGAAGATTAAGATACGTGCTCTGGTGGTGAGTGTCCTTGGGATAAAAATGGATCACCAGATAGAACCTAATTCTACCTTTATTTTTGGTAACTATGAACAATAAACAAAAAAACAAAACAAGAAGTAAGCAAGCCACAATAAAGACAGCAACCGCTAAAGTAAAACATTGTGCATGGTTATTGTTGACACATTAAAACAAACAGATATGTGCAAATGTACTGTTGTTCTATTCAAACACTATGTATGATGGAATTAAATTAGATTATGCATTTTCCAGGTACTGTTAGTGTAAGCATGTGACTTGTGTCCCCTTTATAGGGTCTCTGTAAACTGGGTTCAGCTGGAGGTGATGATTACAGTTTAAGGCAGTTTGCTGAAGGCTCCACAGAGAAGCTCGCCAAGCAGTGCAGAAAGTGAGTACAAAGAATCTGTAGATTCTGTGTAGAAACCTGTTCGATAAAAGCTTACCAGTGTCCATATATTTTTTTAATAAGTTTTCCTCCAAAAATAATTTGGCATAATTTAGAACCAGACTCAGATGAGGAGTCACATGTGCACTGATATCTACTAACATATTTATTTATATAAAATGCTTAGAATCATTGTTTGGTCGCTTGTTAGCTTAACTCTAGTGTTGAAATGTTGTATTTGGTTGAATATGGCCTAGTATAATATGGCTTTGATGTACAGTATGTGTTTGGGTTGACAGTTCAAGTGTTTACATCCAAAAACATACACTATCAGCTCTGCAGTCTAAACTTTTAACATGCTAATGCAAACTCTCGATGGGCGAGACAGTTTCCATTATGCTGAGGGTGTCATGTTTCTTTGTTTGCATTTAACAGTGCTTTAAGTTTTGAGTTTTGTTATGTATCTACCAATGTGCATTTAAGTTTTTAACAAAGTGCAATGCAATATCACCATTCTATAGAAACATGTAAATTTAACTCGTGTGACAAACTTTACATAGGAACAACAGTAAAGCTAGAATCAGACATGATGACATTAAAATGTTAGGCAAGTTGAGAGAATTGGATATATGTATAATTATTATTTTGTTTTATGGTGATTCAGTTCCCTTTAATCCTGACAATGCTAACACTTCACCTTATTACAAAAGTGTGCACTAAAGATGAACATTTTCATGTCTTTTTCTTCTAGGTGGCTTTGTAATCCCCAGATTGATAATAAAACAAGGAACTGGGCTATAGAGGGTCTTGCTTATTTGACTAATGATGCGGACGTGAAAGATGACTTTGTTGAAGATGAGCCTGCCATGAAAGCTATGTTTGAACTGGCCAAGGTATGGAGACAACACACAGATGTTATAATACCGTTTATCTGTGTAGACTTAAAAAGTAAACTCTCTCTTTTATCTCTGACTTTTTAGTCTAAGGACAAGACAATCTTATATGCAGTAGCATGCACCCTGGTTAACTGCACCAACTGCTATGAAAAGAAGGAAATCATCCCTGAGCTGGTTCAACTGGCCAAGTTCTCAAAGCAACATGTGCCTGAACAACACCCCAAGGTAAAAAAAGAAAAATATAGGAAACTGAACTATTCTCAGACAACAGAACAGAGTACCAGGTACACCTGGAAATATTTAAATGTTAAACCACTGTATGCATACTGTATATTTACATGTTTTATAATTGCTTTCTTCAGGACAAGAAGGATTTTATTGATAGGAGAGTGAAAAGGTTGCTGAAGGCTGGAGTCATCTCAGCTCTTGCTGTCATGGTCAAAGCAGACAACTCCATCCTGACAGACCAGACCAAGGAGATGTTGGCAAGGTGGGAGGAGACAAATATCACAGTAAAGTCTGATGCACCAAATAACATGACAAAAACCTGAATGGAAGCCCTCGATTTGTAACTCAACATTATTCTAAATGAGGGAAACCCCAATGATTTTCAAGTCTTAGATAAAAGTTTGAAAGGAAACGAGATGAAAAACCTTCGAACTCATCACAAAGTAAGGCCGTGAATCAGATCAACATTGCATGCCTACAAATTCTTTTTTATTTTCCTTCAGGCCATTCTCGTATTGATGTAGTAGTTTTAATTAAACCATTACAGAAAAGATGCAAAGCAGCCTAAAACACAAATGAATAAACAAAATATACTGTATTTCTCCTATAATTGCCACATTACTTAGAAATACAAGATTTTTAAACCTAATTGTCTTTTAAAGGGTTTTCTTGGCATTGTCAGAGGATTCCAAGGACCGTGGAATAATTGTTGCTCAAGGTGGGGGGAAGGTGAGTTATACGTTTAGAATTTGGACATACGCTAACTTGACAAACTGGTTAATTAAAAATGTTTCATCTGTCGTTCACTGCTGTGACATCACTGGCTCTGCCCTCAGGCTTTGATACCACTTGCTCTGGAAGGCACAGAAAGTGGAAAGGTGAAAGCCTGCCACGCCCTTGCTAAGATTGCATCCATTTCCAACCCTGAAATTGCTTTCCCCGGTGAGAGGGTAAGACATCCTGTTTTGGCTTTGTCTTTGCCAGTCTTTATACATGCAATTGCAAAAAGAGAGAAATGGAAACAGCTTGTCAAATTATTCTTCACTTTTGACATTGCTTTCCTCTCTAAGGCTTTGGTGTGTGACTCATTGATCAGCAAAGTAATTTTTTGATTTAATTTTTTCTTGTTTTGCAGGTGTATGAGGTGGTGCGACCTTTAGTGAACCTCCTTCACACAGACAGAGATGGAACACAGAACTATGAAGCTCTCAGAGGCCTGACCAACTTTGCTGGTTTTAGTGAAAAACTTAGGTAACTGTGATGTTATTATGATGGTTCATTTCCTATTTCTTTGCATTTTCAGGATTTGGATTATTGTGTGTATTTGTCAGCTCATGCTTCATTTGTTTTGTAGGCTAAAGATTGTGAAAGAGAACGCCCTGCCAGATCTTGAGACCTACATGTTTGAGGAGAATGAACAGATCAGACAGGCTGCCACTGAATGCATGTGCAACCTTGTTACATGTAAAAAAGTAAGAACAGACAACCAGGCAAAAACAAACATGAACAAACATCGTGTTCTCCAACTGGTGTGTCTCCATTTAAAGAATAAATAAAACAATAATTGTTTTTTAAAGGTCCAAGAACGTTACCTGGAGGATGGGAACGACAGGTTGAAGTTGCTGGTGCTGCTTTGTGGCGAGGATGACGAGAAACTCCAGGTAGCTGCAGCTGGAGCTCTGGCCATGCTCTCTGCTTCAGAGAAAAAGCTCTGCACCAAACTGACTATGGTGGTAAGTTCAACAGAATATATATTAATGTGTCAAATCATAACAGTGACATCATGTGTGGAAAAGGTGCCCATGTTGTAGCTGCTGGATGCTACTAACCAATTCTGCATAGCTCTATGTCAAAGACCTACAGCTCTTTGTAACCACTTATTACGCTGCAGGTCAACACATCTGCTATTTTTTTCTTAGGTTTACTTATACTTGATATTGAATATTGAAGGGAATGATTTGAAATTTGAACTTTCCCAAAGGAGTTGTGAATCAGGACTTTTGATTCAATGTCAAAGGAGGAATGTCACTGATGCTTTAACCTGCCAGTTTACTTATTTTGTGTAATGCTATTTTAATGTTAAAAAGAGAGTTGATTTAAATAACTGAATGATAATACATTAGTATCAATCTGGAAAGCTTTAGCAAAATATAATTTTGTTACATACTGGATCCCTTTGGTGTGGTCTATTATAGCTGTGTATCTGTAGCTTTCTTAAACATAGATTACTGACACTATATTCAAGGTTGTGTTTGTTTTTCAAATTCACAAAACGCAAAGGGTGTGTGTTATTTTGCCTTGCAGTGATTTAATCTGTCGTTACAAAAAAATTATGACTCAGAAGCCCCCTTTGCATAGATAATTCCTAGCTCTCTGAAACTTTACAACTCCAGTGTAAAACACAAGCTTCCTGCTGAATTGTTATTAATTTTTACATTTGTCCCGTTTAACGTCACGTTGACGCACATGACAAAGCTTCTTTGGAGAAGGGCAAAATAATTTATTCTGGCCAACAATCATAGGATTCTCTTAGAGTGGTATTTTTTAACTGAGTAATGCATACAGATGTAGAGAAATGTAATGTAAATACAAAAAAAAAAAAAAAAAAAAAGTAAGAAACTTTGTCACTGATTGGATGACTGGTCCCTCCCAACAGACAACCCAGTGGATGGAGATCCTGCAGAGGTTGTGTCTGCACAGCAACCCTTGGATAGCCCACCGTGGCCTGGTGGTGGTCTTTAACATGCTCAACTCAGATGACAGTGAGCTGGCGAAGAAGCTAATGGAGAGTGAGCTGCTGGAAATCCTCTCAATGATCGGCAAAGCTGGGGACAATCCGAAGAGGCAGGAGGCCATTGATGCTGCACGTGCGTGCCTTGTCAAAGCTATGGATCTTGGTCTCATCAAACCTTTCAGCAGCCCTTCTTAAAGCTACAATCGAAAAACAGAAATGGAGACTTTTCTTTGTTTCCTCTGTTACATACAGTATAAACTTTTTTCTAATGCTTTTCAACTTCAGAGATTAAAGGATCCATCAACCAGGTTCCAACCATATAACGTAAAGTATTATTTAAGTTTTGCTAAAGCGATACTTTGATTAAAAATGTAAGACTGATTCATTCACATGTGTTTGATTGGACTTGGTTTAACTGTTTATCATTCATGACTAAAGGAATGAGAAGCCAAAGCCAACAGTTCGCCAAAATTACTTTATTAAATTTATTTTATTTAACCAGGAAAAGTCTAAGTAAGATTAAGAATCTCTTTTACAAGAGCGCCCTAGCCAAGACAGGCGGGAGTACAATTTACTGGATTTCAGACATAAAACAACAATATAAATAAATGAGTCAAAAAGTACGAGAACATTTATTAAAATGTTTCATAAATCCTCAACAACAAGGGATCAGAAAGGGTCAATATTAGTTGACTATGCATAGCCTTAATGCTTTATTGCAAAACAGTGGACAATATTTACTTGCCTAAAAGTGTGGCCAAGACAGTCTCATGTTGGTTTGCATGCATCAAAACTTAATTTAATGTGAAAAAACGTTGCTCCTTTTAGTTTTGAATAAAACACTTGTTATGCTGTTCTATTACATTATCTTGTTTATGAACATTATTATACATTACTTTGCTTGTGACTTTAGTCTTTGGCTTACAGTATGTAAATATCAGGAAAAACTCTAACTAATGCTGGTACGCAAATACTACTTGTGTTTCCACCAAATCTACCAGGGTAGAAATGTAGAGCCGGGGTAGAAGTTTACCCCTAAAAAAGACCCTGCAAGAGGTTGTGTAGTATGACTTTATGAACAAATGAAAACAACAACAACAACAAAAAAGCAAACAACAAAAGAGTCAGGTTTAATCTGGAATTATTTACTATAGTTTTGTTTTATCTCTTAAACTTGTTTAGTTTCTATTTAAGTGGATTTTTATTTATTAACTCATTCATGGTGATATGTTTAACTTCTACATAATTACATTTGTTTGAATTGTTTGTATAATGAGGCACTTGTGTACTTTTTAAAAATTCTCAATTAAAAAAACCCATTTTACTTTGATGACTGAAAATGTTTTTCAGAAAATACAATTTCAAAATGATCCCTACACAGACCTTGTGTATTCACAAAAAAAAATAAAAAATAAAAATCAGATGTTCTAAAGTTTAATGTCATAATCACCAAAAAAAATACCATTCATTGCAGGGGTTAATATCATTTATCTTCCTATAAGGTGTGTGTTGTTGAAATGAGGGGAGAGAGGTTAATTCTTTTAACATTTTGATAAGAGTCTTATTTTCTTTAATGACACTAAACAAAGCACTTATCTTTTCATTGTTAATCAATTAAGTCATTTGCAAAGTAATACAGCCTGATTAGTATAACCTTTCTGGGACTCCAGACACCAGAAACGCAGAATCATGGGCCACAGGAACCTTTAAGGGGATACTTCAAAATATGTTTTTCTTTGCCTGGAAGTTTTCTTCATGTGATGCAATATGACGCTTTTTGCATCACATGAAGAAAACTTCCAGGCAAAGAAAAACACATTTATCTCGTCTCAGGGCAAAATGAGGGCTGGATTCACGACCATTCAACACTACTACCATGTTTCTAATGATACACAGCTTCATGTAAATGGGTGAAGTATCTCTTTAAGTTCCTTGAAGAGAAGGTTGGAACGGGGCCAAAGGTACAAGACAAACAGGCACAGAGAGAGCACCCTCAATATTATTACAGGACACAGGTGAGACACATCTGGTAACCACTTGTGCTGGAGACACTGTGGGAACACAAGACATGACACATGATGGTAACAAAATAAAATGCACACTAATCTGGAGTTGTGACACTATTTTATGAAGGGAATTGCCTTCTACTATAAAAGAAAAATACTTACATCTTTTTTTCTCACTTACAAACAATACACACATATCTTTTACTTATTTTACAGTATTTTGTTGCTAGTAAAATTTTCCATTAGGTTATGACCTTAAAGGCTGATTTAGCTGCAAAATAATCAATGTGTTGTTTTTAAAGCATATGAGCTGCAATGATGAGAGTAATCACCATATTGCTGCTGAAAATGGTTTCATTCAGAAAGTCGTTAAGTCACTTTGTTCACTTCTCAAGTCTGGACTTTGTATTTTCAAACTGAATCTGCGAGGTTTAAAGTTTTGTATTTGTCAAGTTGCTGGTTGAAGGCTTCATTTCCTGATATCGCAGCTAGGATGTCTCCTCGACAGCAAAAAGTCACCTTCTCTCACCCGTTTAGCGGGGGCGGATGACCCCACCCGGTTCGCCATTTCAACGTCTGTTTTCGAGTCACCTGACAATTAAGGTGGATGAAGTTTCCGCCGCAGCACATTGACAGACAGAGCACCAAAGGATAGGAAGAAGTTACTTTTGGGCTTCAAGGTAAACTGTATCTGCTTTGCTAACCTACCTTTTGTTTTGTTTTTTTAACTTTCTAAAAAAACTGAATTTAGCATTTGGATTAGAATTAGGATCCTCAAAGCGTTTTATTGGCATGTTGATGTTTGGTTGGATGAGGTTGGTCTTGGGTTAAGGACTGTTTTGAGTTACGTTACTAAATCGTGGCTCATTCAATAGCGAAACGAATGCTTAATTTTACAATTAAAACATGGATTAATGACTGCCCGTGGATATTGTTAAGTTTAATATCAGAGTCATTCCTAACGTTCGGTGACATTTGAGTCCCCATGACATATTATGGTGTATTTTGTTTACAACTGGGTCAATACTCTTTTTACAAAACTTGCTTTTGGCTACTAACACAAATAGTCTCTCAAAACAGAGAGGGAGAAATGGAGAAGGGACAGGGAGGAAGGAAGGAAAAAGAAAACATCAGAACAAATTAAACACCGGGAAATAACTTGCTTGTGCCAAGCAGACAAAGGTGTGGTTGTTTTGATATCAAAGAGGTTTGTTTTGAAGAAGAGGACAGCGGACATTCCTCTGATGAACCATCAAGGCCAGAGATCATCTCCACAGAATGCATCGGGCAGTGGTGCATTGTCAGCTATGATGGGGAGCCTTACCCAGGAATCATCCTGAAAGTTGAAGATGATGTGGAAGTAAAATGCATGCATAAGAACGGGGCCAACAATTTTTTTCTGGCCAGGTCCACGAGAAGACATCAGCTGGTACAGAGATGACCAGATTGTGTGCCTTATGAAGGAGCCACTACCTCTGAATAAGAGGTCTTTCCAGCTTGAGAAAAAACTATGGAGTTTCTTAGAGAATAATCTTGGGATCTGGTTAGGAAAATAGTTAGCGTTTCCTCAAACATCTGTTGGTTAGTAACAGTAATTTTTTTCCCTATGTTGTTTAATGGTTAGGGAGTAAATATGAAGTTTGAGGTGGAAAGGTTCCTGTTTTGGTCAGGGGGTGGGGTAGATGAATTGTATTTCTTTAATAATAGGAACTTATATGGTAATTTTGTTTATTTGTTGTGGCGGGGTTAAACACCCCCCAAAAAGTTTGAAAACACACAGGCGTAGTCGAACACTGTGATTGGTGGATTTATTTTTCACCGGCCTCCACAAGTGTGCACAATATTTACAAAAATGTGAAAAATCCAAAACAAAAAAAATAGAAAAAAAATATTTACAAAAAATATTTACAGAACAAAACTCCAACATGAGTAGTTAGCAAAAAACTTTTCTTCCTCAAGATGTCACCTCCTCTGTAACTTGACTTCCGACTCCCGAAGGTTTCAAACAGCCTTCCTTTTAAAGAAAAAGCCCCTCCCACCGGGCGTTATGATTTGCATAATATTTCTAAACTGTTACATTTTCTTATAAATGAATGGAGTTTCCACATGTAACTCCCTGTGGATGCCTCACCACTAACTTACCCTTTTTTACCTGAACCTTTTAATCACCAGACAGCCACATTTCTGTCAATATATTTAAAACAAACATTTAAGCAATCAATAATATCACGTGATTGTGATTCAGCGCCACGTCCGCCTATTTAACTGGCGGAAATGTACCGCCTCTGTTTGCATCAGAACCAGTGGGTGTGGACTGTAGCTGTTTCCGTTCAACGTTCGTGAAGCTTTTTTACGGCCCTCATGGGCGCTGTCATCTTGGAATTTTGACGTCATTTGCAACCAGAGTCTGCGCAGTAGGGTCCGGCGGGAGGAGCCCTGGCAACACGCCCCGCCCATTTAGCGTACCGCTCTGATAGCTTACGCAGCCCAGCTACGCCAAGAACTTAAGAATCTTTACGGATAGAAATTCATCTACCGACCATAGAGGTGAGTACAAAACCACCATATATTTCAAGTCAAATATCTAAACGTAGTTCATTCAGAAATTAAGAAAACCACACTTTTTATATTAATTATTGAATTTAAACGTTTTTTCGTATCCTGTATGTCTTGTATATTGCTACTGGATGCCTTGAATTTCCCTCGGGATCTACAGGTCCTTCTCAAAAAAGTAGCAAATTGTGATAAAGTTAATTCTTTTCCATAATGTAATGATAAAAATTAAACTTTCAAATATTTTAGATTCATTGCACACCAACTGAAATATTTCAGGTCTTTTATTGTTTTAATACTGATGATTTTGGCATACAGCTCATGAAAACCCAAAATTCCTATCTCAAAAAATTAGCATATCATGAAAAGGTTCTCTAAACGAGCTATTAACCTAATCATCTGAATCAACGAATTAACTCGAAACACCTGAAAAACATTCCTGAGGCTTTTAAAAACTCCCAGCCTGGTTCATTACTCAAAACCGCAATCATGGGTAAGACTGCCGACCTGACTGCTGTCCAGAAGGCCATCATTGACACCCTCAAGCAAGAGGGTAAGACACAGAATGAAATTTCTGAATGAATAGGTTGTTCCCAGAGTGCCGTATCAAGGCACCTCAGTGGGAAGTCTGTGGGAAGGAAAAAGTGTGGCAGAAAACGCTGCACAACGAGAAGAGGTGACCGGACCCTGAGGAAGATTGTGGAGAAGGGCCGATTCCAGACCTTGGGGGACCTGCGGAAGCAGTGGACTGAGTCTGGAGTAGAAACATCCAGAGCCACCGTGCACAGGCGTGTGCAGGAAATGGGCTACAGGTGCCGCATTCCCCAGGTCAAGCCACTTTTGAACCAGAAACAGCGGCAGAAGCGCCTGACCTGGGCTACAGAGAAGCAGCACTGGACTGTTGCTCAGTGGTCCAAAATACTTTTTTCGGATGAAAGCAAATTTTGCATGTCATTCGGAAATCAAGGTGCCAGAATCTGGAGGAAGACTGGGGAGAAGGAAATGCCAAAATGCCTGAAGTCCAGTGTCAAGTACCCACAGTCAGTGATGGTCTGGGGTGCCATGTCAGCTGCTGGTGTTGGTCCACTGTGTTTTATCAAAGGCAGGGTCAATGCAGCTAGCTATCAGGAGATTTTGGAGCACTTCATGCTTCCATCTGCTGAAAAGCTTTATGGAGATGAAGATTTAATTTTTCAGCACGACCTGGCACCTGCTCACAGTGCCAAAACCACTGGTGAATGGTTTACTGACCATGGTATTACTGTGCTCAATTGGCCTGCCAACTCTCCTGACCTGAACCCCATAGAGAATCTGTGGGATATTGTGAAGAGACAGTTGAGAGACGCAAGACCCAACACTCTGAATGAGCTTAAGGCCGCTATCGAAGCATCCTGGGCCTCCATAAGACCTCAGCAGTGCCACAGGCTGATTGCCTCCATGCCACGCCGCATTGAAGCAGTCATTTCTGCAAAAGGATTCCCGACCAAGTATTGAGTGCATAACTGAACATAATTATTTGAAGGTTGACTTGTATTGTATTAAAAACACTTTTCTTTTATTGGTAGGATGAAATATGCTAATTTTTTTAGATAGGGTTTTTTGGTTTTTCTTGACTTTTTTTGCCAAAATCATCAATATTAAAACAATATAAGGCTTGAACTACTTCAGTTGTGTGTCATGAATCTAAAATATATGAAAGTCTAATGTTTATCAGTACATTACAGAAAATAATGAACTTTATCACAATATGCTAATTTTTTTAGAAGGACCTCTATCTATCTATCTATCTTCTTTAACTCTGTGGGTTATTAAACCTTTTATTTTTGGCAAAAAACGAACTAAAACTCTTTTTAGCTAAGTTAGCAACATAAGCTGTGAACAGATCTAACATATGCTGGTGAAAATATGTTATATGATAGAAAGAAGTGGTGCACATAGTACTAAAGTTGTATCTGCTGTCAGTAGTCACTTCAGTTCTATGTACATTTACACAAAAAATGAGTATATGTGAGAGTTTATGTTTCTGTGCATAACTGTGGAGTTGGTAAATGAATCTGTTTCATTAAGGTTTCTGTTTGTATGGACCTTTTCTCTGGTTCTTTTCCTTGTCTAAGATGTTTATCTCATTGTTTTTTAATATCCTCATTTTAGACACAAGGAAGAAGAAAGATGGCTGATACAGATACCCCTGCCTGATGGTCTCCCTTACTTTGTTCTCCTCTCGGTGAACACCTTTGGACTGTGGAAGGAAGAGAGCATGCAAACTCCTCACAGAGAGACTCCTGTCAGACAGGGATTCAAACCAGTAACCTCCTCACTTTTATAACTGAACCACTGTTCAGCCAATGTGTTATACATAAAATAAAGTATTCATTGATTTAAACCTTTTCTCTCCTGTTTTAAGCTGTAAAAATATAGAATGTCTCATGTTCTTGTAGGGCAATGACAGAAGTCACAGCTGGGAAACAAATAGCTTTAAAAGTACTTCAACACTCGAGTACTTAACATTTAATGTAGGTTAGTGTTAAAGACAGCATGCACATAAAGACAGTAAAGTGGTATGATACAGACTGAGAAGGCAATTACATTATTATATTTTATTCAATCACATGAAATGTAACACTAGTCTTGTAACTTTAACAAATACAGGTTGTGCTTAAAAACAGTGTGGTATTTTAAGCTACTTTCTTTCACTTGATTGTTCAGTTAGATGGAGGTAGTATTTAAGGTTTTTGTGGGTTATACAGGTTTGAAAAAGGCAAATGAATGCACAGTATTTTAAAGTTATAGCAGATAACAAAAAGAAAATGTGGCTAATAAGAAAAACCTCAGTATTAAACAGCCTCTCTTTTCTTCCATTCATCTTTTGAATGAATTGTCAAACATTGCTCAGGAGATGCGAGCTGCATCCTCTGTGGCTCAGGCACGACAATCGGCCCACTGTTTCGCATCAGACCGCCGTCCAGTGCTGTGTAAGATCAGACCAAACGGTAAGAGAAGCAGTGCTCAGGTCCTCCAATCCGCCCCGTCTTACAGAGCAGGCTTTGGAGGGGGGAGCACACCAGAGAGGACGAGCTGCAAGAGAGAGAGAGACAACATGAGAAAAAGGAAATCCTCAGTTTAATGTATAATATGTTGGTGAAAACAGGGAAATACCTATTAAAAGACATAAAATCTTCATTAATGATTGTAGATGCAAAATAAAAAAACATTAACATATAATTTTGGGAGAAACGTGATCTTTATGCCTTCTTTTATTGAGCCTGTATGTCTCCTAACCACTATAACAAGCAGCCTGTTTTTGTAGTCTGTCAGGTTTTGTCAAGTTATAACACAATTTATTAATAAGCGTCATTAAATGTACAACATGATCAACTTGTGATTATTGGATTGGTAATGTGTGTGTAAGCTCATGCTGAATATTTGGCAGGTTTAAGCAGCATGATGCTCGGTTAATATTATATTACACCACCGCTGATTGTTTGTGTTCACCTTTCTGTTAGTCTCTTAAATCAGACGTTATATTAAATCCGAGCTTACTTTAGTTTTATCCTGATATCTAGAGAAATATTCTACCTCATTATACAGTATTATAAATATCAGGCTGCATGGTGACATGTTAATGTCTGTATAACACACTCTTTACACAGACTGTAAACATGTTCACATTAGTAATGATACAGGACTGTATCGACTCCAAGCCCTATTGTCGCTGGAGAGGAAAACCCTGGGTTCGGTTTATTTGTATGACGCGCTGCTCGGAAGCACAGACTTCAACCAAATGCGTTTTTGTGGCATTTAATTAAAAGAGTGTCGTTGTTTCACATACAGTACATTGCAGATCAGTGTACACGTTTATGGCTGTATTCCAGTGCTGAATGAATGAAGCGAACGGTCAACAAAAAACTACGGCAACCCCCGGCCCCCTCTCTCTCCTACAACTTTTCCAATTCACAAAAAAAGGAGGTGAGCCTTATAAAAACTCCGCCCGTGAACACGTGACCTCGAACCCTGCACGTCACCACACAGTCGTGAGTGACAGGCCCCATTACCTCATTTATGGCTCCTACAAGGACAGATTTATAGTATTTAGCTTTGTTTTTGTCCTTGATACTTTTAAAAAAAAACCTTACCAGACCTATTTATTATTTACTGAAACATAACTGTACAGTCAATGAACGGCATCTATGAGCTGATTTTAATTACCATGTTTTTTATTTTAAATACAATTTCACTAACAAAAATAATATAACAATATCAAGAAACACAGTATGTCAGTTCTTAGGTTTGCTCATATTAATAAGTAAAATAAAAAGATAAATCATGCCTAACTAACCTAGCCTAGACTGCTAATATGTTAGCTCGCTGATAACACTTTAAGCAATGACACATAAATCACACTTTATTACTTACCGTAAAAACTGCAAAGATGCGTTAGAGTCCACAGGTCCGTGACATTAGTTTACTGCAGAAAAAACAGCTTTCACCAGCTCAGAAAAGACGAAAAAACTGAACAGAAAAGCTCCGTGGCGTCTTGGCTTCACTTCACGACGTAACGACTTATTTACCCAGAGCGCTACGCAAGATCAACGGCTGTCAATCATCGCCATGTATGACGTAAAATCCCGTTTTTTAACCTCAAATAACTTATTTAAAACAAACTTCACAGAAAAATGAGCACTTGAACACCATGTAGGGTGATAATATCTAATGATCACAGCAGAGTTTAGGTCTGGAAAAAAATTATGTGACGAGTATTTTAACTTAACAGTTTGACCCACATCCCGTTTGTTATCATTGAGGAGGCGGGGTTTATTGAAGAAACACTCCTCAATGTCGAATTATGTCTTTAATGACAGAGATGAAGGAGCCCTACAATAATACAAACGATTGCAGGATAAGTGAATAGTAATAATTCCCAAATGTGACCATACAATATAACATAGGTCATAACATATTACAACATTACACATAATGTGCAACCGTTGTATTCATTCCGTTTTAAAACATTAAACATTGGACTTACATGAATTAGGCTGAACGGCACAACCAAACACCGTGTCATGAACGTAACCATAGCAACCAAAATGGCCGGTCCCTAACTGAGCCGATCATAGTACAATACTACATTGCCCCCTAGTGGCCAGTGATAAATCCTACATTTATGACCTATACTGCAGCCAGTCAGTAGGGGGAGCTCTAAAAGCTTCACTCCACAAGGGACCTTACCTTTACAGTCTATGATCAGAACGGGAAGCCGCGGAGCGTGCATCCAACGCCCTTAATAGTGAGTGCGCTGAAAGTTGATATAAATGTATGACACCCTTGGTCGCGCTATGGAACGGGAAGGGAAAGGAGGAAGATGATGTGTTTAATTGCGTGATAAGGAGCATTGGCAGAGGGGAAAGTTTGGTGCGCGTGTGTGTCAGTGTACGTGCTAGCGTGTGTGTGCGCCTGCACTCAGTGATGGAGCCACTCCCTCACATTTAAGATCCCCAGTAGCTTCTGTGTTAAACAGTAGCTACTCTTCATGGGGTCTCCATATTTAGGGTGGTTGCCTGAAAGGCAAACCACACTACTACAATAGGTCATATTATTATTATTATTATTCTCTTTATTATATCCTCAAAACGGGCCACGCTACTCCTCCCACAGCGTTTGCGCCACACACACAAGAAAGGTATCAAAATGACCGGCTTGGCCCCAAATGTGTGCTATTACTTTGTGGAAACCTCGGCCACACGGTTTGGACACAAATCGCGTTTAAGTGACAAAAATGGAACATATTTGTCAATCGCATCCGGAAGTCATTGTTGCTCGCATATATAAACAAACTACTTCAAAATAAAGCTCCGACTGTCCTGGTTAAACAGTGTATAGCCTGTATCGCCAGCTTTTACTTTGAAGAGCTTCAAGGAACAGAAGTGTGTGTTTAAGGGTGCGTGCTGTGTTGTCCGCTGTCATAGACACCGGACAGTCTGTATTAATATATGTAGTCATACGATTTATTATAAATCCCACTCTGTTGTAAGAGAGCGTGCGCGCGTGTGTGTGTATGTGTGTGTGTGTGTGTGTGCGTGTGTGTGTGCGCGCAGTGGGGAAAGACGGAACGCGCGGTTTGGAAACAAACAGAAACACAAGCTTTACGTCTGTCGGTCGTCTATCCCATTACAACTTTAAACTTTTTGTAGTAGCCTAATATATGTGCACGCATTAAACTGTGGAGTGTGTGTGCTGTTGTGCATGTTTGTGTGGATTACGTGCGCTGTGAACTCACGTCAGGAGAATCCTGCACTATACACTGTATTTTCTACAACAACGTGAGCACTGGGCTGCATCAGGAATAAACAATAAAGACATAGTGCTGCATTTGCACAGGCCGTGTAATCGAGTTCCATGTCTCTCTCTCTCTCTCTCTCTCTCTCTCTCTCTCTCTCTCGCGCGCGCGCGCGCGCGGCACCGTAATGCGTTGTACAGATTTGCCGTTTTTACGAGCAGCTCCCATACAATGTAAAGGTGAATGATCGACACTTGCACCTTCTACAAATTGTTTTTTAATTGATTGAGTGTGATTTCAAAGTTCACATATGCTGTGTGTGTGTACATTGATTAGTTGTTGAGCTTGTATTATTAAGCTCAGTAGGCTACTTTTGAGATTGAGTGTGCGTGCGTTTGCTGTGTCAGTGTGTGTGTCAGTGTGTGTGCGTGCATGTTTGGGACAGCAGTAAGAATGGTGCCATCTAACAGCTACAACAGAACTCTGTCCCACTGAAACAATGATGTCATCACTCTAACTGACCTGCCATTCAGACTGGGACCACACTCGCAATTTTAAAACATGAGTGAAAACTGAAATTCTGGAGTCAGTTAGAGTGAGAGCCCAATGTGTGTGTATGTGGTGCGTGACTGTCAAACAAACAATTTGTCATTGTTGTCAAACAAAACAGCTACGCTAAAAACAGCCACTTTCTCCTCTAACTTACAGCACTTATGTGTGTTGATGTACTTCATCTTAAACCTGCAATATGCTCTTTACATAAAAAATGATTTATCTATCAAGGAACGGAAGTGTGTGTTTAAGGGTGCGTGCTGTGTTGTCCGCTGTCACAGCACCGGCATAATGTGGAAGTACGACGAGGACGCGCTAACAGTTTTACTGCAGTATAACTCAGAAACACGTACACAGACGGCAACCACCCTCACAATTTCTGTTGGAATTGTCTAGTTTCATTGACAATATTTCCCTAACCCTAAAATTAATAGATTATAATATCCCGAGCTAGACTAATATCATTTTCTGATAGTTTATAAAGCCCTCCTTCAGATCAAATGTTGAAATCATGAACATTTTGACATTTTTTTATGAAAAGGTATCGAGCTGAAAGGGCACCGAAAGCAGGAATGACTCATCATTCTTTGTAAATGTGTGTGTGTGTGTGTGTGTGTGTGTGTTTTAAGAGAGCAGGTTCGAAATAGAGCTATATGGCAAGTGACTCAATTACACTGAGAAAAGTCAAAGTTGAAGAAGAGAGATGAATTTAAGAGAGAAAGACTTGGTTATCAGGAGGGTTTCATTACGAAAAGGATATTTTAATACAGACCAACGAAAAGAGGTTAGAGATGGAAGAATCTAACCAGACTTTTTATCTTACAGGAGGAAACTATCCGTGACCAAGAGGTAAAGGCAGCTGGATGTGTGTTAAACAAGGCTTTCTCAGCACTAGTCCAAAAACATGAACGGTAGGTTTTCTGAATTATTTCTCCAACTTAACCATCAGTAGCGCCATGATTACAATGAATATATCGTCTTTACAGTATGGACACTCCTCACTCTGCTGGTGGTTGCTGCACTGGCTCAGTGCCCTCTAGTCACAGCAAGTCCAGGCATGTCCTCTCTTATTTATCCAATCTTAGGATGAAAAAGAAAAGTCACATTTTCTTTGATATAAAATACATACTTTTTAATGTTACAGATGCACGACCTGTAGCAGGTACATCCATGTATTTCTGTGAGAAGCAAGGATGTGCAGCCAACGTGACATCTGTGTATTGCAGCGATGAACAGCTCTTGAACAGCAGTGTCATCCCAGATTGCACAGGCTTTCCACCAATCAACAGTGTCTGTAAGCATGATGGCCGTGCCTTCGCTTTCATTAATACCGATGGTGGTTGTGATTTTGAACGTGAAGGTGAAGGTCATATTGCATCAAAAAAATGTCAAGGTATTTATCTTACTTGCTTTTTTTTGCATACATCTACATTCTGTTTTATGAGCCTTGTTTGTTTGTTTGTTTGTCTTTTCCTCTGAATTTTCCTGAAAGTCATTAAGGTTACATTTTAGTTTGAAGGCTAAGTCAATACCCCCTGCACACATGACTTAATGACAAGATGACTTGCACACAAGTATCCCTGGTCTAATGGGTTTAAATAACCATGTAAATAAGATCTTTATGTATTTATAGTGTTAACTCTCAGTATCTCAAAGGTGACATGATTATTTAGTCTTCTGTAATTTTGAACATTCAGTAATAGTGTTCACAAACTGAAATGCAGCAGAGTTTTTTTTGTCAGTAGACTGATTCAGTCCACATCCACATGTTAGCTGTTGAAGCTCTGCTGTCAATGTTTTGCTGGCTTCAACTTTCATTATCCCCTTCACAAAAAGTAATGAGCCACATACTCACACAATGAGCTGTAGCTACTCTGGTCAGCTCAAAAAAGGACTTCACGTTTTGAACTGATGTCCATAGACGTTTAATCTTCTTTATATCTTTGAAGTCAAGGAACACCGTGAAAACTAAAATAAAAAGGACAAATACTGTTTTAAACTCTTCATGTCATTATTTACATAAATTACAAATTCAGGTAAACAGAGCACTACAAACTAAAACTTTACCGTGTGCGCCTGTATGACCAGCAGTAGAGTAGGAATCGTTGTCTTATTTCACTGTTTTTTCCGACCTCTTGACTCTTTTTTCTCCCTCCGTTCCTTAAGTTTCTCTCGTCTTCTCCCGGAATAAATCTTGCACTTGTTGTCATGGCAACCCATACACAACTCTGTAGCGCCAGCTACATGAGCCTCTCTATCTAAATGTTTTGTCATGGAAATGTTTCTGTTCACTTTGCCCTCATTGGTAGTTTTTTTGACTTTCCCGTTTACAATATTACAATTCCACAGATTTGCCTGATACAAACAAAAAGTAACATTGTATACAAATCAATCAGCTTTTATGGTGTCCATCAGCTAATGGCATTCAGTCAAATAATACTTCACTTCTCGTTTCCCCCACTAGACAACAACACAATTTGTGCTTTAGATAGAGGTAAGCTTTCCTGCAGACACATACTTTGCATCATGTTACTCAGTGTTTTGACTCACCCTTGACTTATTTTTCTCTCTCGTATACCAGTCACTGGATCTCCAGCCACACATCTGAGTGCTTTACTCATTGGTGTTGGAGTTGTATGTAAGTTCTGAACAGAAGCAAATCTGTTGAATTTTTCTTGCTTCCACCTTAAGTCCTCTGCTTGCTAATGAGCTAAAGTCTCCAGAAGACAATCATTAATATTTCTTTCATGTCAACAATGTCTGCCATTTTATGCTGGTTGTTAGATTAGAGAAAACATGCTTTTGGCTACTAACACAAATGGTCTCTTCTCTGCCATCCTTACAGTATGTCCTCTTGCTTTTACTAAGTACTCAAATGCTTGTCTAACAAATACTAAAAATCAGGTAGGGATACTTTTTTTATCATGGTTTTTTTAAGTCAACATTGTCATTAATATCCATCTCTTGGTTCCATCTCTTAGCAGTTGTAGGCCTTGTTGCCTTACTTTTGTTTGCCATAATCATCCTCAAAAAGAGACTAGGTAATGTAAATACATAATTATTGTACATACAATCATTTAATACTTCACACTTGCATATCCTGATTTTCAAAATGAATTTGTTTCAGAAAACATATGTTGACTACACTACTAAGAGAGATTGAAAACTCCACAGAAAGTAGTGATAGGTAAGTGAACATTAAATTGGATCAAATTATGTTCAAATGTAGATGTAGTTATTCCTGATCTGTTTATTTTTCTCAATCAGAGAAACTCTCAGTGGTCCTGGCTTGGCTGACAATGGCAACTTCTTCTTTACAATCCAGATGGAGCTCCTGCCATCCTAATACATGTATAGTCTTATTTGTCTTAGATTGTGTTATAGAAATGATAATGATGAAACATGGATGGGAAGCCCCAAAGCTACAGAACCCCCCTTTCATCCAATTCCATGCATTTCTTTTTTTGTGTGTGGTATATTTGACATGAAAAGGAAAGGACAGGATGACACATGCACTTTACCAAAGTGATAAAGAGTTAGATCCACTGAGAATAACCCTTGTGTGTACATACTTCCACACTAAGGCCTTGTTCACACTGCACCTACAAAAATCAGATTTTTAGCACATCCAGATTTGTATGTGGTTTGATTGTTTGCCAGTCTGAACACAAAAAGCCACAAGATCTGATTTTTCCAAATCTGATTCCTACAGATCCGACTCGATCTGAACGACTCGGTTGTTTTAATGCGTCTTCTGTGTGACTCTCAATGCGACGCCATCGGAAAAAAACTACGACGTAGATCTGGCAAGTTAATTTTGATAAGATAACTTTGGTCGATGAAAGAAAAACGCAAGAATCAAAACAAACTGAGCGTAACCTGTTACCATAGAAATCAATGTGGATCAGACCACATCAATATGGACAGGCAGATCAGATCATGGCAATTCGTAATGTGGACAGTCAGTCAGATCGGATACTGATCAGATTTGGGGGAAAAAAATCTGATTGAAATGGGCTGCAGTCTGAACGAAGTCTAAGTGCAGCTGTAAAGACTGACAAGAATTACACCTTGATGTAAACGGTCAGTCCTTGCCTTTACTTGAAAAGTTTACAAAAACTTTCTGTAAATGATGTCACAGCTCTTGTCAATCAGATTTATGTCTTTGAAATATTGTGTTTTCACATTTAAAAACACCCAATAAGGTATTCAAAATGTCTAACACATGCTGCCTTCGATTTTATTAATGTTCAAGTGAACATCAACACTTCCCTATTATCTCACTATTATCTGTCACGAACACAGGTTGAAAAACAGGGGAGGAGGACCCAATTGCAGGTAAAACCAAAGATTTATTTAAACAAGACAAAAGAACAGACTTACTCAAATAATAAATCCAAAATGTCAAAAAAGAGCCAAGAGGAGAAAAACAAAATAATGTAATCCGCAGGAGCAGGGAGACGACCGACATGTTACACCAACAGACAACACACAATGAACTGACAGAGGGGAAGGAACACAGAGACTAAATAGACAGCGGTAATCAAACACAGGTGAGTCTGGTTACGCAGGTGAGGACAATCAGGGCAATCAGACAGGAGGGGAACACATGAGGAGCAAAGAACAGAAGACAACTACAAAGTAAAATGTGACACTGAAAACACAATCTAAAATACAACTAAAACAGGAAACACTTAAGATTAGAACTTTCATACAAATCCGAAAACACTGGGGAAAAATGAGAACTAAAACAAGAAAAGAAATCAAAACAATCATAAAGCTTGGGCCAGTAGTTCATCTATTGGGCTACTTTGCAAGCTCAATAGCCATGCTATCAAACGTCTTTTGCTGGCCATCACAATAAAAATAAAAATGGTATCATTTTAAATTGGGAATAATGTTAACATACAAAATGTTAACATAAGATTTCAAAGCGTGGCAGCCCATTTTAGATTATATTTTATACGGAAAACCTCAGATCCAACATGATCAGTCTTAACTTGTGCCTCTCGGTGTCTAATTTTATTACTTTACTTTCTTTGTGATTCATAGATTAGTTTGACATTTTTAATGCCCATAGGCAGTATCTTGGTATACATGTATCTTGTTTCCAGTATTTTCCCTTTTTTTATAGCCTATAGTTTGACAAAAAGTGTTTTTACATTTAAAACAGGCCATTTTAAAAGCTATAACACATGCTGCATTTGATAAAAATGAGTATATTTCTTGTATTTGCAATTATTTTGTAATCAAATCGAATCGAATTTCATAACATTTACATTTAAAAAAAACAAAGTGGATTTGTGTGAGCATAATAACCTGTTTTTGCAGAACGACTACTGAACTGATAGTTGTTTTAAAGATGGATCCCCACCACTCCACACAGTAAGATACAGTATGTATTGAAGTATCAGTGACCTTAAAATGAAATATATCACATCTTCTCAGTATATATTTATATCAGGGATATCCAAACGAATGCAATATATACTATCTATTAAAATAAATGTTTCTATGATATTATTATGTGGAGAAAAGAAACTGAATTTATAATCTTGTTCTTTGTAATAAACTGTAAACTCAAGTCTTCTGTGGTATGGTCATTCCCAACTTTAGACCAGCAGGGGGCAGTCGAGAGTCATGTTTCGTGTCCGGTGGCGTACTGAATGGCATGCTTGTATGTAAAGAGGCTGGGCAGGGACAGAGAAAACACACAGGGCTTCTTGCTGCTGGAGGAGTGCCTGTGCAGTTGTACACAACGCAGATTTTGGTGTTAATAAACAGTACGTATATGTTTCTTTATCGCTTTTGTTTATGTGAGAGGGGGATTCGACTGTTTAAGGTCAGGGTTTCCTGCAAGGACTGTCTGCAGCAACCAATCTGAGGAGAATATTGTTTCTAATCGACTACCCAGAGGAGAACGAGTGGCTGGTGGTAAGACTACTGTCAGTCTGTTTCACCTAGTGCCGATCATTTGATGGTTAGTTAATGTGTATGTAAGCCTATACCAGTTAAAAAGATCATGTTTAGATGTGTGTGTTTCCAGCTGTTCGACAGGTGAAAAAAATTGCAGGTGCGCAATAGTCTACCAACAGCTCAGATACAAGGCTGTTATTAGACTTAAATAGACAACTGTTTTTTAGTCTCCCACACTAAAGTTTATATTTAAAAAAAGACAAGTAAGACACTATATTCTAATATGGGGTTGGACAATGGCTTTGCTCATTTAACTCCCACCTTTAAATAATGAAATTCTTGTTTGGGATTATGTGCTTGTCATCTAACCAGTGCACTTGTAGGACAGTTGTGTGTCTTCTGTCGGCTGGGGAAACGTCTCGTTGTATTATTCTGTTGTCTCTTAATGAGGAAGTTTGTTGTTTATGTGCCACAACTCTTTCTTTTACTTTAACTGAGAAACTGGAAGTCCTTCTAGTTTGATGGGAAATGAGGCAAGCTCTTTGAAGCTTGTGCAACACATGGACAGTGGACAAGGAAGACATTCAAAGAAAACATGATAATAATAGGCCTAATGGAAATCTGTCCATAAGTGCCTGGTGTGAATGAGTGTAAAATACAGCTTAAGACCTTATCACATTGCTGTTGACATCTGGCTCACTTTGACCTTTTGTAAACCAAATCATACAGATGCTAAATCCCTCTTGGGTAAACCTTTAGTTCATCTTGTTGTAGTTTTTCCCAAATATATTGTTTTTGCACGTTATGAGATCCTGCACTGACCAACCCTTCATTTTACCTTCATGAGATTCATTAACTGTCACATTATTATTCTTCTTGGCAGTGGAGTGCTACATTTCTCTTCCTGGTAGTGTGCAGTCAGACTCTCACTGTGAAATAGCTTTGCCAGTTTAAAAACAGGAGATCACTAGTGATTTGTGCAGTATACTGGTAGATTTACACCTGTTTGACTAAACTAATATCATATCCTTTTAAAATAGTTTACTGAGTACTGAAATATTGTGTTTCAAATAAGGAGTTTTGTTTGTGATGAGAAGTTTGGATGTTTATTTGATCTAGTTTTCTTGTCTCTTGAGAGAAGCACATTAAATCATCTTCTGATCTTGAAAAAAATAAAACGGTTTCTGTAGAAATGACTCAGGTGTCAGAAATGTATAGTAAAGCAGCATCATTTGTTTGCCTTTTCTCAAGTTGACCAATACAAACCACTCCATCTTAAAACATCATGACAGAACCATCCTGAATGTACCTGCTAAATTGTGCACTACATTGTGACCCTTTGCATGCTGTCGTCCTGTGGGTCTATTATATCTGTATTGCAGAATGCTAATAGAGCCACATATGTCAAAATATATTGTGATACTAAATTTATCACGCACACTGGATTATTACTGTTTTGGAGATCTTTAAAATTAGGGCGATAGGTGTAACACACAACATAAGGCTGTGGTTTCTTATAGGAGCTTCCTGTTTGTTTGTTCCTCATTTGACTGGCCGGCAGGGGAGTTGGTCTCACTTGGGTCAGGTTGGTCAGCTTGCCACAGAGGATTTTTGAAAGGGAAAACTCATGTAAATCCCATCCTATCTCCTTGGGACAAACACCTGAGCTCCAGTGTTATGCTATCTTCTGCCCTTGCACTGATGCATTGCTTGTCAGAGTGAGCAGCACCTGTGTTTTTCCATTTGAGTGGCAGCAGGAGTGTCACAAGGTTGTAGAGCCAAAACTTTATCAACACAAATCATGCTTGTACTCTGTTGGATAATAGATAGGGATAAGCTGGTGATGCTAATTGCAACATTTATACATTTATGTGTACTCATGAAAAACAGAGACACCTTTTATCGTTTTTCTGCTGTATGAGCTTCTTGTGAAGAGGTAGCAGGACAAAATAACAACTGTGGAGTTTTAGTGTAGTCCTGTGACTATGGGTCAAAGAGCACTCTGTGTACTCTGCGTATACTGCAGCATGGGATCCCAGTTGTGACAGGACCAAAATAAGAGGCATATGAGGCTCGTTAAGACAGTTACATAAGTCAGCCTGAACAGTTCTCAGCGCTCTGTCTGATTCTTGATAGTGTTCTGACTGCCCAATGTCACACACACACACACACACACACACACACACACACACACACACACACACTCTGGTGTGGCCCTGTTGGATCTGGTTACATTAGGGATGTTGTGATTAAGTCATTTCTCACTGTATTGATAATGAAATCTAGGACCTCCTCTCCTCCTCATCTTCACTCCTATCTACAGAGTGTTGTATGCTGGGTCAGAGAAGCGCTAATGTGCCCTGTCTTAGGTGCTATGAGATGAAAGTATGGCAACAGGGTTTGTTTTCTCTCTTTTCTTTCTAATCTATGTCAGTCTTTTCTTGTTACCTTTGCCTTTCTCTGCTCAGTTACATTTAGTCAGATAACTTTAGTTTTAGTCAAGCACCGCAGCAAGTGACAGCGCTGATTTTAAGATTCTTGGATGTTCCCAAACAGCTTTAAAAACCCCATCATCAGTCTTATTGGATTTATATGTTTGGGTTTACATGGGTTTATTTAGAAAAAGTTGTTGGATGACCTAAAATACAACATGTGGTTTGTTGTGCAGATTCTGAACGGTTAATGGGGGTTATGTTTTATGCTGCATGACTATTTCCACTGCCAGCTCCTCATAGGTTGCTACCAATGATTGCTCAGGATGGAAAACTGAAGGAGACATTGTTTATGTATTACTTAAATGAAGAATATGTTTTTTTTCTGTTCTGTGTTACAATTGAACTGATGAAACAAACATGAACTGATGTTTACTATCCTGAATTCTTATTCAGGATCTGATTTGTAAAGCATTTGTTCATTTTGCATCCGAAATTAGAATTGATGGTAGTCAGCCATCATTTGAATCAGATGCTGTTTTCTAATGGTCAGTAGTATGAATCAGTGCACAGATAAAGGTGATGGGTGCTTCGGATCATAAATCCTAAACATGACAGTGGGCAGTTCACTCACACAGTCACACAATGTAACACTGGATGGTTTTGCCTCAACACTTCTCTTCAGTTGTGTCGGACCTCTGCCTTCCTCTCTGTCTTTTATCTGTTTTGTTGTCCTCATTCATCATGAGGCTCCACTCATGTCAGCACATACCACATACTACTGATAGCTACCAGGACTTCATAGTTCACTGTCTTTATTTATCACTACTATGATCATTGTTCAGCCAAGGTGAAATAAAGAAAATGAAACCTCCTGCACATAATTATTTAATTGGAAAAGTTAGAAAAAAAACAGTCATGTCTTACCCTGAGTTCTCCATATGTAAGTTATTATGTTAATTGTAAACTGTTCTCATTGTTGGTCAAACAAAAAAGACTGACATCAATAAAAATATGACAATATATTATAAACTTGTTTACAATTACAAACACAACAAACTCCTGTATAATAATCTCAGCTTTTCTTGTTAGACCTGCAGTCAGCACAATCCCCTCTCTACCTGTGAAATTATTTAGTCGATGTTTTTGTCTTTGCTCCCGCTAAAGTGAAAAAAATCCAGTAAATAATTTAAGGGTCGCTCCACAGATGTTTTTTTTGTGTGTGTTTTATAACTATCTTATGTCAAGAACAATAGCTTAGGTAACAATCTGTAACACCTTGCTTTGGGCTTTCGACTATGATTAGCAGCCTATATTGTACAGCCTTAGGTTGAAGAGATTCAATTGACTGGAATGATCTGGAACAGCTTATTAAAATACACAACCGAATGTTGTTTCGCTAATCAATTTGAGCGGATCAGAAACCAGGAAACCAGCTTCTGGGTAAGGTATTTTGATTCTAGATGTTTTCTTGATCAGTCACAACACTGTATTAACACAAACCTATGTAATTCTTCGAGATGTGACACGTGAGTTAGGATATCAATCTAAAACATATAATCAACTGTTTCATTCCTTTTCCAGTTTTTTTTAAACTATCTTTGCATTTACCCCTCCACCCCCTCTGGCCTCACATCATGTTGGCACCAGCTTTTAGCCAAAGGAGGCCTTCGGCTGTAATTGTGCTTCTCTTTACAGTCCATTGGTCGGTTTGAGGGATACAGGCAGAGCGATTTGTTGGCAGCCATTCAGGAATGTAGATTTTTCTGAGGTTGTGGTGTTTGTTGTTGATTCTTGTTGTTGTTGCTCTGACCATGCTGTCTGACCATGCAAATCTCCTCTTACTCCTACAATTGATTGGTAAGAGAATAATAATCATTCTTCCTGCAACAATATTCAAAGATACCTGTCCGTCACTCTGGTGGTTAAAGGAGAGGAACTTTGGACTTTAGGGCATGGCTGAGTAAAACAGAGCTGGGAATGACTGCGATGGACAAGTCTCTATCTTCCTCTCTCTGTCATGTGACCATGATTGCAATGGGCTGTTAGTGATGTTGTAAACTGAAGCAGGCTGAGCAGATATCACTGGTGGTTGAACATAATAAGCCTGCTGTAATGAGTCCTTGTCTCAGAGAATGTCGAGCTGTAGAGATTATCTCTCCATCAGGGCAGCCTGTCCCTGCCTCGGTGTCTTTGGAATATGTCATCCCCGTTTTCTCTCCATTCACTAATCTCTGTGTGCCCCCCCCCAAATCCTTCACTTTACTCATGTGACTATGGAAACTGAGGGTGACCTCTTCTTCTTCTTCCTCGCCCTCCTTCTCCTCCTCAGTGCTTCTCATACTGGGTTGAACTAAAGGGAGACGCTCTGTGAATTACAAATACAGGCTCAGCCTTCTCAAGACTGTATTGTATTCATATTGTCTAAAGAAACATGCATAACAAGCTTCACTTTTTAATATTTTTTTATTTTGCATCCATTTCTTGCCTTTACTGCCTGTAAAAGGCTTTGGATGAAACTTATGATCCTCTTGTACATCGTTTCATATATCTGTAAATAGCAATCTACACTTAAAAATCTTAAAATCTATTACGCCTTATTGTCTGTGTTTCTTTTCCTTTTTTTCTAGCTGTTCTTTCATGTCACACCTGAAAGGTCATAGGCTCTGTGGGCAACCTCCTTCTACCCTCCCACCTATTGTCTCTCTTTATTCACTGATGACTAAAGGTCAAATACCATCCACAGTTCAATTGAACATAAAGCTTGGTTGTCTGGCCATTGTTATAGCTTACTAAAACAAGTGGGGAGATTTCTTACGATGATTCCTCTCTGTGTGATGATGCGTTTGTTCTTCTTGCTCGTGTTCTTCTCGTGTGTCATTGGCATTACAGTGTTTACAACAATACGACATGGAACCCTACTGTGTGCATGATACGATCCATCCAAAACCAAAGAGATCAATACCAAAATATGGTAGCATGCTGGGCTACATAAGCCAAGAGGCCAAATGTTCACACGTGACAAAACACATGCGATATAAGATCGATTTAAATTAGGATCATTTTTCCGTCCTGTATAAATAGCAGTAAAGGTTTTCTCAAACTGGTACATCAGTCAAATGTCCACACGAGCTGCAAGTCTGGTTCTCTAGAGATATTGTTTGATTTAGATACCCAGTGTTCACACACACTCACACATATACTCTTATAGCTCTGCAGTGCTGCGTGGAGCCTTGTGAATGCAGCCGGACACTGTTCTGAAGTTGCAGCATGGATTGTCCCTCAGAGCGACGATGAAAACAAACACGCCTCTGGAAGGATACAGTTGGACATAACTGACGCACAAAGTCGATGCTAAATAATACCTGCCTGCTGTTTTACAACCCCATTTGTTGTGGAGACTCACCAGGGAGAGCGACCATAGAGGAAGCACACATGAGATGGATATTTATCGGGTTACAGGAGATGTGTTTGTGTGCTCACGTTGAATCCGCACATGTTCTGTTCCTGTTTGCTTTGTCTGTATTTGTATTTTTTGCCTAATTGATCTGTTTAAATTGGGTGGAACCAGAGCAGTGATCCTGCAATGGGTGTGTTATTTTCTCTTTCGAGATAGATGAGCTGACATTTCTGAATGTTTACAGTTTACAGTGTTAGTCTTTCCACAAGGAACATCATTGTGGTCCACAGAAGCCCTTTTTCCTGCAGGCTGACACATTATTTGTACATTATTATTTCTTATTTAATGGCTGCTGATCATTTCTTTCCTGCTAGTGAAGAAGAAACCACAGATGAGATTAGGATATTTTTTTTCAAACCACATGATTCATAACAGAACATGACACATTTCACGGAAGCAACTATTTCATTCAGTTGGGATAACTGAGCCAATTATGTAATCCAACTGACGCAACAAGTAGGGAGCAAGTGTTTACACAAGGTGTCACAAAGATAAGAAAAAGGCCTCACACCCAAAATAAGCCTCATATGGTACCTCTAGGAGCTTGTTTTTGTTCAATATATTTTTTCCCTGTTTTTTGTCATGTTGCATGAGTACCCAGGATTTAATGAAATAACACAACTGATAACAGTTTAACCAGCTACCTTGTCCTCGGGTGGAGGTTTTGGGAGCTGAAGTCAAGGATGTACGCATTTAAAGACGATGAAGCTGATCCCTTGCAGGCTGAGCTAAGCTGGCTCCCCATGCATCTTCTTGATTGTGTCCAACCAAATCCAGATATCTGTGCTTATCTAACATCTCACAGTTGGGGATTGTGAAGGTAATGAAAGCCCAGCAGTCAAGTCCTCAGAGTTCTACAACCCCCAGCTTTGCTAGTCTGCTATTGATTTTCCATTATTTCTTCAATCTGCTGCAGTAATCTAATAGTATCTTTGACTGAAGCCAGGCAGAGCAAACATGGGGCTAAATGTAGAATCTGTGTCTTGGAGATATAGATATAAAGGGAGCCTATCTGAAAACTTCTCAGCCTGATGGTTAGCTGTTTTCACTTATTATTATCATCGCCTTATTGCCCAATGAAAACAGTGAGGAAATTTACCAGAATACTTGACAGGTCAGATGCATTGGATCTGCATTTTTATCATACCAGACAGCCCATGTCTGTGCTCAGCTGCATATTTTCCTTGCCAGAACTGCTTGGCAAAAGAGAGGATATTTTGACTTCCATATGGGTAGACAGGCATCCTTGGCAATATCCCTGAAACCATGGAGAAGATATGGCATGAGAGCCAGTGTTTGATATGTACTCAAGTGTGTTTGTTTGAAGGGTGGTAGAGTTTCTTTTGAAGGTGTGTGAACGAGTGGGGAATTTAGCCGTTATGGATCAGAGAGACTGAAGTAAAAAGCAAATAGAGTTTGCTTTAACAGCACCGTCTCAGAGCAGATGTCACATACTGCAACATAACAGGAAAGATACAGTGCCTGGAAGATACGTTGTTGAACAAGTCTAGGTTTTAAACAAATACCCGGTCACTGGAAAAGGTGTCACTGGTTTGAAGCTTGAATAAAATCAAAGCTTAAAAATGTGAAAGGGGAAAGTTGCCCAGGGTTGATAATTGGTGCATTATTCCATAGATTTTTTGTGCTGGTCTGCATTGTGCAGAAATAATGCTGTAGAGTTTTACCACCATACATGTTTGTATCTGTAACAGTGAAGTTAATGTGACATAAACTGTGGAGAGATCGCTCTACATACGCAAGTGTATAATTGTTGAGGATTCCCTCCCTTTATTTGCTATGCCCGTGATGTTTGCAGTGGGAGTGTATAGATACAAGACACGACTGATTAGGATGATCCATCCGTCGGTTTTCATCCACACGTCCAACTCACTGTCCGCCGCTCTTTTGTGAAAAAGGTGAACAACAGGTCTGCTGTTGTTCACTGCAGCTGCGGGCCTCGCATGGATTGTTCTGGAAATAGTCTGTTGGAGAGCACCGGCTGGGTTGTGGGGTCAGGTGAGACAGAGAGAGAGAGAGAGAGAGAGAGAGAGAGAGAGAGAGAGAGATCCAAACAACCCCTTTTTAACACCGACACTCAGAGCAGGGCTGAGCAGGGAGCTACACAGTCCGATCGGCTCATTAAAATTCCTCAGGTTCAGGAATTAGAGTAATGGCTGAGGTGAATCAACACCCTATTACTCTGCACTGAAGGGAAATGTTCTGGTTTCATTTCTAATTACACAGCTAATGAGTGATAGCAGGATAATGTTGTGTAAAGACCATTTTTGGTGACGTGTGCCTCATGTGACAAACTTAAATCTCAGGATGACTTTTCAAGTTTTGTGCAATCAAACCTGCTCAATTCCTTCTTCAGGGAGACAGAATATTTATTTTAGAGAAGGTATACAGTAAATGGTGCAAAAACCAGAACAGCTCGCTGTAGTTGGATATTCCTCCTGCCAAAATGTATCATATCGGCGTTGTCTCTTTGTTTATAGCAACAGAGGAGCTGTTGGATTGATAAGAAGAGAGTCTGGAGATAAGAGTTAGGTGTCTGCTACATTCTTTTAATATCTGACCAGAGTGTGTGAACATGTTTTATCAAAAGACTCTATTCTTACTTTGAAGACTATTTATAAATTAAACAACAGAATATTTGTTTTGTTTTGTTTCTTAAGCATTTACGCTTTGCACAGTCACAATGCTGTAACCTGTCGTTGGAAATTAAGAGTTAACCAGTTGAACTGAGCGTATATTCGCAACGTAGATTTAAATTTCCATCGCGATGTGACTGACGTTCACACAGCAGGTGAGTGGAGGACACAGTGTTGCTGATGAAGCAGAAACATATTATGCAATAGTCATGGCTCTGAGGCCTGCAGGTGCATTTATATGCAGGTGAGGTGCTGACTGCAGGCTTGCCAGAGCTTTTCAGACAAAGTCCAACATATTTTAGCTTTTTATGTTTTGCTACTCCACGCGCTCATCTTCTGATTCCTTGTTTTCCAACTCACTCACTCGCTGACACAAACACACACACACACTCACACAGGAACTATTATGTCACACTTTAATTGATTTATGTTACTCTGCTTTATTTTTTATTTTCACTGAAGAGAGGGATTGAAACAGGATGCTAGGCTTGGGAGTGGTGCTGTTATAGCAACAATATTTCTGTTTTCCACCTTAAAACCGTAGTTTGATGAGTTGATTTAACTGCACATTAGCTGTTAACGGGGAGAATGGCGACTCTCTCCGCTCTACAGCATGACCAATCACCTGTTGTGACTTTGGTAGGGTCGTGCATAAAGTGCGTATTGCTTTTACGTACAGCACAGTTCACACACCAGCCTTCAGTTAATAAAAGAAGCCAGTTAGCTCGTTTCTATACTTGATAAAATGGCCGATTCTAAGAGGAAGAAGATGTTGACAGATGAAGCTGAGAAGAGAAAAACAGAGGGTGACCAGGCAAGGAGCAGAGCGTACGTCCCTCTAGATTTTATTTTGAACAGACTTCAAGGTAACATTAGGTTATTTTATTCGAGTTGTGTCTCAGGGTTGCATCCAACAATTAAGTTAGTTGTTTCTTTCCTTGTCTGTCTTTAAGTTTAGCTTTCTACTTTTGGAACCGTGCATACTTTTTCTCAACTAGCTTTAACCCCCCTCAGCTTTTCACATTAAACTTTAAAGCTAATTGTGTTTTTTGCCTTAGTTTCTTGATGTTTAACAATAACCTTTTGTGCATCTGTTTTCTGACAGAGGGTCCCCAGATTGAGAGAAAACTCCTGGTGTTTGCTGTGACTGGCAATCAAGAGATGTCGCCCTGATTGCTTTTTTGATGGGCGCAGCTTTCCATTAAGCAAGGTAACTTTATGCTATTTTTTGTAGCAGTAGGCTAAGCAACATGAAGATTCATACGGAGTGATGCTAATTTGAAACTTGACTGCCCAATCAAACCGAACAATTAAGAACATTTAGCTGCTGTGAGCGGGACCGGCATGAGGGTAGGTTGTTGAGTAAGCCGGGCAGCAGGGGAAGTTTGGGACCTAGGCATGCTAATCAACAGCAGCACAGGCTAACACTGGGGATGTACAACGTCACCTCTCTGGCAGGGAAGGAACCAGAGTTGGTGCTGGAGGTGGAGTGGCTGGCTAGATATAGTAGTCGGTCTCACCCTTTGTGCACAGCAACAGTTCTGGAGCTTCCTGAGATCAGTTATTTCATCTTATCCTAGTTTTATTTCAGACTTGTGTGCCTCTTTCAGATGTCCACCACCACAGAAAATGGGATGGGAGGACCTTGGAACACAAGCAGAGAGAAAACATACAAAAAGGTAAACACCCCCCCCCCACACACACACACACACACACACACACACACACACACACACACAACACGAGTATACATACAACACCCTAAATATGTTTGTTTAATTTGTATTTATATATACAAGACATGAAGCTGCTTCTGTAATATGCAATTAAGTTTTACTGTTTAGAGCAAAAAGTCCAAAAGGTTTCTCCTTCATGTCACTTGAGTGCTCATAAATATCCTTTAACAGCACATCATGTCCTGAGCCCTGCCAGGGCTCTCAGCCAGAGACCAGTCAAGTCCTGTTTTTATTCTCTAACTTGAGACGTCACGGCTTATTGCAGCATTTCTTAGGATGTCAACATGACAAGGCTTACAAGGCTAGTATTGTTTAGGTTGAGCCTAAAGGTGATCAAAGGTCTCTTCATGGATTTCTGTTTGGGAAATAACTTCTCGATTTCAACTGTAATCTGTAAATGAATAAAAATGGCTTCAGAATGTTTATATACACTCATTTGTGTATGTAATGAGGACAGTACTGACAGTATGTCATAACAGCCTGACTAATGCCATGGCATCTCTTCTATTTTCCCCTTTAGACCACGTCATCAGCCTTGAAGGGTGCCATTCAACTCGGCATTGGCTATACAGTGGGAAACCTTACCTCCAAGCCAGACAGAGATGTACTTATGCAAGACTTCTATGTGGTGGAGAGTGTCTTTCTGCCAAGGTTAGTACCACTCGCACTGTCACACTCCACACTGCATATTTTGATGCAGTTGCTCAGTTCACGAGTTATTTAAAGTATTTTTTCGCAAAATTGAATCAAAATAATAGTCACACTCTAGCATAAGCTCAAGGTTATTTGTCTACAAGAGTCAGTGAATCAGAGCGGCGTCATGAAAACCAACTATGTGTAGGTGGTAATAGGCTGGCAGTGACAGTTTCCTGAATGAATGGAAAAAGGCCTAAACATTAAGCTTTCCCTGGCTGCCTGCTTGCATATTAAGAAGTATGCGTTTTATATTGAAATCACTGTTTTTAATCATGCCCGGTACTTACTGCAAGAACTGGACAAAGAAATGATGCTTCAACCACAAACGGCCCCCGTCATCATTGACTAACAAAGTGAATTTTGCTGGTCTAAGTCATGATGCAAGGATGAAAGTATTCTGATGGAAAATCCCGCCAAGAACTGTGAAATCAGCTTACTGTGGGGCTCTTACTGCCACAGAGCAAAACATTTATCTGTGTGTGGCTTCATCTTGAGGAACGTCTGACTTATGCATTAACACATGCAGACAGTTAATACACAGGGACATGCAATACTCTTGCCCATATGATTTAGAACTAAAAGCAACAGATTCAGTTCAGTTGATTGGATCATTTTCTTTAGCATAATACATTTTTATGTTCTGTTTTAAAGAAATGTGTTTTGCAAGGTTGAAAATAAAAGACGAATAGTCAAAATGGGTTCTTTGGTACTCTGATCACTGAAAAGTGTCTTCAAGGAAGAAAATTTGTGTCAAATAAGGAAATGCTTTGTTGTCACCAGGATATGCAAAGTCATCATGGTTTATGTAAACTTTATCTTGGCACACACATTTACTGTCCTGTTACTCAGCAACAGCCAAACATTACTCTTGCTCCAGGTGTTGGCCTTACTTTGAGGAGTTTTTAAAATCCTGCTAGAGCTCTGTTACATCCTCCTCAATCCAGTTTCAAACCTTTTCACATAATGTTGACATAAAGTGGAAGTTAAGGCTATCCTCAGGGCGAGTCGTTCACAGAGAAGAGTCAACAAGGCTCTATGTGAGGGGAAAAAAAGAAAATGAAGAAGAATGAACAAACGAACAGTAGGGAGGGGAAATGGACGTCTTAATTTTCATTTGACACAACCTCTTTATTCTCTTTACTTCTTTCTCTTAGTTTTTCTGTTCTGTACAAACAAACAGAGTCTTTTCTTCCTTCGCACTGACAGAGCATCATCAGAGAGAGGCTAAGTGATAAAGATGGCTTTTATTGCCCTGCCTCTCTCTCCACACTCCTCTCCCTCTCTTCATCCTTGTGCTGCTGCTGCTCCTCTCTCGAGGGGTTTTCCACTGTTGTTTGTCCTGCCAGTCATATTTTAGATTGCTCGATACGTCACAGCAAACTTTAACACGCAGTTTTTGTCCTTTGGTGCATGTTTCTCTGATAACCAGCACATACAAATCATGAGTTAAACACACACACACACACACACACACACACACACACACACACACACACACACACACACACACACTGATGTCTCTGTGATTAGATTGAATGAAACATTTCTCTGTGCAGTGTTTTGCTGAGGCACATGTTACCATCACAGCCTCTCATTAGTGATAATGTTGTTGCCATCACACACTAAGTAGAGCTGTCCAATTTCTTTGTAGTGTAATCACAGGTGTAGTGTTTCACATTGTATCCAATTACCAGTAAAAAGACCCAACATGTTGGCCTGTGATTCCCAGAAAAAAAGGAAAACCAAAACTTTTAATACAGCTAATTCTTTTAAGCTTTTGGGTCGCAATAATGTAAATTAGTTTACATTAAAGACTCAACTGCTCCTGGTTTTTAGACATAGTTAGGTTATAAAACAGTGTAGTTATTTGTCACAAACGGTCTGATAGTGTCAGGATCCTCTCTACAGTCAAGACATATGTAGGTTATTGATGTGTGTGTGTGTGTTGTTTTTAGTGTCACACTAAGCTTGTCCCTTCCCTCCAAAAACAGAGTCAAGGCTCATGTGTTATGTTGTATTGTTCAAGCCTAGTTATCAGAGCTACACTCAGTCCCCAGGCGAAACACTCAATACAGGCCAGTTTGTCTCTACAACACTGGGAATGTGCGTTCCCATCGATGACTTGACTGAAGCCTGTTCATTCATGGCTGGAATACATTACAAGTACCTCCTGATATTTCACTGATAGCCTCGATATCCAGGCTCAAAGAATAATAAGGCTTTACAATCCTTGGGGGTCAGAAAAAACAACGACACCCTCTTACAAATTGTTAAAGTTTTTTTAACACACTAATTTGAGTTTATGTTGAAGCATGTATATATTTTAATTTTTTTGTTGCACGTTTTGTTTTTCATCATACATGCCAGCGAGGGAAGTAACTTGACACCGGCGCATCACTATCCCGACTTCCGCTTCAAGACCTACGCTCCGCTGGCATTCAGATACTTCAGGGATCTGTTTGGCATCAAACCAGATGACTACCTGGTAAGAGATGAACCTTCACACGATCATGCACACCCGAAAGCCAGACAAACATATTCACTGAAAGTCAAGCAAGTGTGGAGCATGTTTTATGGGTAACGTTAAATAACTGATAACCATTGTATACCTAAACAAAGACGGCAGAAAGATTTCATTCACCTACTGTTTGAGTTTCACCTCGAAAAAAAATCAAACTACAGTTTGGCATGTTTGAAAAAATTTAAAGACAAGCTGGAGCAGTGACTTTCTTTCTAGCTGGATAGGTTTCGCTCACCCTAATTCAAAGGCCCTACTAATAATATGTGGCTTCTGATCAGCCAAACATTATTAGTGCAAGGGAAAGACAGGACTGACGGGAGAAAACAATGATGGCGTTGAAGGTATTAAACGTAATACCTGGACTAAGAAAGCGTGCCCTCATTATGACGCTCCTAGTGTTGTCCAAAATCAGCTGATGATTAAGTTATGTTGTCAAAAAACCCAGGCTGTGAAACAGAGAGTGTAGTTTTCTGAAAGATACTCTGTGCATGTGTTAAACAGCAGCTTTTGGGTAGGTTTTTTTTTTTTTTGCTTAGTATTTGCACGTCCTGTGTGAAAATATTCTCCACCTGACCCCATGGGTGTCTTCCATCCCTCACGAGGTGTGTTCAAACAGCCCTGTCAAAGCCATTATTTAGACAAGTTACACGCCACCCTGTATGGTAATTTAATTTGCTGCTCACCAAGGAGTACCTTGTTGCCATATTCATCCCTGCTTAACACGTACGCCTCTTGCTCTGCAACAAATTAGATTTTGTGTAATCTTGTTTGAGCTTTGTTTTATTTTGAAGCTGTTCGCTGCTTTCTCCCTGCCTCCAAGCCTTTTTGAAACCCTACAGCTGCACTCTTGTTTTTGAATACGAAATTTGTTTTTTGCGTGAGGAAAAAACAAAAGACTGTGAAAACAGCACAGATGAAAATCAACTTGAAGGCATTTAACAGAAGAGGCCATAAGGCACTGCTGCTTAGAGGATATTCTGCTGATTGATGTCTGAGGTGAAATTACACACACACACACACACACACACACACACACACACACACACACACACACACACACACACACACACACACACTGTATCCTGAATGTAAATACAATTACAGGGAAACGTTTGTGCTGGTGGTAACTTAAGGTGACAGCAGATGGTTATCAGTGGAAGAGTCCCCGGGGAGAATAGTATGTTTCTCCTCCCCCCTGAAAATATTACACTTACAATGCACTTATTAACATTTAACCGTATCTTCAGTTAGCTGCTCTCACTGGCCCTCCATCCTGTTTTGCCGTGCTGAGATGAGAGCTTATTAACATGGCTGTGGAGTTGATGTTTCTGTTTATGTTAGTGGGCTGGTTTTCTATTTGTTAGGCTTTTGATTCTTTGATCTGGTATTTCAGGTAATGAGTCATTTGTCATTGTTGTAAATTGTAAATTTACAAAGGAAATGCAGAAAACCACATTTTTTCCCCCTTCATTAGTAAATAAACCAAACATCCCTCTGCTGTAGCGCTTCATTGATCATGTTTTCCCGAAAAAAGCAGGTTGAATGTTTATCGTGTTTTTCCATGTGTTAAGAGCTGTGTATGTTTCCTTCCCCAGTACTCCCTGGTGAATGAGCCTCTCATTGAGCTGACCAACCCGGGGGCCAGCGGCTCTCTCTTCTACCTAACTAGCGATGACGAGTTCATCATTAAAACCGTCCAGCACAAAGAGGCCAAGTTTCTGCAGAGATTGCTGCCTGGATACTACATGGTGAGACATTCTGCATGTCGGTTTCTCAATGAGGTCCCCAGCACGGGGAGGTGGAAAATCTCTTGTGTTGTTGAGTGTTGATGGGGGTCTGAAACCTCTTTGAACTGATTACTCATAGTGGCATAAATGAGTTGCAGGGAACGTTTCATTAGCTTTAGCGATAGCGCACTTTCAGACTGAGAAGTGTCGCGGTCAAGAAGGTTGAGAACATGTGGGCTGCATGCACATAAGTCAAGCCCCTACTTAAACAGTAACCTATAAACATTTTAAGAAACCTTGGCTCTCACCTCACACTTCTTTAAAAGAAAAGAAGATAACAAAAAAAAGTAACATGGCCTGATTACATACAGAATATGTCTGTATCAGAATATTTTGGGGTATTTTAAAACCTTTCTAATTTATAAAATTGGTGTGCTTTTGGTTTTCTGCTGTAACGTGAATACCCTAAATCCTATTATTTTATCAGGTCATCAATAACATAATATAACCAAAACATGAAACCAGGAACCAAACTTTTTTTCCATTTATCTTACTTACAGCTTCCTTTATAGATTAATAGCACAGTCCAAGCTAATTAAATGATCACCAAAGTTGGATCCTGGTCACTACGTAGTTAATGAAGCTGTCTTTCAACTCCCAGAACCTGAACCAGAATCCACGCACACTACTGCCCAAGTTCTACGGACTCTACTGCATCCAGTCCGGAGGAATCAACATCCGATTGGTTGTGATGAACAATGTGCTGCCACGCTCGGTCAAAATGCACTACAAATACGACCTGAAGGGATCAACCTATAAGAGACGAGCGTCCAGGAAGGAGAGAGAGAAGGCCTCTCCGACCTACAAAGACCTGGATTTTCAGGACATGCATGAAGAAGGGCTTTACTTTGACACAGAGACATACAACAACCTAATGAAGACCCTGCAGAGAGACTGTCGGGTACGTGGTTTGATTTGTTGTCTCTGTCTTTCAATTATTCAGATTTTTTAAGTTACAAAGTCAAACCAGAATAAAACGGTCTCTTTAATTCCATAAAAGGAAGCTGCACAACAAACCAAGTCCAGATTCAGAAGCTTTTCATTACCAGAATTATTTCCTAAGTTTGCAAATAGCATTACATTCTCGTTTCTTCATTCCTTTACAAAAGCATCTTGATCTCTGTGTAGCAAAGCCAACATGTCATGTGCAGTGTTAGATCTCAGAGCAGATGGCTTTGAACATAGGAAATCCCTTGTGTGAAGGGACATTAATGTTGAAGGGTTGTTATTTGTCTCTGATTCTTGTGACCTATTATGCAACAATACACACACAATACACATAAATTGACCACATTGTGTATTAGATTAGTGTGCATCTAAAATTGGAGAAAATGTCTAGAGAGTTTTCAATCTTTTTACACAGGATGTTCTTCAGAGTGAGCTCTCAGTTTTCCCTGGGCTCTGTGCTCCTGTCCCTCTGCTGCTTTGTTTCCATGCATCATGGCTCTTAAAACATCAATTGCAATTTAGACATGATCCTGGTAACGTGAGAGACTCGGAACAAAGATGGTTCTTCAGTCTAAAGCCTTACATTCTTCTTTATTTTTTTCACTGAGGCAAGAAAACTGCTGGATGAGGACATTGGAGTTCAGTAAGAGACATGATCTGGGCTCCTGTGATCGCCTGTAATATTCACTCATCTTACTTTGAAAGCATGCAAACCTGGATCATGAGTCAAGGACAGTTTAGTGCAGTGAATTTTCAGATTTTGGTCACGTTTGCATACCTCATTTGAATGAAAGGGTTGGAACAGGCCTTCAGGCGTTAACTGTAAAAAAGAAAAACCAGAAAAGAAAAGCTTTTTATTGCCTTTGCCTTGAAATAACAACCAAGATAATGTGGTAATTTTAGAGTTACAGATAACACCACAGATAAATCGATTTGGAGTGATATCTTGCTTCAAATTGTACAATAAGTTGTTTGTACCCCTTCTCAATTAACCAAATACATACCAAATATATATTTCTGTAGTTACATTTATGCACTGTTATCATTTCTGAGAAAACCGCGATGGGTTCTTGGAGTTATTATGGAGCTAATATGTTGAACCCTCATAGTGGCAGGTTAATGATGGGGATTCAAACCTAAATCCCCCTGTGTTGTAATCATATTTGTTCTGCATGGAAAACAGTAATTGCGCACACACACACGTACGCACTCTCATCCTTTACGCACAGTTCCCATATGGGGGCGCCTATTGTGATTTGAAACCTGGGTCTGTATTCGCAAAGCTTTTCAAGTACAAAGAGTTGCTCCTACTGACAGATTTCTAAGAAAAGTCTCCGAATTGTGACATTTTCAGGGACTGTGCCCTTAAAGTGAGGACTGGATGCTGGTAAAGATAAAAGTCATGTTCAAAGCATCTTTCCTTTAAGAGAGCTCCTGTGGTGTATTTTAAAAAAAAAGTCTGTTTCATCACTCCTCTTGGGGTCCAACAGTTCATATCTTCCCCCCTTGTTAACTTCCTACTGAGTGGCATTGTGGTGCACTTTTAAAGAAAAGTTTACAAACATGTTGTAAGCTATAGGAAATTGGCCCCTGTACATGCTACAACTACTCTTCTCCCGGTGCCCCTTGGAGCTCTCTGAGGATTCCCAGATGTATTGTGAATACGGCCACTGGAATCTGACCAGGATCTTTCTGTAAGTGGCAGTCTGTGTTTGTATGAAAAGGCCCGTTGCAGAGACTTCCTGTCACACTTCCTGCTGGGACCTTCCTGAAACCTGTCCGAATTGGCAACACTGCACGACACCACCGAGCTAATGACTTAATGACTTCCATTACACCAGCCTCAGCTTAACGTTTAGATTTTTTTAGTGTGTGGGAAATTGGAATTAAAAAACCTTGATGGCTTTATAGCCAAACACTGATTGATGACTCATGAAACTGAATTAGTGTTAATGAACAGTGTGATGCGGTGGGTATATTTAGTTTGTCCTGTTAGGTAACCGAGCTCTCCTCTTCTTTCTGAGTTATTGAAAAATAAGATACCACAGTACATACTTGTACTTTACTTGAATATGTTCATATAATGCTTCAACAGTTCAGATGGAGATATTGTGTTTATAACTAAGCTATCATAGGGAAATTTGCATAAAATATAGCTATAAAAGTTGACGGTAAAGTAGCATTACTTTCTGTTTCATAGAAGTAACTTCTGTTTTTCCACACTAGTTAGATATTCAGGGTTGCTCATGTGAAAAGGTGGAGATTTCAACCCATAGTGGGTAAGCACATGTGAAGAACTGTGACTTTTCACATCTTCAGTCAAATTGTATCTTGACTGCTTTGGACAACGTTGTGATGTTTGCTTAAAGTTTCCAGGAATTCATTGGAACCTCCAGTGATCTCTTTAGGTTATGGCCCCTCTCATTATCATTAACTGATATGCTGACTTTGGTGACATCCTCTTTTTTTTTTCTTCCAGAAATCCTCCCTTCTTGCTAAGTCAGTAGTTTCTTGATTCAAACCTGAGAGCATACTCACTAACAGTTTGCAACATGCACAGCCTTCCTGCCACAATGTGTTCATGTACAGTACAGGCCTCTATGCCACATGTGTAATATATATTGTGTTGTGTGTGTGTGTATGTGAATGAGAGTGTTGACCAGCAGCTGTTACAGACTCTGTGCTGTACAGTTTGTTATTGTCACGGCTTCCTGCTCTCGCCTCCTGAGCGGGAAGCAAAGTGCCCTCTATGCAGAATCAGCGTCCATTTTCATGAGTAAGCAGCTAACCCCGTCACCCCAGGAGAGGCTGCTGATCAAAACACAGAGGAGGGTCTGCAAACACCAAGCGACAGGGGGTGAGGGGCATGGAGGGAACAAGGAAATGAGGGGGGGATAGTTGTCCTATGAAAGGACGTGTGGTGAGGCCTCTGGAAAGTACATTTTTACTGTTTTTACTTTGCTTGAAGCGCTGTGATTTCTGTTTCAAAGGAATGTGGGAAGTTAAAGTTGAAGCACAAAGCTGAAACATGAGCAGAAGAGGAGTAGCGATGACTGTAAGGGAATCAGATATTGGTTCTTCTACTCAGAACTCTGGGCTGTTCTTTTAAGTCTTTTTCCCTTCATTATTCTGCTGCTCCCCTGATACTGCCACAATGTCAAAACAACACAAGGCATTAATAATTCATGTTGAACTCTAATGTACAGAGAAAGGAAAAGTGTAATTGAGTGTATGTGCTCATGGTATTTCCTGGTGGGTGAGTCTGATTTCACTCATGTCCCTGTTGCCTAACAGATGCTGTGTCACAGCTGTCTGTGATTAGGATGTGATGGATTTAGTGATGCTGTTGAAGATGTCGAGCTGTCCAAACAGGTTTTCTTCTCAAAAAATGTGTAGGACTAGTAAATTCATCATTTTTGTGCCAACCCTGACACAATGACATTTTGTGCAGTTTTGACTCAATGAGAATCAGTGAAATAGGAGCTCTTCAATTTTAAATACAAACAACAGTCTAAATAAGGAGTCAATGTAGGCATGCATTCTTGGAAGTGGCACAGCAGTCTGGCCAATCATAAACAACAATTTATTGTATGTTCCGCCTCTCCACAGCCATGTGATGCTGTGACAACAATGGTTTCTCTCACGCTCAGCTGCGGAAAACTAAGGGCGTCACTGACCTTGCAGTCAGAAGTCAGTGCTGCTATAACAAAAATCCTGAACCACAGTCACAGCACATGGCTGTAACATTTTTATAACCCACGTCTAAGGCTGCCAAAAAAGGTTTTTTTTTTGCTGATATTCTGCTGACTGTGTATAGTATGTATAAACTAGTATTGCTTGGACTGGAACAAATTTAACATATTATTTGGAATTCACAGATTTTGTCTGAATCTGTGAACATATTTTACTGGATACAGTAATCGAAGATGTTATATAGAATTTGGTTTACAGTTTATAAGTTGCTTGGCTTCAATCCAATCGTATCTAAGACAGCAGTTCTACAACAATGGACAGTTTTTACAAGGTGACCCAACAAGGGACTGCAGATTAAAATGAGCTCTAAGGTACAATGCATCAAATGTAAACATAATTGATATTGTACACAGTCCCTACATTGAAGTAGTTAAGTTTTATGAACTAGGTTTATGTGGATCCAAAGATGAAAAAGAGTACTATGCAATAACCTAGAAATGAAGTGCTATTGTTTTAGGCTGAGACAATGGTCATTATTGGCGTTATGTGGCTGCCCAAGAGCACACCCAGCTTTCCTCCATCGAATATGGAAGTAATATGGGTAGTAGCAGGTTGTACTAATGAATAATTGATGTGTACTAGAGCAGAGTCAATCCTGTGATTGTAACTGAACCCAGGCCAAATGTCACAGCAAAACGTCTAATACTTATAAAGCATGCAGTGAATAAATGTCAGTGAAAAGTGGGGCACCATGGTGAGCACAATGGGGAGACCTCATACTGAAAGGGTTAGCTTTGAGCATTCAATGCAACAACAAAACAACGCTGTATTTATATCTAGAATGGAGAAATGTTGCTGAGGCCGAACACAGAGGATCAGAAATAGTCCACTCCACTCACTTTTAATTTTAAGAAGCTCAAGAAAGTCTCACAGATACGATTTATTAACAGCAAATTGCTGCTGTTTTTTTTTTTTTTTTTTTTGCTGTGAAGATTTGATTATGTGCTGGCTAAAGCTGGGGCCAGGACCAGCATTGAAGTCCTTCTGTAGGCAGCCTGGTGTGTGTGGCTCTATTCAAAATGGCTGCAGTTTGAATAGGCTGGGGGAGTACAAGTGACAGGAGGCAAATTGTTGAAATGGAAAAGGCAAAGCTCATACAAATGCCCCAGTGTTTGTATGGGACTGGCTTTATGTCTATTTAGTATTTGTGTGTCTGAGTCTGCAAGCGTGTGTCTCTCATACAAATGCAAATTGTATTTAGAACCAACACAAACCCTCGACCCTGACCATGCAATTCAATTCAAAAAACTTTATTTGTCCCCGGGGGGCAATCAAAAAGGGCTTATCTGGAGGAAGATAAGAAGAAGTTGTAGGTCAGCTTCAAAACACTGTCTGTCTCACGTTCTTCACAAAAATAGGCCAGACTGGATCACAACTCTTTTTGATTATAGATGACTTTATTTAAATTGCTTCCAATCCTATTGGCTTAACAATGTGTTGATTAAGTTGTATAAGTGAGATGATCCTAGACAATAATGATCAACTTCAGGGAAACATCAGGCGTACGTTTTGCTCTGACTATCTCTTTACCCCTTCACTTCCTGTGTGTATTTTTTTAAGCAACTTTAGAAACATACATTGTGGAACAGAGGGAGATTTTAGACCTGATGTTTGGTTATTGTTTCAAACCTGAAAGGAATTTAAGGGACCGTAAATGTTAAATATCTTTATACAATTATCAACCTCTCTATATTCTCTTTCAGCCTTTTTGTTAATGCATTTACTGTAGGCTCAATTTAATGACCCAGAACAGTAACTTTATTGTACAGTCTAGGTCATAAGATAAACCCAGCTACCTGGCAGTGACCCTAATCCAGTTCTCAGATCACACTCATGCCTCTCTGTCTCGCCTTGCCTTGCCGTGACGGCTGTGCTTGAGCAGTGGGAGACAGAAAGTCGCAGAGTTTCTGGGAAACTGGGCGAAAGGCTACTCAGACAGGTCAATGTGTAACACTTGGCTCAGTGTGGAGAAACACCTTGTTTATTTTGTTCAAACCTGAGTCGAACAAAGATTTTCTTTTGCAAGCTCAAGGCCTTTAAGCTGGGAAGCATGTTGGATAATTCAAATGTTAAGGGATAATAAGAATGAGCTTTTCTGTAAATGTCATAATGATGCTTTATTGACCTTCAGGGCGCTATAGGTGAAGAATTAAAGCTGACATAAGTGGAAAAATCCACTCATACTGTGTTTTTTAAACAAATGTGTAAATGTGAAATAAACCAACCAGGTCCTTTGTTTGTGGTCTGCGTGAGTCTCACAACACAGAATACATGCTCTGTTTCACTGTTTCTGTATCACTGGTGCTTGATTCATGTTTTATTTTGACCAAAGCACAGCACAGATGTTTCATTTAGACCACAGGGGACTGTTTCAAAAGGTGAAAAAGGGGAATAATATGTCCTCTTTAAGTCCAGGAGAAAAATTGCATTCAGTGATTAAACGGGTCTTTGAAAATAAATGTAAAAAATGTTGCTTATTTAATGTAAATGGACTTTTTGTGCATTTTTTTAACCACGTCTTGATACTTTCTGTAGGTGCTGGAGAGTTTTAAGATCATGGACTACAGCCTACTGCTGGGTGTTCACGTCCTGGACCACAACCAGAGAGAGGGGGGGGAGCCAGGCCAGGCAGGGGGCGACGGGAGGAGACCTGTGGGTCAGAGGGTACTTTACTCCACCGCTATGGAGTCCATCCAGGGAGACGGCAAGGCAGCTGAAGCTCTCACCACAGACGACACGTGAGTGGGCTCAGCAGGGTGAAAACACACATTATGCACACATATTTGGGCAAATATACTCAGTGTGTGTGTGTGTGTGTGTCTTAATCTCCACCTTTTCTCTGACAGACAGTTATACAACCAGGATCATAATATTCACACAGTGTACACACAGTCCAGCTCTCTTATAACCATTCTTCAGAACAGCTACTGTTCTGCTTATTAGCAGCAATAAACATGAATACTAATACCGTCCTGGCCCTTTTACAAACAATGTTACGTCTTTGACTGCTGCTGTTTTGTTTAACTGTGTTTCAGGATGGGTGGCATCCCCGCCAAAACACACAAAGAGGAAAAGCTTCTCATCTTCCTGGGTATCATCGATATTCTACAGTCGTATAGGTTTGTTAACTTATTGATGAATTCATTCGTCTGAAGACTTGTGGTGTCATAAAAACAATTGACATTGACTTGATCAGTTGTAAAATGCCTCTTCAGTAGCCCCTGCAGATGTGACAATTAACAGAATGTGAATGGATATTTAAAGCTGTCAAGAGTTTTCACCTGCTTAGAATCAGATCAGATAAGATCCAACTTTATTCATCCTGAAGGAAATTCTTGTGCCAGTTTGCTTAAACATTACAATATAAGAAAGAGCAACAAGAAAAGATCAATTGTGATATGAAGTAATGAGTGGATAAGGGTGAAATACAAAGAAAGTGTTGCTAAAAAGCATGAACTAGTAGTGTAATCATGTAGATAGGGGGTGAGGTAAGCAGGACAGTAATTGGATAATTGACTGTAGTATCAACAGTTGAAACACAGACACAGCAAGCTTCGGGTAGTGACCACGCTGATCATGTTACATGATAATCAAGAAGAGTGATATTGCACATGACAGTAAAATTATGTAATAACATTGATAAACATGATACAGCTTGATATGGAAAGTAATATTGCACGTAATAGCCAAATATTCAAAGCTAGGTTTGTCCCAACTTTAAAGTAACATTGCACATGCAGGTTTATTGGACATCTGCAGACATTGAAAGATCTGAGTCTCCTGAGAGAATACAGGCAGCTCTGACCCTTATTGTAGACTGCAGCAGTGTTTTTAGTGCAGTCCAGTTTATTGTCTGTGTGGACACCCAGTCATTTTATTGTCACTGAATTCATCACATACATCTCTGTGAGCCTGTTTGGTTGAAGCATCAGGTGCAGTCATGATGGGTGAGGTGAGATCAGGTCAGACAGGCAGGGTGAACAGGCCCACTTTGTCCCATATCTATTGTAGCATGCTTCTCTTTGAGACAGTTTTACATAACCTCAAACTTTGATTATTTTTTGCCAACAGCTGAAAAGTGACCTTGGGTTTTTTGCCATACCATCAGAAAAGGGGAAGTATAAAGAGAAGGTTGTTGGGCAAGCGGATACTTAATGACAAGCTTTCTTCTTGTTTTTTTTCCCCTCTCTCCAGGTTCATTAAAAAGTTGGAACACTCGTGGAAAGCTCTGGTGTATGATGGCGTAAGTGGATACTCTGCTCAGATGTGGCTCTGCTGCTTTCATGAATGGGCCTTTTATTTGGTCTTAGTTTTACATCTGCAGATAAAAGCCTAACATTTTCTCTGCCTGTCCTCAGGACTCAGTGTCGGTGCACAGGCCTGGGTTTTATGCCAGCCGTTTCCTCAAGTTCATGAGCACACGGGTCTTCAGGAAGAACCAACGTAAGTCTGCAGGATTATTGTCCAACATGTGAGGGAATGCATGCAAATAGCACAGATAAGGGCATGTAATGGGAAAAAGGAAGTACTTCTCTGATATGAAAATCAATCTGTTGCCTGTTTTAATTGTCTATTGCACCAGCCGTAACATACTTGTCACATTTATTGGAATATTGTTTCCTTGCTTTGTCTCTGCTTCACAGAAAGAAAAGTTGCTTTTTTTTTTTCTTTTTTTTTACAGTACTTCTCTCAGGCATCCAGTTTTGCCATCCAGTAACAAAAGCACACAATCACTAATCACTAAATTGGATGCAAATATTTTGTTAAACTCCTTAAGTCAAGATTAGGTTGATCCCCTCTAAAAAAAAACAACCAAAAAACCAAACCATGCAGAAAGGAGCCAAGCAGACCCGATAGTCGTATCACAGTCATTTATCGTGTGTGTCAACCAGCAGAGTCTACAGAAGGTTGAGGCTGTGGCTTCATAGAAAATCTAAAGAAGTAGTTCTGGAAATGTGCATTTTCATCAAATGTAATGTTAATGTTATGCAACCATGTGGAGGGGGCAAAATCATGGATGAAGCAAAGATTTGAGGATTTTGCAACGCAATAAACCATCGCCAAGTCCCATCAGAGGGGGATGATGGGAAAGGATTTATTTTCATGCCCTGCTTTGGAGGAATGGATGAACGGGCCCACTTGTGTACTCGTCATTATGCTTTTTTAACAGTACAGTTACAGTACAAACAGTAACTTTGTAGACATTAATTAAATTCATCAAATCTTTACAGTATGCCCTTTTAATTATCTTCTCCTCTTGCTCTTTCTGTTTCCCTGAATCTTCCACTGTTTTTTGTTTTTTTTGCTCTGCAGCACTTCGATTCTCCCCTTCAAAGAGGACTCGTACATCCATCCCTGCTCTAAAGTCATCCTCACAGGAGATTCTGTCATCCCAGGATGAGAGGACTGAGGAGGAGAGGAGGGTCAGGCTGGGAGGAGCGTGCAGTCTGGCAAGTCTGGATGGACAAGGTACGAACAAGATTTAAAGGAAAACTTTTATAGTTTACTGTTAAGCAGTTTTCAATGTTGGTAAGACATCTCACCTCAGATATTTTTACAACATCCAAGAATTCAAGAAAATGAATGGTTACTGTATGATTGGTATGCTCAGCAGCAGTCTGACCTTTGCTTTTGGTAATAAGAAAGGAGGGTCTGTGTGAAAAGAGAAGTAATGTGTTGCTTCCTCTTTAACTTCAAGTGCCTCAAACCATCAGCTCCAGCTGTGACACAACATACGATGAGGCAATTTGAATTGCACAGCCTTTAACTCTTTATGCTGTGACGAACTGTATCTGACAGAGGACAGAGAACAGAAAGTCATAACTCACATCAAATTCTCTGCTCTTGTCTCAGTCAGTTGGATTACATGAAGAGGATATGATGAGAATAAATCTTGATGATCCAGTACCAGTTTTTATCAATTCACCTTACTTTAGCTTTAGTGAGCATATTGATTGACTACTGGGGGATTTATGGTTTCAAAGAAATGATGGGTGTCGCTGTGTTTTCTCACTCAAATGACAACAGATTTGATAAGCAAAGTTCAGTTTACTCTTTTTGGATAACATTGTGGCTGTAAAAAGTAGAATCCAAAATGTGTATGTGGACCTGAAGAAGCTTTCAAATTTGATAGATTTTATGCCTGTAGGGGCCTAAAAACATCAATTTGAAGAAATATAACCTGTGGCATTTATTTTGAAAGATGCTTGCTCTGAAATTGAGAAGAGAAAACCCAAGTTCCTTTTTCTTTATTTATGTGATGTTAATGTTTTCTCCTCAGTTGTGTTTGGTTCGTACCATCGTCCTGATCTGGTCCCTGCCATCCCGTCTTTCTATGAGGGCTCCTCCATGGGAACCATCTCCACCTCCTCCGTCTTTGTCAACGTAGACAACCAAACCGAAGAGAGGTGCAGTGTCTGCTTGTTTTCCTTTTTTGTACTCTCCCTTATTGCTCCCATTATATGAGGACACTCTGTTGATTTAGCAGCAGGTCTGGCAGTTTATATGAGGTTACTGTACACGTGATTGACATCAGGACGGGAAGGAAGACATGCAAATTGACAATGCACAAAGCAAACACACTCCCACGTCATTGTAGGATGAATTATTGTTGTTGTCGTCACCATTTTCAAAACGTGGACGAAAAATGCTCCACAAGTACAACTATCAGAACAGAATCTTCTATCTTGTCTGATTTAAAGGTTACTTTATGTAAGTTTAGACCGGGCAAATACCGCACAGCAGTCACAAGAAACTTATTAAAATTGGTGCCAAGTTTAATAACTTCCTTTTTCCCAGCCAAGTTCACACTCTTAAAACCTGGTAGAGACACCTGGGTACACGGTGTATTCATTACTAAATACTCTGGCTGTTTGTAAAGGGCAGTTTCACACTTCATCCTCTTCACTCTCTGTGTTTCCATCTCTCACCTCTCAGTCTGTCCGGCAGTGTCAGGTTCTGCTCCCTTTCCGAGGCACCATTGTGTGACTCGTCTGGTCTTGTCCCCTCATCAGTCACCTGCTGCTGCTCTGACATTGTTCAACTGTCTTCATAAATATTTAAACAGCGACTTTGACACGGCCTTACTTAGTGCCATTATGCTGCAGAAACCCTGTGACAGTGGAAACTGTATACACACCAACAGTGTCCCCTGTTTGACAGCCACTCTGCCTGTTCTCACGTTAGGATGCTCCCAGGAAGGCATGTTTAAAAATAAAGCTGTTATTTACATGTACCTCTCTTCGTATTCATCCATTTAAGTCTACAAATGCATCTCTCTACCTCGATGTCGTACCTGCCCTTTTCGTCTGACAAAAGTAGTCAGTCACATGTCATAGAGGGTAAAAACACATTCCTGAATATATCAGGGAATCACCTGATCTTCATAACAATAACAGTTCTCATGTCGCCCCCTGGTGGCTGAATATGAAAGAGTTTAATATGAAGCTATTTGTTTTAGCAGATGCAGTCTGTTATTGCACCATATTTCATAACACCATTAAAAGACATATGCATGTGCTTATAGTTTGATGTTTTGAGTTTTTAAACTGTAGGTTCTTAAAAGGACTTCATGTAGGTTTGTTTGTTGTGCATATATTCTCCATCCTGTTTAGTATTTAGAAATAACATCTTTTGCTTTTCTTATTCTAAAACCAAATTTACTTTCATACTTCTGTTCATTTGCTCAGCTCTCATCTTTAATGCTACATCTGAACATCTGTGGTACAACATATCCAAGCAACAGTTTCATTTCGATTAAGTTATTGTTGTCAAATCTTTCCAATCTTGAGGAGATTTTGTTTATTTCCTGTAGGACGTTACAGTCTCTGAACAGAGGCCTCTGCTTATTTGACTTTTCCTGTCCTGCCTGCTGTTGCTTTGTATCCCAGACATCAGTGTCTCTGCATTACTCAGATCTTTTGTTTTTTATTTCTGGTTAATTCGCTCTTCAAAGCAGTGCTTGTGAATGCTTTATTTTAACCCTCAGCATGGTCTACTTCACATAGGAGGTTAATGTGAAGACATTTCTTATGTTACAGAGAGGATGTTGGGTCCAGCTCCACATTCACCCTGGAGGACAGCGCTATCTGCCTCAATTCAGAGCAAAGCACCATGGATGTGGACATAGACCGTGATGACGGATCAGTTCTGGACGTGTACTTGGTAAGTTTTTCTCCATTAGTAATTGCACACTTTTTAAAAAAAAATATTTTGTATTGAATTTGACAGTTAAAATCACATTGGTCACACACCCTTGCTACATTCCCACCCGCATACATCCACTCAGCCACACACATGCACACTTGAGAAGAGAAGCGCTATCAAATTTTCCCAACTCAAGGTTCATACAGACATTATTGGACAAAGTACCCGGACAAAGTATCCCCTGCTGATCCTGCACTGACTCAGGATCAGCAGGGGGCTCCACCGTTCACATTGGAAAACATACTTTATATTTTTAGATTATTTGAAACCATTATATAGAGGAAAATAAGTGTAAAAATTATAATAAAATAAAAATAATAATAAAAAATATGTAGAAAGATTTTAAATCACATTTTGCTTACACAAGAATTTGAAAAAAAGATTTGAGGATTTCTGTCTTTAGCTGGTATATATACAGTATATAGACAAAAAAAGCCTTTACTGCAATGTTCAATAACCCTTTTCTCTCTTCTCTACAACAGTGAAAAGAGCAGTTTTACAGCCTTCATTTCCTCCTGCCAATCATAAGACAATCCCCTCACTCCATTGGACAGACCATGCTGGCCTTTACTCCACTTTCAGTGCTGCTACATCCATTTTGCCACACATACTGCCAACAACCGAGAATCTTCTCCTGTTCATGGACTGAAAGACGACACAGAGACACAGTGCTGGACATCAGCTGAAACCGTGACATATCATGCAACGTGATGAACATCATACTGAACTGAGAGCCGCTTTTAGAGCATGAGTCAACACAGTGCCATTTAGTTTTATATAGGTAAACTGTTGTCAATGCCTTCACAGAGACCTAAAGCTTTCTTATGTAAACTTTGTTTATGAGGAGGGGATAGACATTTATTTCAGTAATTTTTTTTTCTACAGACCAGACAGAGACTTTCAAAGTTTTTATCTGCATTAGAAGCTGATCAGATGAGTTTATGATGACACAGCAACAATCTATGTGAAGCCAGAGCCAAGACAGATGACAAAGGGCTCATCTGAACAGATGTGATGGATAATGAAACATGGGAGTACATACACAGACTGTGACGTGGCAAAAGTGGCCCCATATCTCCTAATGGGGTTTTTATTCATTGAACCAGTGAACCCGTGGCCTTGGTGATGGGCTGCTGTACAGTGAAGTGAGCAAAGACAGTAACAGGATGTGTGATCAAACACAGCGGAGATGCTGCACTCGCTTTTCATAAAAAGGCACTTTTAACATTGGTTATGAATGATTACTGTAAGACATATTTTTCTCTGAAAGAGTTGCTTAGGTGGGTAGGCTACCTGGCGTAAGCACAGATTTGGATATGCACTTTTCTTTTTTTTCTTTTTACTCTTCAAATGCAAACCTCTGTAAGTCATCGATACTACATGTACAGAGAGAGTTAAGGATCATTGTGGATCATTTTTGATGTGGAGCTTCTAGTTTTGTGAGGTTTGCGTCATGACTGAAATGCCTTTACTCAGGATATCCTTTGATACTGAATAAGTGTGTCCTCTTCAGAAGTTACGAGACATGCACCCTTCACTAAGAAGTTGTCCCTTACCTCTTCAAAACATTTCCAAACATAAATGTTGAATTCCATGATCACGTGTTGGTTCAGATCATAATTTATTATGTAAATCTCAATATTTTACCATCTGCTGCAAAAGACCTTAATCGCTGAATGTAAAGACAATGCATATTTATATCTAGAAGAGAGTCCTATAAATAAACGGCTAAATTTCAATGTCTGCTGCTCAGTTACTGAAGAGTACATGTGTGCTAACTGCCATTCAAACAGTACACTGCTCGTTTCTGTTGTGTATCAATTTTAATTTACAGAACATTGTCAAATTGCATTACATTTAGTGCAAATAATAACACTTCTGATGTACAAAGTGTAGATTACTGACAAAATATCAAAATTAAAAACATTACATGCATTCTGTAGCTGACAGCTTGAAGATCTAGCTCTTTTAATGCTCAACAAAACATTTCTCCAGATCCTTCCAAGCCCTCGACCAAAAAAAAAAAAAATGATTTTTTTAAATTCTTAACCACAAAGATCTACCGACTGCAAAACTCCCAACTGTTGATGGCATCCAACGCAATCTAGAAGAATTGTAAATCTTGAGGTATGATGATGTGAAATGCTGACCCCTTGCCCTTCATTTAAGTGTCGATAAATGCACATCTGGTGGCTGTACAGTAAAGATAACCAGGACTTTTAAGGGTTCATCCTGATGTCTAAGGCATTCTGGGGCGGTAATTATCAGTCAAAGAGCAGGAGGCCGTCTGCTCTCTAGACTAGTGTTGCAAGAGAAATGCTATATGTTAGATTATTTCTCACTCAATTCTTTTTCAAATTGTCATGTTTATCTTTTCCTGCAAAGTAGCAGCAAGACTTGTTTAGAAACCTGACCCTCAGTAGATGATAGACATTTGTGCTGCCTCATTAGGGGCTGAACAAGGTGAAAAAACAACGCAGGTTGTACAAAATGTATCCGCTCGTCTTCTCAATGAAAGAGAAAAATCTTCACATCAGACACTAAGGTCGGCCTTTTCTTTTAAACACCTGCCAGAAACCATGTGACATGGAGGTAAAAGACAGGTACCTTTGTAAATAGGCCCACACTCAGCATCTACAGACGACAGTCAACAAAAACATTGATATCCAATCACTAATTTTCAGCTCAACTGTGGCAAAAATATTGTCCCACATGACTTAGAAAATACTCTCTCCCTCTCTTCAGGTTTCAGTGACCCATTACTGTCATAATATTCAAGCATTGAACAGTCAATTCACATTTCTCACATTGGTAAACGTATTCAATTTTGTCTGTACAATACATTGTGTCCATGGTGCTCTCCAGAACAATCTAGAAATATAAAGATTTAAAAGCTTTAGACTCTGACCCCCCCATTAAACCACAGAAAGAGTCATTGCTGAAGTGTCAGGAGAAGGCGATTAAGAGGAGACCACTGTCACATACCTCATCAATGCTTTTCCTGTCATTACCTGCTCCACTCACTCATGGTAGTTACTGTAGCAGCAGCAACACAAGTAGCAGGTATACTAGTGATTAAAGCGAACCCAAACAAAGTCAAGAAGTGTGTAATCATAAGAAATGTACAAAACAATTTACAAAAAAAGCAAATCATTGGTAACAACTATTCAAAAAACACTTAAGAAACTCTTCAAATGTACATACAAATGTGCCCATGACCAGCAGATGGTATTAGGCCATTCAAATGTGGCTAGGATGACAAGTACTGATTAAAGCCATTAAACCAGTCCCTCCTACAATCACATGTCCTGTGGGACGTCCTGAATGGTGTGATGTCCTGCATGTAGGAAGATTTAGCACATTCGTAATGACTGGTGAATAAGGCTACAAAGTCTCAAGAGAGCCATGAACGATGTCGTTTCTCCAGAGGGCAACTTCGGCCTCCTCGAACCTGAAACAAGAAGGAAGAGTTCACGTTTAAGCAGCCTGCCAGAAATCAACTAAACTGAAATAAGAGACTTTCTGCTCATTAGATCCTTTGTTCATAAAGCACCATCTAAGTGACTTGCCACCCATTCAAAGTGCGACTATGGTGTGCTAATCAGCTCATTCAAAGATGTCTTGAAGGGCCTAGTTACCCGTTTGTGCTCAGAAGAGGATGGGCTTCCCAGCAGTTTTCTCCTGGACGTAGGAGGTGAAGCGTTTGAGGAACTTGGGATACTCTCTCTTGGCCACGGCTCTGAGGACTGAAGCTGGAGCCCACCCTCCAGGGTTAACTGCAACACAAAGAGAGCCATGAAGAAAACGCAATGTGTGAATGCAAACATGTGATATTAAACTGATAAACCCCAAGTGCAGAACAGATTCAGTACACAGACAGCGGTCTAGAGGGCCCCCTTGTGAAATTCCTGTGCAATTCATGTTTTGTTTTTTTTAAAGATTTCCCCGTCCAACGTGCTCTTCTTCTGCAACAATAAACACGGTTCAGAGTTTCTTCTTAGGTCCTACGTCACGATAAAATGTCTTGAAGTCAGGGGAGGAGAGAAGGAGTTCAAGTCAGACTGACATTTGAAAGACACAAGCATGCTGTCCTACCAGTCATAGTGTACTTTAACATAATGACATTTGAGATGAACTATTGGAGGTGAAGAGGGGAAAAAGGGTATTTTCTCAGTAGCAACCCGACAATTCATGCAGGATCATTTAAAAAAAGGACATTTATGAGAGACTAGCTAGAGACAGTTCTCTATCAGCGTGATATTTATACCTACAATCCTGGATCGATTAACATTACATCAAATGAATCAACTTGTTTTATATTGTATAAGAATCTTGAAAAAAATCTATTTCCTTGTAGATGAAAACTTCAGCGAGCCGACACAAGTCGAGCTTGCAGTTGTATTTAGTGGTAGAGACGTTGTGAAAGCACTTTGAGGAGTCAGGAGACCAGAAGAGCGCTCAACAAGCTCAGGTTCATTTATCACTGAGACTTTATGACAGTCATGGGAACATTTCTGTTAGCATGGGGCTACCGCTCAGAAACAAAGCAAAAACAATGTCTCAATTATCCTGTATGGTTCCCTTTACTTCTTTGTTGACCAGTTGTAAACATCTATTTGTTTGATCTCATCCTTATGCTGACAAGAAGCAATAGTTAACATTAAGGAGTCTGAAGGTATATTAACTGCTGAGGTCTTCTGAGGTGATAAAAGGAGCTTACCATTGGCAACGTAGGTGATCTTACAGAGGATGTTGTCTCTGCTGATCTCTTTGTCGCCCTCTGGTGGACTGACTAGAGTTTGGCAGATCATGGCCACATTGATTTTGGCACGAACACACCGGTTTGTAGGCTGAAAGGTAAACAAGAAACATGAATGTATAAATCACCAAGCAGCAAATAATTTCCATTTTGTGCATTTAAAGCAGTGATGGAGGTGAAGATGTCAGAAACTATTCTTTCCTCCATTTAACAGTTCATTGGTTTTGTTTCACCAAAGAGTAATCCCATTAAATTCATCTCAAATATTAAACATAAAGCATGTGAAATCCGCTGCCAGGGGGCTCTCAGTCAAAACACAAAAAGATGACGAGGCTAGTGGGGAATCATGGGAGCTCTCTCTGCTTCTCCCATTGTTTAACAACCTGGTCACATAAAAACCCATCAGGTGTCTCTTCAAAATCTTGGACTAGAAACATTTCCATTACTGCTAAATAATTAGTCATTTTAAACGTATACATATAGTTTTCTTATTTAACTTATTTCAACCCCCCCCCCCCAAGAAAAAAAAAAACAAAATTGCAAGAATTGGATAAATATCAGAGAGCACATATGAGAAAACTGTAATGCACCAGTGAGTCCAACTTTTTTTCTAACTGAGGCAAACAAACACAAATTACCAGCACATAACAGGGAATGGGAAAATAATTTAACATTTCAAAACAAACTCAGACCTGTCATGTCCTCAGTCATAAATCTGTATCCTCTTCTGATGAGAGGGGGCTTCTGGTTTATCTTGCATTTTAACCAGCATATTGAATGTCAGTCTCATATTTGTAATGTGACCAATGTGTTCATTTCGTTTGTGAACTTGTCGGTGTGCTGCTCTTTGTGGTGTCCTGTGTTTTGTAAGTACCTGCTTTAGGAAGACGGATGATATTTAGCTATTGTGCGAATTCGTCACATTCACATAGACGAGTATTTCCCATTATGCCGATAAATATGCACTGTGCTAATGAATAAATAATATCATTTATCAAACACCACTTTTATTCTCATCTCAGTTTGTGTACGTCTGAAACATGTGGAAAATGTCACACAATAAAATGACTGACATGCTCACTCGACATGTTGCCATGATAGTAAGAGGTGTGGTGTAGTAACCTTACAGCAGCATTGTCGTGGTCCACGGAGAAGTTGCAGACGAGCCACGTGTCAGGGTCATTTTCATTGGTTGCAAAGAGCTTCCTGATGGCTGACAGATAGAGAACGTCTCTCTGCGATGCGGGCCACACTCTCTGAAACACAAGCGGACGCATTCAGTTGGCAGCAAACAGGCTGCAGAGGATTCATGATCGACATGCTTCGGGAGCGTCTAAAACCACCTTTAAGGACACTTACCTTGTGAGTCTGATAAACAATGACCGCGTTGTCTGAGAGTGTTTCCACAACGTTGAAGTTTTCAATGGTGGCTGCGGGAGGGAGAGTTCGGTTGGGTCATGACGTTAAAACAGAAACGTTCAAACTGTGCGTTTAAGAAGCTGACTTCTTTGTGAACTCACTCTCCCAGTCCAGTCGGACAGCTGTGTCCCAGAAGTAGTGGCACACTTCGTGTCCTGTCACCCCCTTCACAGCATGCGTCGCTTTGAGAGGATCCAGCACTATACCATTCTCCTCCACTTCTCTCCTGTACACCTGTTACACACAGCACAACGGAAAATCAGACGAGCACTGAAGTACCCTCTTAATTGTGCTACAAAGCATCACTTCAGCTGTTTTTGGTTACGAGTAAATGAAGAGGGCCTTTATGATCACCTCCTGGTCTAATAATGTGTCCTGCTTCTGCAATAACAGTTCCCTTTTTTTTTTTTTTTTCCCTCTGGCTGTGAATTGAAAATTAACAGCCAGCGATGAAGGGCAATGATTCACAAGCTGCTTCTCTCCTCTGTGCTTACCTTCATCTCTCCTTCTTCTATTACCAGCTGCCAGTTGGCATCTCCACCCATATCCTGAAGAGAGTAGGTCATGTGATTCTGCACCATCTCCTCCACCTGAGACAAAGACAGACAGTTTGAAGGAGACAGCTCGTTGTATTGGGTGGAATGATTCATAGACTTAGGCTGTCCACACACCTGGCACCTGTGTTCAATGAAAAACAAACAAACGATGGAATTCCCTCAGGAAATAAAAACGCTTCTGAGCAGTTACTGTATAAATATTTAACACTTGGCGCTGCTCTGGAGTTGATATTTAACATCCTAAAGAATGCGTTCAGAAGGCATGCGGAGTCAGTCTGGGTGCATGCCGGCTCATGCTGTGGAGGATTTGATGAGAAGAGAGGAAATGAAGTTTTTCCACATGGAAGTCAAGCATCCCACAAACGTTTCCTTGGGGTCAATGTTGTAATGGAAACTGTTATGCAGACAACTTGTCAGTCATTCCAAGATCTTCCATTTTGTCCTGTCAGGATATATATATATATATATATATATATATATATATATATTTTTTTTTTTTTTGTCTTGATGCAAACACTAAAAGCATGCAGGTAAATGGACATGAAATCTTAGTGAAATCCTGGAGAGACTTGTTAGTGGATGGTCTCGTGCTTTCTGCTCATGCTCTGTCCTGCTGCAGTGGGAAGCAGTAGGCGGTTGCATACCCGAGGAGAAAAAAAAAAACAGGAGCTAACCATGGACCAAATACAGTACCTGTGAGCTGAACCTGTGAATGTCATCCGAGGCACTGACTAGCTCAACGGATGATATTGAAGAAGAATGGCTATGAGGCTGTACGGCAGAGAGGAAGACGACAAAGAAAGGAACACAACAACACATTAAGAGGGTCGACAGCAGCAGTCCACAAGGGGCGAAACAGGTCTTGCTGAAGATGAAGATGTTATGTAAGCTCTTAAATAACTGATGTAGGAAGCATTAATTGACTCTCTGTGCGATCAGAGGAAGATAAAGCACGGACACATGAAACACGTAGCGCACATATTGCACCAGACAGGCTGTAAACTGACTAGACTGCAGACAGGAAAGATGACACACTGAAAAAAAGCAGCATTCAATAATCCTGTATTAGAACAAAAGGGGATGAACACCAATGTGCATTCAAGAGAAAATAAGGTATGTGTCGAGCACCTTGGTGGCATATCGATGTGTACCGATGGTGGAGTAGGCGTCTCCCGGAGGCACTGGAGTCAGGCGAGGTATCCTCACCTTCTCTGACTGGCACTGAGGGACAGAGTAGGAGTATCAGAGACAGTCAGTATCCGTGCGGAATGGAAGTTAACTGCTGCTCAGCTCATTTGAAAATCGGCTAAAGAGAGCGACAGAGGCAGTGAGGCAAAATATGGATGAGGAAGATCCTTCTACCACAGAGGTAATGTGTACTCATTTTGTTTGTGCACAAGAGTGCAGCGTCACATCTGCATCACACCTGCTCTTCTATCTTGTCCTGTCGGTCCAGAGCAGCTTCCACCGCATCGAAGAACTCGTCCTCGTTGATCAGACTGTTGGGCCCCTCCTGAGGAGAGATAAAGGTGTGAGCATCCTTTGGTTAGAGCACTGAGAAAGGTGCAGAATGATTTTTTTTTTTTTTTTAAATCGCATCTTGAAATGGGATAAGTAAAGACACAGATTTCATGTCATGTCATCTAACCTCGTAGTCGGGGCCTCCGTAGTGCGATTTCTTCTTCAGTTCATTCATTGCAGACTTGTAGGCATCTTCTACCCTCCTCCTCTTCTCTAACTCCTGAACAGAGACAGACATGGAGTGATGTTAGTGCGTCTCTAGTGATAACAAAGACTGCGTTCAAGTTGGGAAACCTAATGAAACATCTGTGTTGCACTTCAAGGAGATTTGATCTATATTTAGACAAAAGGAATTTAGCGTTGGAGTCGCAATACTCCTTAAATCAGACTACAGCTGACAGGGATCCAAATCAAGGAGAGGAAAAAAAGGTCAGACAGTTGGTAAAAAAAAAAAAAAACACCACTTCATTCAGCTGTGTGTGCATAAACACTCAAACAGGTTTTAACATCATCTCTCATTCCAAACCAGATGGCTCACGAAACGTGAACAGGCTTCTACTGCGTTAATAATCTTTTCTTAAACACACAGAAACTTGAAAGTCGGCTTCTAAAAGCAGATGAATCAAAAGCCTGTTAAATGTGTTATGGACACTTACGAAAGGTTCATGTTTCACACACTCTCCCTCCACACTGTAAAAGACAGCGAGCAAACTGAGGCAGTTCAAAGTGACAGTATACAATAACACTGATTAAAAATACTCGCTCCTAAATGTTTAAAGCCAGACGGAGAGAACGAAACCAAACTATCAGTACGTCTACTGAAAAGGTGTGAACATTCGGCAGAAAATAAACAGCAGGTGATCCTGATGACGGCTGGGTTCGAGGACTTCACAGGAAGGAACCTACTGTGAAGAAGAGGCTGCAGGTCTGCAGGGGGATCCATTTCTGTGTCTGGTATTTGAGCAGCTCCGTCCTCTTTTGGAGTGAAGGCCTCAACAAATTGCACCATGAAGTCTTAGAAGTCATTTTTTTTAAATCCTCCCCGTGTGCTCTCTCAGTCCCAGCAGAATAATTTGTTTTTTTTTATCTCCTTTGATCATGTGCTCGGTTGTTTTCAATAGTTGTATTTCCCTACTCCACATTGGCATCTAAAGTTCACACACACACACACACACACACACACACACACACGTATAACTAAGATAAGATTAAGGTAGTTTCACTCGAGCTCTCTAACTGACTGAAAGCACTTCCCGGCTTTAGTTGGTTTTTAGGGTTGGGCAGCATGCCTTTACAAAAGGAAAAAAAAAAACTGGTTTGACAACATCAGCTGAGCGGATCAGCGAAGACGTATGAGGAGCTGTGACGAGAATATCTTCACACAGACACAAAGCTCTCTCTCTAGATGAAGCTAAATCAGGGGCTGAAAGTCCAACCCCTGAAAAGCAAAAAGGTTAAAGTTCATCGAGGTAAACATTGTGCTTTCTTGGAAGCAAGCTGGACGAAGTACGTTTCAGATATCTTGACTGTTGTAAATGATGGATAATAGAAAAGTTTCTTTCCAGTTTTATAGCTGACTTTTTGTGTCCATTTTTGTCTTGTCATATCTTCATTATGAATAATAAACATCATTGTTTCTAAATGTTTTTAGCTCAAATGATAGAATTTCGTCGTTAAAATAAAAATAAAGATGCAGATTTTTGGAACATAAACTGAAATAAAAAAAGTTATATTATAAAAGACTAAAAAAAAGGAAATCAAGGCTCATCTAACCTGCTCATTTATCGTTTTTACACACTGGACACAATACCAGCCCTGTTAGATAAATCGTTAGTCTTCAAAAAAAAAAAAAAAAACGACCACAGCACATGTTGTGTTTCACCGTGTTCTCAGTCTGTTTCAACAGTCTACAGTCTGGGTTCAACCTTTTCACCGCAGTGTCGCAACGCCACCTCGTCATCTGAGGGCAACAATCAGCTCCTCCGCCTGTGGCAATCCATTGAGCAGGAGCTGCTGACACGCCCACTCATGAAACTGCTTGTTATTGTAATGACACTCTGTGCACCGTCACAGACGTCCATTTAAAAATCACTGCATGGGGAGAGCGAGGCCTACGTACCTTGTCCAGTCTCTTTTGCCAGCTGTCCTCTCGTTTGACCATCAGTTCGATGCAGTGAGACAGAGTAGAGAGGATCCCCGCTGTGGTGGCCTTGAAGGTGATAGCCTCCCCCTTGAAGTCTATCCCGTTCATGCCTTTGGGACTCGCAGGAGAAAACACTGGCACAGACAGAAATAAAGAAAGGACTGAGTGTGACGGCTGCCCGGCGGGGACAAAAATTGACATTCTAGCCTTTGACGTGAACTGTGACTCCGATATTGGCGCACGCAGACGCGTTAGAATCGGCTCCGACTGGAGAGGTCAATAAGTTAACTCACATTTCTCTTTGCTGCCGTTGTTGTTGTGATTGTATTCCCCGTCAGGTCTTGTAGTGTGAGGGAAGTCATCTTCGTCCTCTTCTACTTCTGTTAAGAAAACACTATTCTTAGATTTATCGATTTTCCATCCATCCATTAAGAGAACACGTCAGCATAGATATCTAAACATAGACATGTATAGAATTAAACAAATGCTGAAACCTGTTTGACAGGAACAGCAAGTGTTTGCATGATTAGAGTCACTTGAGCCAGCGACTAACTTTTCTTTCCTGCTTATCTTTTGACAAAATGCTCCAATGGGACATTTTTAAAATCACACAAAAAGGTCCTTAAAGCACACGCTCTAATAAGAGAGCACATTCAACATAAACAAGATGTTTAAGACGACACAAGGTTCTGGCTCAGAGTCCAGAGAAGTGGATATTGATTCACGCTCTCAATTAGTCTCCCAACCACTCTCACACCCAGTGAGCCACGTAAAGAAGCCCCACATTTATACAGCCTTTCCCTTTGCCAGAAAACATCAGGAACAATTCCCGATGCCACATCCACAGTGCTTTTATGTATCCGATCTGTTTTTCCTCCAGGTTAAACTTCATCTCACATACTTTATATAAAGCACCAGGAAAGTGAATTCGTGCCAAAGATTACCCGTGTCTCTCTGAAACTCATCCTTGGAGACGACATCAGCACAGGAGTCAAAGTATTTCTGCAGGGTGTCCACTTGTCTGCACAGAATGTCCCGGAAGGTTTCCATCTCTGCTAGCTTCTCACGCAACCTGTGCCCCTTCTGAGCAGAGGGGGAAAAGGATGTAATTTAAAGGCTGTCAGGAGAAATATTCATGTACCCTTGATCCAAACAGTGAAAAAATATGACAACAGGCTCGGCCTTCAGATAGAAATTACACACTGTGATGTCGTATATTTGAAGTTGAAATTAGAATTGATGCTGACACTTCGGGCTTGGGCCTCACATGGTTCAACCCTGTGGTGCTCATGTGTTTTACCTTGAATGAGGACGTGGATGTTGCAGACAAGGCACTGGCTGCGGAGGTGAGAGACAGCATGGAACCATGACGTCTGAGACTGGTTTCTGAGCCGTAGCCAGACTCGGCCTGACATCAAGAGGGAGGGATCAAGGGAAAAAGAGAAAGTAAGATGGTGATGAGAGAGAAAAAATGCGGAGGGAAGACAATCAGTGGGTGCATCAAACAACTCAATCTGAAATGAAGAAGAAATAAAGACGACAGACTGAAGCTCATACAAAGTAGCAGTCAGCGGCACTGAGTAATGCTGAGCTAAACCACAGCAGGACCTACACCTACATAGACAAACAGTCTTTTGTAAGGGACGAGGGATGGCAAACAGCACCCGGCATACAACCCTCCAGCGATACTGAAACTTCTTGGTTGTGTAACATTGAGAAAGAAATAACTGATATCAGAGAGGAAAGACTTGGGCTTGAGTTTAACTTCCAGGACTAAAATACTTTAAAGACATACATACATAGATATATATATATCTATGTATATATATATGAAGCGCACAGCAGGCTTGTATAACAGATCTAGTGTATAACAGGGCATTAAGAGTGGCAGTGACTGCATGTGTGCCATTAAACATGACAGAGTGGAGCCAGCTCAGCACAGCAAGATTTTCTTATTATAAAATGTACATTCAAATGTGCATTCACAGCTAACACTGCAGTTCAGCAATCTGTCTTGTAACACCAAACAGATAAGTGATGGGAAAATCATCACATTTCAAAGATGACGTTGGCTTCCCATCGCCGTAAAAAACGAGATGACTGAGATGAAACGATTACTGTGCCGCAGCACGGCACTCGATGCCACGATCAAGAGTAGATCCCCCCACAAGCTCAAATACATACTGCTTTCATTTTTCTTGACTCTTTTTTTTTTTTTTTTCATTTATTCTTCTGTTGTTGAGTTAAAAATGTTAAAAGGTGCACGATGGAGAGAAACATGAAAGTTGTAGAAGTGTACAGATTCTGTGGCACATGTTCATAACTCCACACACAAACTGTCCTCAGATGAACATTTAGTCCGTTTGAAGATAAAACTCTACGTGAGAGGTTTTGGTGGACGGTCCACACCAGTGAAACTGTAACTCTCCTAGTCTTTTTTAGCTCCAACTGTTTCTCAGAGAGACATGTTATATTAAGTTTGTCTATTCAGTTTAGAAAGCATAGCATGGACTAGTTTCACTTCTCCAATTTTCAAGTTTCACTACCAAATCTACACAATGCACCTTGAAAGTGTTAGTGATCCAGACGTTGTCAAATCAGAGAGTCGTCATCATTCATCATAACTGAGATCTCAATATCAATTAAATGTCAGTCAGTCCTACAACACACACTGTATTCTAGGGCTGGACGATATGTAATGTGATACTTCGCCAGTGTCCATGTCATTTCCTGAAAAATTAAAAGTGGAGCTGAGAATACAACTTGCGGTGTAGGATTTTCTTCCTGCTCGTTTTTTCAGTCTTCACTGATTCGCCTACGAGTGTGAGTTTTAGCTTCGCCTTCAGTCTTTTCTCGATTCTCCATGTGTAAGTCACAAACAGAGCGATGTACTTGGAGCTCTATTTCCTGTAAGAAGAGGGAGCAGTCGAGTGAAGAGGCAGTCAGGTGATTCACTCCAGAGCGAGCTGCTAATGTCTCTTACATCAGCTGTAACAGCCCGATCGACTATTAGAGCGGACTATGAGTGCCTGTGAACAGATAATGAGCTGATTCATAATCTGTTCCAGCAGAGCGGCCCGACAACAAACACAGTCTGTTTGCTTTGAAAAGGGCGCAGTCTTTTCTTTAGACAACATGATTTCTGAGATGCAAATATTTAAGCGTTACCTTCAAGGGAGTGACGTAGTTGAGTCTTAAACATTTTCTCTCCATCATGCAGATTTACATGCCGTAGATTCAGTTGTCCACACATCAGGATTGTATGGATGGTGGAAGAATTGCAATCAGAATGTCTAAACCCTCTAAAACTCGTAGGAAACATATCGAGAGTGTGGACAAAACACCACGATCAACATTAAATAAAGTGAAGTAACAAAAAGCTGACGACTGCAGCTAAATTCACTGAACAAAACATGAAGTATAATTATCAGTTAAAAAAATAAAAAATCAGGATGGACTGTAACTGACTGGATGCACTACTGGGATTTTAAATATAGATTATTCCACTAACAGTAGTGAAAGTGTAAATAATAGTCAATGATTACTGAGACTTTGACGGGAGGTTGCCAAAGAGGACGAGTCGACACGTGAATATTTTCATACCTGTGATGAATAAAGATTTTATATGTTGCCTGCTCAACTTTCATACATAAAAAAAAACATGCAGCTCAAAGTGCTTCTCAGAAAAAGAGACAAAAAAAGAACAGAAATGAAAAAGAATGAGATCTAACAACATGGAAAGTCCAAAAATAATAAAGAGGATCAAATTGATTTACAAAAAAAAAAAAAAAGATATCAATAGAAAAATAAAACAAATCTATAAAATAAAATCAATGAAACACGGACAACATGTCAGTAAATGAATGACACATGCTCTGCTTGGTGTCAGCAACATCAGATCATCATGGTTTACTGACAACACGTCAAGTCTTGAACAAACACAGAACGTGTTAATGTTTACTCCATGTTGACCTTTTGGCTCCGCCTACTCTTCAACCTGTTAAGTACAACAGTTCTTCAGTGACATGAGTACATAAACATTTGACAAATAACGCCTAAACACTGATAGTGACGAAGCAGAGCGCCGCTGACGGAACATTAATGCCAGTTTGTGAGACGGGCATCTTAAAGGCCCCGAAGAATGCGGATAAATCAACGGTTGTTTTTAACTCGTAATATTGGTACTTCAGTTGAGAATAATTTCTGATAAAAAAAAGTTGAAAATGGTATTAGCAATGTCAGACGTTTCCGCACTGGTTCTCCGGTTACGTTTCACTAAACAGCCAACGAACAACAAAACAAAAAATAAATAAATAAATAAAAGCCGACTGGGTCCAAAGTGTAGTGAAGGAGCGGGACACGCCGAAAAAAAACGAGCGCTATGACTGCTCACAGACCGGAAAGCAACAAGTCCACTCTGTGACACAAGCACGCAAACTAAGCATCCAATTATACACGAAACACCAAAGGGTGCCTTCTGTCCCAGCTCTGAGAAGGTAATGAGGGTTTAAAGTAGGCATACACTTTACAGACTTTGACACAGCTGAAGGAGTACAGCTTGAAAAACACACATTCATGGAAGGGTTCTCTTCCAGCACACAGCCGTGAATATTCATTAGCTATATTTCCTTTACAATGACGAACATGCAATTAAGTTCAACACTTAGCAAGCCAAGCACAAAGGTGATGTGGAGGCAGAACAAATTCTTCTGTCTAGAAACGAGAGCAAAGATGGAGTCTCTTTCTCGTGGGTCACACCACAATGACGACATGCAAGTGAAAGTGACAGCAAGCAGCAGCATGGCATCATGCTAGAAGCCCACCATTCGGCCATTCCAACAGCCAAGGCAGAGCAGGACACTGCTGCAGTCCCAGCCGTTTGCTGTCCCCAACATGGACCTCCCAACACTCCCGCTGCTGACAACTGTGAGGCTTTAATTCAGTCGACCGTTTCCCAGACACACCTCACTGAGGAGGAAAAGGGAGGAGGAGGAAGAGGTAGGGAAGAAAAGCCATATACAGGCTCTGCTTAGCGCATCAAGTCAAAGAAAGCAGCAACGAGCGACGAGAAGGAATAGCAAAAAGTAATTTTCTCTCTCAAGCAGCCGACGGAGAGAGCCAGACGCCAGCTGGTCACACAAAGCTGAAGAAAAAGAAAGACGGGGCAAAAAGGATGAGTCCTGTCTCTCCTCTGCAGAGTGCAGCAGGTCTACTCCCATTCAGATCTACCGCAGAAACACACATGCATTCAAAACACACACACACACGCACTCTCTCTCTCTCGCTTCCTACAAATATCAACAGAGCACACACCCTGATACATGAAACCTTTTCATCTTGTCCACCTTTCTGTCCAACATCCATCACTGAGCGAGCTGTGACCGTGTGTGTTTGATAGTTAGAGAGCTGTAGATGGGTGCGTGAATGTGTAAATGACAGAGCGAGAGTCCAGAGCTGTCTGGAGCTGTTTGTGTGATACAACACTGAAGAACCAAATGTGGGCGAGAGAAACAGCCCACTGTATGTTATCAGAGAGAGAGAGAGAGAGAGAGAGAGGTAATGTGAGTGATAAAGAGAGAGGGAGACAGGGGACAACTTTTCTTCTGCTTTACCTCTACGTGCATCTCTTATTTATCCTTCTCACTCGGATTTGCTGACATCCCTTTATGAACCTGTATCTAGGTCAAGAGAGTCTAGACTGTGCCACCAACAATCCTGAAGATGTAGCTGATAAAAAAATAAAAAAGGGTGGGGGGGTGTTCTTCTTTCTTTCCCATATTACCCCTGAGACTCTGAAGAATGGAACATTCCTCTCTCAGTATCAACTCATATGTGTCCCTCTTCATTTTATTGTTGTGGTTACAAAGCTCAACTATATAAAAAAAATGCATTATTTATCAAGAGCTGCACTTAACGTCCCCACAGTGAGCACGACTTTTTTCCACCACCAACACAAACACACCCACACATAAAAACACAAATGGCCTTGCACAGAAACGGTTCCAAATCTTCTGCAAAAATAATCGATTGTTAAAACAGACGCTGATTGTTTTGACTTTGCAAAGCAGAATATTGGAGGCATTTAAAAAAAAAAAGATGCAACTATATTTCATCAGAGCCCTATGACAGCACATGTGTAGCTGTTAAAGTTGAGCAGACACGCTCGAGTCATTTTGAACACAGTATGAGTGACTGTAACAGAATGTGGAACACCTCATCAGGTGGCTTCTAATGTTAAAGGGTACACTATCTGTGTGTGAAGGAAGTCCTCCGTCACCTGAGGATGCCAAACTTAAACTAGGTGCTTTGAGGAGAAGGTTTGACTTGAAACTGCTACAGGGTGCCTCAGCTTTGTGTTTCCCTCTTTACAAGAAGAAGTGGTGAGTCCGGTGTAAAACAAACAAACAAACAAACAAAAAAAGAAAAAATCAGATGAGGTTATGTATCTATTTGTGACTCAGACTGATAAGTGTTACAAGAGACATTGTTTAACATAAGATAACATGGAGAAGATAAGATAAAGCTTGATTTATCCCACAGAGGAATCATTCACTAAATAGACAGTTTAGGTTTTTAAGCTCAATTTGAGCCTTGTGATATATTACTATATTATTTAGAAGCAAACAGCAGCACAGAGCTAGGTAACATGTTGACATAAATGTTGTGTTTAAAGGCTGTCGTTTTTCACTACTGTCCTTGTCCCCTGTATCTTATCAGAGTGCACACAGCCACGTCTCACTTCGTTCATAGACACAGTACCTTCACGTGTCAAAGCTGTGGTTATGTCATCTGCTGTCTTGTACTGTCCGTATGAGTGTAATGAATGTGCTTTATGTCATTTCATGAAATATTATCAATGGACAAAAGGAAGAGAAACTACTGACAGTAGTTAACACAGAAGCTAATGGGGATCTTCATTAATAAACAATCACAGCTGTCCAGGAGGAAACGAGTGATCCAGGATCTGATCATCTTCACTTATGTTCTCAACAAAACTCTATCCAGAACCACTTCAGCTTTTATTCTTCTTCAGTCCATTTTCTGTTTTGTTTCTCTTCTTTCTTGTTGTATGTGTGTGTAGTATTCAGTGAAGGTAAATCTACTGGTACTATAAAACTGGTTAATGTTCTATTATTGCAAAAGTTAGTCTTTTACAATGTAAACTCTTCAGTCTTGGAGCGATAAATCACTTTGTCAGGATCAGACAAAGTAACAGCAGAGTTCAGAAACAGTCTGTTTAGTGATGATTGTATGGACAGAGAACTCATGGATTTAGACTGTTTCATATCAGTTACAGAGAACTCATGTGAGGTTTAATACCTAAGGACCAATGTGGATTTAATTATGTGAATAAATGTGTATGGACACTTCTATTCCCTTTAACAAAGGATGAAAGGAATGAATGTGGTGCTTGCTTCTAAAGTAGTCAGGAAAGTGAGGCTCCCCGGGGAAAGACGTCAGTAGCTGATGCATTCTTGACACAAAGAACAAAGCAGAGAGACCGCGTTGAACGTTGAATGTTGCAGGTCCTACTTTGTCCACTTGGGGGCAGCACAGAGGCACACGACAGCGGTGCTGCAGGTAGTGCTGCACTAAGCTGAGGTTACTGTAGGTCACAGTCCAGACATTGCCCTGAAATCTCTCATGCCGTTGTTAATGGACCAGAGACTTGCAGTCACTCTCACTCAATTAACATGCCAGCACCCAGTAGCTGTAACAAAACCACCTTTTAGACAAGAAGAAAGCCAGGACAACTGACAGGATAGTGACATTTTTTTAAGGGTGGGATATTCAGGGTGGTCTTGGGAGTTTTTTACTGAATCAATTGTGAAATACATGGTTTGCAATATATTTGGTTTTCACGCTCATAGAGATATGTTGCCACTTCATAAAGATGCAATGTAAATACCCAACGTGACCATAAAACCAGACTGTCAAAATAAAAGAGAACACATTGTATACAGAGCATTTTGTTTTCTATGTAGCAAAATCAAATGAGCAACAAAACCCTAACATGGTTTACGATTATGGATTTTAAGGATAACTAAACACTAAATGAACTACAACTTCAGTCCATGAACTGAACTCTACGTGTCACAGTATTACGTCTTGTGTACGCACATCTTGTGTGTGCTTTACACACTTAATGTTAAAGAACAAAGACTTTGTTTTCCCCAAGATGGCAGCTGCCTTGTATCTGATGACGGGGGATACCCCAACATCAACACTTCACTCCTCAGATTCCTCACATTCCCGGGGGAAGGGGGGATCGCAGCCACACCCAGCTCACTGAACTCAACAGATAAATCCCAGTCTGTTCAGGAGGAAACATCCTGACCTCAAATTCAACCTAAATAAATACGTGATTACTTCACCACACTCCTGTTTCAGTAAAAAAGAAAAAAAGGATTATTTATTTATTATTATTATTTATCGTGGCCTTTTGAATTCACACACTACAACTTGTTCATATTGTTGGCGTACACCAAGAACATCCAGAAACGGGAGCTCAACAGGGATTACTTTTCCACTGTTCCTGTCTGTCTGTGCTGCCACCGACAAGAGCTGCTCAACTCCTTTCATTACTTTTTTCTTATTTTTTTTAAGCAATGACAATAAAGATCACTTCTATTCTGCTGATTCAGGGACATTGAGAGATTAAAAAGTTGACTTATCAAGGTAACACAGATGACCTGCTTACAGCGAGACAAAACGCCCATGAACAACTGCATCACAAAACAAAACAAGACATGACAAAGTGAAGAGAGGGAGAGACATCTATTTGAAAGAAGAAAAGGAGAGGGAAAAAAAAAACACATTTCACTCACCTTGTGCAGCTCTATTGACTCAATCCACTGAAGTCTGTGCTCGGGATCTTCAGCTCTCAGGTACCAGACGCTATCGTTCACACTGATGTCAATACGACACTCGTCAAACTCATGAGGCTGCAGAGAAGGAGGAGAGGGCTCATGGTCATTGGGCGAGGTGTGTGAGTCTGAGTCATGTGAGGACATAGTGTCACATCTGTTTTGTTTTGTGTTATAAAATCAATACTATTTTTTTTTACTCCTGTATTTACATTAGAAGGCACAAATGCAAATGAATGGCTTCTACAGTTGTCTCCCTGCTTGTTGACAATGGCTGACTAGATATGACATTTTGCGGTCACACATGGATTCTATCAGCCACAGAAAAGGGTCTGCCTCCCAATAAACAGGCATTTTAATTAGAAACTGATGTGTGTAAGGCGCAACCTTAAACGACCGCAGCAGACAGAGATGTACAAAAACACAGATTCTTTTAGCATGCCTTTCCTTAACCTGGGTCATCACAACCATTCCTGCTGGTATTGGGCCAAATTATTCAACTATTTCACTCCCTCGTTCTACAATGCACCCCACTCAACTCCAAACACTGACCGCCTTAGGCACCCAAACACGTGCGCCAAAGAATTCCCAGTTTCCTCTGAGATTGGAATTTGACCACTGCACTCAGCTGAAGAGGGATCTGCTCTGCAAAGGTTCCTGAGAAGAACCAACTTACTTGAAGCTTCTTGCCGTGTTTCTCCCCGGCTTCACCAGAGGACTGACGTTCCTCTGTCAGCTGACATAACAGGTTTAATCAGATCTGCTGAATGGCGCTCATGTGCTGCCAATGACCACCCCAACAAACACTCCAACGCTGAACATCAGCTGTCAGCCTGGACTTCTTTTTTTTTTTTACTAGCACTTAAATTTTACATGCAGGGTTTATATTTCAAAGTTTGCATACCCGGGATGCAGACAGGTTGAGGGTTTTCATTTACCCTTAAATGCTTTCCTTTACAAGTGATGGAAAATGTTTGCGCTCAGACAGATTTTTTTTAAATCAAACGTGCCCTCCAGTATCCCTTCAAAGGAGGGCTGTGCAGCAATGGTAACCTTGAATGCATCCAGGCATGTTGCCATTACTGGTTAGAGAAATCCAGTTTATCTTACAGTGCTGTATCAGACACAGCCCATAAACTTCTGCTTTACAATCCAGTTTAAAACTCTTTCATTTGAGCACAAACAATCTCCTTCCCCTTGCGTAAGCATTACTGAACATGCAGGGCGCCCTGGCTTTTTCTGAGTAAGAGATCTGAACTGTTAAAAGAGAGGAGGCTGTCAAACACCGACAGTAATAGCTCCCAAAAGACTTCTCCAAAAGATTTCTCCTTATTTACAAGATTGGAAAATGTTTCTCTTTGAAATGAGGGCTACAGATAGCATATATTCAAACATGAACTAGTGTTCAAGTTTATTCGGTACAAACACAGAAATGAAAGGATTACAGCAGTGAACTGATGGGAGCTTTTCCTAATTGACCTTGCCTGATGTGAGGAATTTTCAGAAAGCTACATTTACTGCACATTTTGCTTCGGGAAGAAAACAGTCTGGTGTGCATCAGCAGACACACAGTGTATAACAGACTGGTGTTAAGCAAGAAGAGAAGCAGAGGCTTGTGTCTGCATTCCTGAGCCCTCATACCACTGGCTTCAGATATCTTGGAAGAGGGGAGAGGCAATAAGATGAGGCTCATGGGTTGTGCTACTGTAATTATTAACAAACCGGTGTAGTAAAACAAATGACACACTCTTTAGTAATATAAAACAATTAGTGAACACTAAATGTCTCATAGTGTCACAAACACAGGTACTGGTGAAATGAGCACCGTCACAGGAGGAAACTATAATCTCTCATGATGTGGTTTTAACCTGGTTTTGAATCTGAATAATCCTATTTGCACAAATCACAGAAAGACCATTTGTTTGGTCTTAGTACTTGGTAGCAGTATGCTCAGAGTGAATATATAACTAGGGTGTAGAGTTTCACTTTGCTCACCAACTATAGGTCTGCTGTAGTAACCTGTGTGAACTTACTGCCATGGAGCACAGGTATGAAAGTCTTGTCAAATGACTACTGGAGCAAGAATGTCTTTATGTGCTGAAGGCGAGGTCACTCAGTGATCTTAATAAACTCATTAGTGGTTAATGTTTACCTTTCTTTTTTTTTGAGGAGCATGGACTGAAGACATAAAGTGCAACTCCATGCTATTGACTGGGAAATAAATGATAAAAAAAACCACATTGAGACCTACAAGACAGCCTTATTCCTGGTGCACTGAGGCTGACAATGAGGCCTGGCATTGTTCCTATTTAAAAAAAAAAACCCTCTTTGCTGTTTCAAATACTATCCAGTTAATAATCTCGCTTTGTTGTTTTTTTAATGCATGAAATAAACAGCAGCAGAGTGATGCTCTCTCCTCATACCGTGGTGAATACTTACTGTGATGACAGCCTTGCTGAGGCACAGAGACCCCCTGCAGCCGTACTCCCGTTCATCTTCTGACTTGTAGTAGCTCAAAGTATTGTTTTTCAACACGACCCATCTGTCCTGCCATCCGTGTATGTAATTTGTCCACTGTGAACACAAAAAGGGAGACAGGAATGAGCACTGTGCAATCAAAATGTCCACCTCAATCATTAGGATTGCAGGATTTCTTACAATATGTCAGATGAGTGTTATGATGATGTTGGTGTGTTTGTCTCTGCACAGATCACAGTGGTTCACCTAACATTACCTTGCTTAAGACGCCTCCAAGCTCCACGTTCTGCCCGGATTCAGGGTCCACATCCTCATCCGAACCAGACGATGAACTTTTCTCCGACATTTAAATCCAAGCTTTAAAGAAACCCTGAAACGTACTGTAGTAACAACAGCACTTTGTAGAACAAACAAAGCTGGTTCCCTGAGACTCAGTCCAAACCTGCAGACAGCTTCTTTAAGTTAGCCTGTATGTCAGCCAAATATAAGGTTAACTAGCCCCACAGTGAGCGCATGTTGGTCGATATGTACCTGGAAACATGTATCCCTCTACTATGCTATCCTGCAGCGAGCTGTTCCTGGGATGACAGCAGAGTCTGGACGTCTCCGGGGTTTTTTGCGGGCTTTGTTTTGAAACTGACGTCGAATAGCAAACGAGACAAGCTAGTTAGTGTTAGCTGTCAAACGACGCAACCAGCTAACAGCAAACTTGAGCTATCGAGGAAACTTCAGGCTATTATTGTTAGCTGCTCTTTAAGCTACATTCGTTGAGTCGTAATCGACGAGGAAGGCCTCCGTCTTTAAGCTGCACCGAAAACTTGGAGCTACAAAATGCGGAGTCGCGGACTGTTTCCCTCCTTTGGTTCCGCAGTCAGAGTTAGCAGGAGACTAGCTGGTCTTCATTCAGGTCTGGACTCTGCAGCAGGAGGAGGAGGAGGAGGAGGAGGAGGAGCTGCAGCCACGCTTCACTGTGTATAAGGAGAAGAGAGGAGGGCTGCGTCAATTTCCACACTGAAACTACAAGAAGGGAAGCTGTGCGTTAAAGTAAAAGCATCATGAATGCGCAACTACTGGATCCAGTTTTATTGACGTTTGGCTTCTTTAAATATTGCCATTTAAAGTCTGAACACAAAAGCTTTATCTACACGAGTTTGAAGGGGAAAAATGTCAGAAATAAAATGATGTAGGTTCTCTTTACCTTAACATTGAAATCAAGACAGCGGATGTGCTCGGGTAAGGGTAAAATGGAATATGGTGTTTTTTGTTGTTGTTGTTGTTTGTTTGTTTGTTTGTTTGTTTGTTCGTTCTTTGGGGGGGAATAAAATGTTCATCTATAATATTGTTGTAATATAATTCATCAGCCGTTTCTGTACAACAAATAACTTGACGTATGTCAAAGGTCAAGTTTTTGATTAGAAGAATCTGTCCAGCACTTTACACTTCGTGAACTTTACTCAGATGATGACACCAAAGTTAAAGGTTCATCAGGTCAACTTCCTATCAGAAAGAAAACCTAACACTGTTTCTGATTTCAAGCCATGAAGAAGATAAGAAAATATCTAAGATTCGTCGCTCAGTTAAAATTATATTTAAATAGAAATCACAGAACGAAAGTTATATAGAAAATATAACTACACAGCCTAGGCCCATTGACTATGGAGCTGGGCAGCTATAAGATAAGTATTAATGAGTCCTATAATGATCAGATTAAAATGTATTTTTTTTTTAAAAGCATTGCTTTTATGTTTGTTTTTAAAAACATTTATGGGACTTTGCACGTTTTAAAGTGATTTCATCAGCAGATTAACATTTAAAAAAAATAATTAAAGCTCTCCTTATACTTTGACATAAATACAGTACTGCATTTGTTGAATTTATGAATATTTAAAGTTGTAAACAATGCCTGTCACGCCTCTTCCGGTGATGACGCATGAACGCGGAAGTGCCGCCTAAACTGTCATCGTCGCTGTTTTCAAAACATGTCCAAACATGTAGGCAAACTCTTTATTTAAGTGAGTGATTTCGATTCATGTTAGTCTTTCCTGATCAAGGGAAAAGGTAAGTTACTGAATTACTATTTATTATTGGAACTAGCTTGAAAATAACACAATAATCTGGTTATTTTTATATTCTCTAATGTGAAAGCGTCTTCTTAAACTTTTTACGATATTTAATCTTCCCATTACATTAATCTTTTACTGTTTTTTATTGGTCTATATACTTACTATCAGTCCTTTCAGAACTACTGTTTATATAGTAGTCCCTCATTTGCAGTTTTTCTTTGTTCATGCCCTTTCTCTGTTTGGCCTGATTATTGATTGTTTATTTTTTTGTGACTTCCTCATTTTGCTTAGTCTGTCAAAGTACTTTGTAAAGATGTGTTTTTAAATATGCTTTATATATATACACACACATACAAATGAAATGATTGTATAAATACCATGCAGCTATAAAAGATTCAGAACAGCAGGATTGATTTTAAATTGATCCATAGTCCTACAAAATCTACATTTTGTCTTACCCTAAAGGTTCCACTCTCCTCCGGGATGGAGAATGAAGACAAATTCACCAGTAAAGAGGGCTTCCTCTCAAGGATGGCCCTCAATGATAACAAGGCTGGTATGGAAGGTCTTGACAGGGAGAAGATCAACAAGATTATCATGGAGTCATCCAAGGTAGATAGTACTAACATCTTAAATACTATTTTTATCCTTGTTCTGTCGTTAGACAACCACATTCCTTACAGACATACTCTTCACACAGGTTAGCAAAATGACCTCTCTTTTGTCTGAGTGATCTTAATATGATGTGTTAGAAAGGAGAAGGCTATAGTGAGTAATTTGGTATGTGAGCTCCACCTGTGTCCAGCCTTGTGTGAAAGTCCTGTATCCTCTATATTAAAGGTCTAAATAAATGTGCTAACGTCTCTATTTTTCGTCACGCTGTGCTAGAGTATCTGTAACTCTCTACTTTGCCCTACTCGTTGCTCTCCAGGGATCCAGGTTTTATGAGAATGAGCTAAAGAGAGAGCAGCAAGTGAACCAGCGCATTGAAAAAATGATGTTACAGAAGGCCCAGATAACAGAACATCAGTTAAAAAAAGCACAGGCTCAGGTAAGACTTGTTGATTCACATGTGTAAGGTTATTTCCAGAAGTCACCCAAGAACACATTTCAAAGGGGAAACAAAACATCTCCTGCTTTAGCTACATAAACCTGTCTTTAAAGGTAGAGGGGATGGCTGCAGAGCTGGAGAAGGGTCGTGACCTGAGCCGTTGTATTGTCCATGTGGACATGGATGCTTTCTATGCAGCTGTGGAGATGAGAGACTGTCCTGAGCTGAAGGACAAGCCAATGGCTGTGGGATGCATGAGCATGCTGGTGGGGTAAAATCATTTGTCCTTAGTTAAAGAATCCCTGCACTACCTCTGTACATGCATCAGATACTGTACATGACAAAGTGCATAACTTATTATTGTACATTTCTTAACCAACATTATTTGATTGTATTCTTGTATTATTGTTATTATTTTTTTGTATAAACTTAATAGTTAAACATCTTGGATTTTTAAACAAGTGCCATCTTGACGTAGACACAGTCAAGTGTCAGTTATGTTTTGGATACCATATTGCCTCACTAATGTAAAATACTTCATTTTCATTTTTATCTTCTTCAGTCAACATCTAACTACCATGCCAGGAAGTATGGTGTCCGAGCCGCCATGCCTGGCTTCATTGCAAAGAAACTCTGCCCCAACTTAGTCATCGTTCCAACTAACTTTGATAAATACAGAACTGTGAGTGGTGAGGTAAGTTTGATGGCAAAACAAATATGCTATGCATCCTCTATGTGACTTCTTGTGTCGCACTAACAGGTGCTCATGAATTTCAGATCAGAGAGATTTTTGCAGACTATGACCCTCACTTCCAGCCAATGAGCCTGGATGAAGCCTATCTGGATTTCACAGACCACCTGGAACAGAGGCAGAGCTGGCCAGAATCTTCACGTACACATCGCTATCATGTCAACAACACAGCATCAGGCAGGACTGAATTATATTGAAATGTAGAATGATTGGATAGTGTTACATGTTGTGCTTTTTAAAGTTGAAACATTTGCCACATACAGTGTAGACAGGACAACATGTCAGGAAACATTTTGATACTTAAGTGCCCTTCAGTTGAAATCCGTCTGACTGGTATGTGTGTGTGTGTTATATTTTCTTTCCTGTAAAGGTCAGAAGGAAACACTGGAGACCAAAGATTTCTCTCCAGTCCTCTTTGAGGACAGCCCCAGCTCCTCGCCAGACTCTAAATGTGTCAACATGTCCGGCGGTGTGTTCGAGGTGTTCGGGAAGTCTGTTGAGGAGGCTGTGAGAGAGATGCGTTTTCGTATTGAGCAGAAGACCATGCTGACAGCCAGTGCAGGTGAATAAAAAAACACCACACGGGTGATGAATAAAATCTGTAGTGAACAATTTTAACAAATCCAATTATGTTTAGAAAAGCCACTTTGGTGATGAATGTGGACGCTGTTTTCAAACGCGTGCTCAGCTCTTAAAAAATGTAAGAAGTCTGTTGATAGACTTTTGGATATATGCACCATTTATTATACAACTTGTAAAAATGATTAAAACAAAAAAGACGAACCACTACGTCTATTGGGATTAATAAAACAAACAATTCCACTTTTTCCTTTCTTCCCAGGCTGACACGGTGGAAACGTTTTGCTCTCATTCAAACACCTGTCCACTTCACCTGGAGCCCTGATTTAAAGCGCCTACTCAGGCTCCCCATAGTGCCCAGTAAAGGGACTGCATATATAAAAGATTCAACACATAGTTTGGCTCCAACAACATCCTTCTACATTCAGTGTTTTTTTTTTCTTTTGAGTTTCATAGATAAATGAGAGCCTGTTCTTTTGTTTCTATTCTTTTGTGCTTTTTGTTTAAAGCATTAGACTCTTCTGTGTTTTTAGCTGTGTTAAGATCTATTTTCATCCCCTTGCTCTCTGCCCTGATTTATAATAAAAATCAATAAGAAAGGAGAAATACGAGATGGCCCCACCTTAAACATGATTCAATCTTTACACACATGAAGCCGCTCAACAACATTAGTTAAGACTTTGCTGCACATGAAGTAATCATCAAGATTGTGTATTTTGTTTCCCCAGCTGTTCATTTCTAAACACTCTGATTACACTTTCCACTCTTTTAGGAATTGCTCCAAACACAATGCTTGCCAAGGTGTGCAGTGATAAGAACAAGCCCAACGGCCAGTACAGACTCCCCCCTACTAGAGAGGCGGTCATGGACTTCATCCAGAATCTTCCAGTTCGCAAAGTACAGTACACATTGTTCAAACTAAGTTTTAAACAGTCTTGTGGCATAGCTAGTGATAAAGTATAGAATTATTTTTTTAATGTTATTATTAGGTTTTTTTGTATTATTAGAGGCAGTTGGGTGTGGTGTAAAGTGACAAATGATGTGCTGCAGATGGCTCAGAGAAAATATAAAGAAATAAACTGTCTTTAGAAAAAAGTTATTTTGTGTATCTTTGCAGGTTTCTGGCATAGGGAAGGTCAGCGAGAAGATGTTGAGCGCGCTCGGCATCAGCAGCTGTTCTGATCTCAGCCAGCAGATGGGGCTGCTGTCGTTGTTGTTCTCGGAGACAGCGTGGCATCATTTCATGCAGATTTCCCTGGGACTTGGCTCCACATACATACCTAGGTTTGTCACTGTCTTATTAACACAACTCAACACAACTGATTAAGAAAAAAGTGAGAGAAAATATTCACTATGTATTCCTTCATACAGGCATGAAGAAAGGAAAAGCATGAGCACAGAACGGTATGGCCTAAATGGATACTGACATGTTCGGATGTACTAATTTTACTGCTTATTATCCCTCTAGCTTCCCTCCTTTTCTTTCTGCTCCTCTAATTTCTGACATGTAACCTTTATAGGACATTTAAAGAGCTGAACACAGCTGAGGAGCAGTTGACTTTATGCAGGGAGCTCTGTGAAGACTTAGCAGCAGACATGAAGAAAGAAAATCTCAAGGTACATTCACAAACTGTACACATTTTATGAGCAAACAAGGGGTCCTAAACAAAGATGCGGCTACCTGTATGGGTTAAATTGATAATACATTACAAAACAAGCAGTAGGAATATTTAAGCAGAAACGGACAACAGCATTACATTTACTGAAAAAGGCTCTGTTGGTTTCAAAAGAAAAATAGTGTCTTATTGTTATCCTCCTAAGAATCACCCTGACTCCAAACCAGACCTCCTGCAATTACCCCAACCTGTTCATTCAGTTTCAAATCGATAGAGAAAGAACTGGATGGCTTGGCATGAACATCACCCCCTGCCTGGGTCCCAATGTGGCCTTGATAGCTGTAGGAAATGGAGGACCATTAAGGCAACAGCAGGGGCTACTATCACCCTTGGAAATGTCTCCCTGGGAGATGATCACATTACTTTGAGTGCTTTTTAAAGCATGCTTCTTCCAAAAAAATATTCTGACAAATCAATCAGTCATGTGACAGATTGTAGAAATTATGGCTGCACCATGCAGTTATAATGGGTGGATTTTTGTATAATCAAGAGGTTGTTAGCAATATAACATGACTGTTTTTTTAAATGTAAATTGTAGCCAATATTTCTCTTTTGAATTTCCTGAAGGGTAAAACAGTAACACTGAAGCTTAAGAACGTGAACTTTGAGGTGAAAACCAGGGCGCTGACGGTGCCGTATGCTGTTGCTACAGTGGAGGAGGTTTTTGCCGTCGCTAAGGACCTGCTGAAAATGGAAATAGACAACGAAAGCCCCCAGCCACTCAGACTGAGGCTCATGGGTAATTAGATGTAGCAGTATAGCTGACGTACTTGCTTGAAATTAATCTAAATGATCCATGACGCTCTGCATTTGAAGACAATCACACAGTTTATACTTTTGTTAATTTAGCTTTTCTCTGGATAACTTGATTTTTTTGTGTGTGTGTGCATTTAGGCGTGAGGATCTCTGCCTTTATCAGTTCTGAAGATAAAAAGCCGCTGCAGAAGAGCATCCTTGGCTTCCTTCAGCCAGGCAAGGCAGACTCCGGTGGCTCTACCCAAGAAATGCATCAAATGCTCGAGAAACAGAATCCCTCAGATACTCCACTCCTAGCTTGTACTCCCTTAAAGCAGAATTACCGGGGACAAGAAGAAATCTCTGCGTGGAACAAGTTAGAGAGAAGCCAAGCTAGTGATCAGCCTAAAAAGTCTTTCTTCCAAAGAGCTCACGCTGAAAGACTGAAAAGCCAGGCAGCAAGTGCAAACACACAGGGGGAAAGACAGGAAGAAAATGCTTCTGTTATCACTTCCAGAGATCCTGCTCATAAGCTTGAAGAATCACCAACAAAGGCACATGAAAGGAGATCTACAGCGTCAGACGCCTCAGAAAATGATCACATTTCTCCAGTAGAAGCCCATGCATCCACCTCCGGCTGTGGTAGCAAAGTGTCAGAGAGTCTCATCTGTCCTGTGTGTTTCAAGCGGGTAGAGACTACTGATTTAAATGTCTTTAACACACATATAGACAAGTGTCTTAACGATTCCTCTAGTAAGCCAAACTCATGCACAGTTTCTGACTCAGATTCAGATCTGGACTCTCAGAGGGATCCCAAAGAAGTTGTGGACAAATCAAGCGGGGAGTGTGTGATTGTAGAAGTGTTGGCGTCAAACAGAGATGCTCCTCGGGATGAGCAACACAGAATAACAACCGATTCTGCTCAAACAGCTTCATTGATCAATAGTGAAAACAAAACTGTGACCTCGCAACAGTCTCTGCCATGTAACGATAAAGGTCCCGTCCTCATCTGCCCAGTATGTCATCTTACCCAGGACAGCGATGACCTCATTATCTTTAACCACCATGTTGACCTCTGCCTGAACCAGGAGGTTCTACATGAGCTGAGAGGACGGACTTCATTTCCCATAAATCCACCTTCACTTCCTACCAACAAGGCTGGAGGTTGGTGTGTTTCACAATATTAACACTTCCTCACAAACCAGGAGCCTTCTTCTGTGCTTTTATTTCTTGTTGTTTCATCTTTAAACCCAGACTAACTCCCTTTTGTGGCCACTGGAGGGCGTCAGAAAAAAAATCTGTCAACACAAAATTTACACATGATCACTATTTAAAGGCAGGGTTGGTCATTTTTGAAAAGTAGCCCTTTGAAAGTTACATTCCCTCAGTGCTCCATCTGCACCCACCCCCTCCCCTCTGTGCTCCCCCAAAAGCCACGCCCTCCACTTACATGCACATTGGCCATTGGTCCAGAAACTAACCTCAGCTCATGTTTTGGGTGTGATCTATATATAGATAGATAGACCGGGAGGCATGATTGGTTCATCAGATTGGTACCTTGTGGCAGAAAAGTTTTTACACATTTACAACTGCTACAAATCAGAGCACATAAATTATTAATGTCTGCCAGAACCAAAAGACAATTTCAACCAAAATCTTAAAAAATGTATCTGGCGACAGTCACCAACCCTGTCTTTAAGTCAATTCTTAATAGGTGTCAAGAAGTTTCTTAATGACGCATCCAGCAGTCGTAGACACTTCCTGGCCATTATTCTGTCTTTGAGCTCTTTTGGCCCGAGCCACTTATTGAGTGTTGCTAATTACAATAATAACACGAAGCATTTACTATGCAATATGTTATAGTTCAATAACAAGTAATGTAAAAAAAAAATAATCTTGTGCATAAAATTTAAAGTTTAGATTTATGGTGACATTTCAATGTGCAATTTTATCTTTTTACTGTGCAAAGAGAGTTTTTGCTGAAAAGCGCTGACCTCTGCAACTAATATTAATGACGTAAGAGTGAACCACAAAAGGGAAGTTTGGGCTCAGAAGATGAAGCAAGAGATCCATAACGTGAGAGAGACCTGCAGCTTTTAGTGATCATTCAGGGAGCCTCTATCTCCTGTCACATTCTTTAACATCGTCACTTCATGCCCTTTTATTATAACAATAAAGATTAACGCCTATCCCATTAAAATAAGTAAATTATCTAGCTCCTTGTGTTTTAGGTTTTTTTGGTGAATCCTTTGTTTCAACATTGATCTAAATTCTCAGGATGTAACTAATGATATGTTCCTGTTAGCTACTTCTGTATAATGTAGCGACTTGACATCTTTTGAGTTAGCAGAAGGAATGTCTATGTGGGAGGATAGCGTTGACCTCTGACTTTGTTACTCACTGACCATGACGGTGTGTGAGAAGTTTCTATCGATTCCTACAGAGAAAAGACATCTCATTTCAGCCCCCTGGGCTTCCTTTGCCCTGGTCTTGGAAATGGCCAAATCACTTTCTCACCTATTCATTTCTACAATGAACTGCACCCTGGTTTCCTCTTAAACAAGCCTGCCTCAGAAATTGCACTCTTTATATCCCTTAAGAGGTGCTGCAATTGTGTGCCTCCTCGGTGGATGAGATATGGTGGATGTGTCATGAGTCTCTGTTCCTTTCACAGGCAGTGGCAGTCTTCTGACAACACAATCAAAAAAAGGTAAAAGCAAAAGGTAAGACAGCTTGATTACAGATTTTAAGAAAATGGCAACATGCTTGTTCTATGTATGTTAGCTAAGGGAGAATACATTTAAAATCCTGTCAACAGGAGATGTTTGAATTAACAGATACGGTGTGTGTTGGTTTCCTGACTATTAGACGGGACACGCCGTCCTCTCCTCCATCGAAGAAGGCTAAAGGCATCGGTCCTCTCAACACAATTGACAGGTTCTTCAGGTGACAGATGGAAAAGCTGCGTCCATCCTTATCTGGAATAAGATGTGATATGGAGAGTAAAGTTTTTACACCAATATGCCTTATTGGTTCTTTTATAAGCCATATGCTCGACAAGAATGTTAAACTGATAAACATTGTGATTATTTAATTCTGGAAAATGAACGTTATGATCATGTTGCCTGTTTATGCCAGTTTCATTATTCATTAACTATTTAAAGATAAACCTGAAGTTTTGAAGATAAATGTTTGCTTAACGGATCATGAGTATTTATTTTTCAGTTTGTTTTCAACTTATTTAATTTGATTATTTTTAGTCACTTCCAGTTGTATTTATTGTGGATTTCAATGATGATATAGTTTGTTTAATAATGAAGATAAGAGAATCATTTTATAATAATTGAAATAAAATACTATTCTGCAAAATTTCTACTCTGTGTGATGAGAGTTTAACATTTTATTAACATCCATTCTCTGATTAAAATCATCAGACCATAGAAGGTTGACTTACCGGAGAACATCTCACATTTAGTCTGGTTTCAAAGTAGATTACAAATGTGAGTGTTGGTCTAAATCTTGAAGTAATTCAATGAAACACTCTCCAGTTTAAACTGCATGTGTGTACAGAATTAGAGTTTTGCACAGAGTCTGCAATGACTCAAACTTCCAAGCACAAACAAGTTAAACTACTATTACAGCCTTATGTTAATCAAAAGTAAACTTCCCCGTGTTTACAGATGCTTAATATAAACTAATTTTACTTAATGCATGATATAGTTTAAGCTTAACCAATGTCAATGTCTCGTCGTGTAATACAGGTCAAATGTGACCAGATAAACATTCTTTGCTACTGTAAGAAGTCACCCAAGGGTGTGAGCTGGTAAAGTAAACATGGATCAGCCCTCCAGCAGAAAGCAACAAGAGTACACATCCATTTCAAGACTTGCCGTTCATTATCTGGAGACAGGATCTACGGTACATGAAACTGGAAAACATTTTCAACCACGGTGAGAGCTTTTCCACAGTTTTCTTTGTTTAATTTGCTTTAAGCGAATCCAGGACTGTTTATTAATACACAGCAAGACATAAATTAGAAGTTACCGTAAAGAGCCTGCAAATGGAGGGAAGAGCGACAGCTTTGAGGTCGATGATCCAGAAGCATCGTCCGAAGAAGGAGGATCTGGACCCCCGAAACTGGATGGCACAGGATAATATGAAGGGGTTTTCTGACCTACTGAACAAGAACTTGGAAAATGATACAGATGACAGCTTTGACACCAAAGAGATGTGTGAGTATGAAAGGGTAAATAAAACATTTAAAGCTGTAGAAAATAAACGTACTGGCTTTAAACAGCATAAAATAAGAACACTGTGGACAAGAGGTTAAGAGCAAGTCTCAATTGTTCAGCACTGAGCCTTGTGGATTTTATTGTTAAAACTGGAGTTAATCATTAGTTATTGATCGTTGTGTCAGTCTCTTCCCAAGACATGCACTGTATTTGCACAAGCTACACAACCTACAACATGCTCATCTCAGTGTGCTGGTTTCCAATAAGTTCTTGCTGAGGGTTTGACTCTGAAACAACATGCCTCATAAGGTGTTACATTGTGTGTTCTTGTTTGCTGTTCAGTGCTAGAGGCAGAGAAGCAATTTATGGAAGCAGCTAAGAGAAATGATGTGGAGACCATGAAGACTCTTGGAAGAGGCCTGAACGCAAATGCAAAGAATTTGGTGGGTCTAAATAATAAACCCTCCATCTGTGCTTTGTATTAATCATAAAAATAACTTCTGTGATTTTGCCCAAACCTACTGACTGAGTTGTTTGCCTCAGCATGATAGGACAGCCCTTCATTTTGCTGTTGCTGGCAGAAACAAAGAAGCTGTGAAGCTTCTTCTGCAGCGTAGGGTCAAAGTGGACCAAAAGGACAAGGTGAGAGAGTTTGAAATATTTGCATCTGAACATTTGACTTGCAAAAGCTTTTGTATTTTTAAGCTGTCACAACTTTCCACTGTGTGCTGTGACAGTACGGTGTGGCACCCATTCATTTGGCTGCCTGGTTTGGCAGTTTGGAGATCCTGAAATTATTAGTGCAAGCTGGAGCCGAGCAGAAGGTCGAGAATGAGGTAAAGGAGCAGGGGGACTTTTTTTGTTGTTGTTGTTGTTGTTTTTTCACTGTTGCTCTGTAGCGGACCAAGAATGAAGAAAAAATATCAAATGCCTTCTGACGCACGAGTTGATTTATCTTAATGATTCTGGTTTTGCTTTTTCTACCTCAGGAAGGGATGAACATCTTACACTGTGCTGCTATCAACAACCACACTGATATAGCAGAGTATATCATCAATGATCTGCAGATGAAAGAACTAGACAAAGACGACCAGGTATAATCTACTTGACACCGATCTTTCTTAATCCACTTAATTCTGTGCAAATAATAAAGTCATGTGTGATTATCTGTTTGAATCCTTCAAATTCAGTCAGGAAACCAGGCCTTCACATTGGCAGCAGAGCATGGTTGTGTTGAAATGTTGGAGTTGCTTATGGATCCATACATGATGGGCACCATGAAGCCCAACAAGGTGTGACTTTAGACTCTCCGATTTGTTTTTGATTCGAGCACATTTATTTACATTATGCAGCTGTTTATGCTCCTGAGTCTGATTGCACGCTTGAGTCACACCTGCAGGACACCTCAAAGTCACACATTCTTTGATGCGAGTTGTTTCCCTCCTTCCCTGCTGCCAGAGAGGGGACACGCCCCTGCACTTAGCTGCCAGGAACGGACACTTGGATGCCATCCAACTGCTGCTGCAGAGCTTTGATACTCGGGATGAAGTCAATATGGTACACAATCATTGCAAACATGCGCTCTATCATGGTCTGGTTTGTGACAGTGTGTGCTCAGTGGCTAATCCACTGCTGGCTGTGGCTCTAGTTTGGGTTGATTAAGATGTATCGAACATGTGCTGGAAAGTGTTATCTCACAAACCAAACAGTAACATGGCCTGAACTTCAGCTTTGACTGCTAGATTATGCTACATTTTAAATGATGCTGCTATCTTACTGCTAATAGAGCTTAGTGATGTTCGTCATCTCTATTATCTCTATTATTGGGTTAATCAAAGATGTTAAGAAAATCAATTAAATAAAAAATAAAAAAAACCTTTGGGGTCAATTAAGATACAGCTGACTGTCCAAGTTCCTTCTGTGTAAGAAAGTTAGTTAATCTGAGTTACATTTGATATAAAATAAAACCCCAAAACATTTGATTTGTTTTTATTTCCTTCCCCCCAAGATTTTTTTCGAAGCTTTATCCAAAGGAAAATAGATTTGATTGAAGATCTTTGTTTCAAACTGAAGAAACCTTTCGGAGAAATGTCTCAAAAACCATCTACCAAGCCCAGGTCCCTTTTTACCAAGCTTCAAATTTACCATGATCTGGATAACTGAGAACCCACACAGACATCCCCTTTTGAGAACCCATGCTGCCTTTTTCAAAGATACTTGTGTTGCAGGATGGTGAGACAGCTCTGTACCAGGCTGCAGACAACAGTCATGACGGATGTGTCCATGTCCTGCTGGGCGCTGGCTGTGACCCCAACATCCTCACAACAGTAAACCACGTTATGCCTACTATACTGTATTTAACAGAGAAATAAGTGACCAGTGGCCGTGTTGTTAAAGCATTTCTGTAAAACATTTCAATTTGGTAAATACTTCAGGAATTTTAAAATTGATGTCATAAAAATGTTTTTTGTTTTAAGACCCTTCAGCTAAATGTCTTTGTCTTCTAGGCCAAATGCAGTGCTCTCCATCCCGTTTCAGAGAGAGGGGACACCTCTCTTGTGCAAATCCTCTTAGACAACAAAGCCCACACCGACTATAAAAATCAGGTAAGAAGACAGGTGATGCACTCTTTTTATTCACGCATAAGCTGTGCAGTCCTCCATGCTGATCATCACAATTTAACATATTCTCTTCTATGCTAACAACCTTCTGTTGGGGCTCAATGTATTTCTGCTTTCAGCACGAAGAGGCTCCTCTCCACCTGGCGGTAAGGCACAGTCACATCCCCGTCATCTATTCTCTGCTGGAAGCAGGCTGCGACATTAACATCACAGATAAGGTATGACCTCCCTAAAAAGGGATGTGAAACAAACGATATATAATTTATGACAACATAATAAAATGTTTTTTGTATGTTTTTGTATTGTTTTTTCAAATGAACTGTTAGCGGTCCCAGACTGCACTGCATCTTGCTGCAGAGCTGGCCAGGATAGAAGTGGTGGAAATGCTTCTTAAAGCAGGGCTGGATCTGACACTCAGGGATAAGGTTAGACTTCTGTCACAAACTCTATTTCCACAGCTGACATAGTTTATTTATCTTTAAGTTTAACAAGTCATTTTCTGTGACTCTGAATTTCAATTTTCTGTTTAGAATTTCAGTGCAAAAGTGGATATTTGCATAAATTAGTAGTAACGTCCCAGCGAGTGAAGCATTGAAATTGTGAGGACTAAATGTGAAAGCTTCTGTTTGTTTTCTTTCTCATTCTTTACATACATGCTGGACGTGGAGCAGCAGGGTAAGACAGCTCTGGGTGTAGCAGTCAGAGCAGACGAGGTGATTATTGTGGACATGATCATTAAAGCAGAAAGATACTACGCCTGGAGGAAGGTGAGAAAGTGAAGTGATATTTGCTACTTTGGCTGCCTTCATATTTACAATAATCATTCTTGATGCCTCAATATCCAGAGTAACAATCGTTCATCCAAATGCCATTATTCAGATGAGATAAATCCATTAATACAATTAAAACATGGAAAGTGAAAAATGACTCGCATCCCAGAAACATTTGTCAGCTAATTTACCGTAAATTCAATTAAAGTTCATCCTAAATCCCTTTCCTTTTTGATTCTGAAAATGTTTTTTCATGCTTTCCTATTGCCAATCCTGCATGAGTGTCTTTCCAATAATCTCTTCCTGTGCCCCCTGCCCTCTGTGAGGCTTGTGGCCTTTATCAATCTACTGACGTGATTTAATTGCCCTTTCAGGCCAACCCTGAGCTTAATGAGGATGTTCACAGCGAGCATCCGCTAACGTTTAAACTCGACCACCGCTCTGAGACCAAGCAGCTCCGTGTGATGGCCTGGCGTCTGGCATACGAGCTTCTGAAACCAGGGGACTGGAAAAGACTAGCAAACCACTGGGGCTTCACTAAGGAGCAAGAGTCCTCCATCGAGGAGCAGTGGACAGGTGCCTCATCTTACACTAACTGGACAGGCTTCTGAAACTCCCTTGTTTAGCTTCACTGTTAGATTTGAAATCATTAACGTATAAAGACATTTTTTCCACAGAAGGAATATCTATTATTTTCTGCTTTGTATTTGTTTGCACACCAGAGATCCTATGGTTAGTATAACCCATTAAATTGTTTTCTTAACTGCTGTTTTTGTTCGTCTTCAGGTCAGCACAGTTATAAGGAGCACGGGAACAGGATGCTGCTGATCTGGCTCCACAAGGAGGAGTTAGTTAACAAGAACCCTGCTAAAGAACTCTACCAGGGCCTCATCCTCACAGGAAACAGGAGAGCTGCAGGTACATTCAATAAAAATATACTTTAACTAAGTACAAATGGAGAAATATTAAACATGTCTGTGCCGCCTGGAGGCTTGTGCCAAACTTTTATTACACAGTGTTCATTTGTTTCGCAGATAAGATTCGGATGGAGGCAGAGAGTACCAGCAGTAAGAGCTGCACCATTTCATGAGGCCTGAGCCAAATAGACTGACAAAATGTAACTCCATGTTGACATCATTTTCATCAAGCAATCATCTATACACAAAGTCGACGGTAAAATAATTTATTTTAAAAAATAAAACTGCATCAGATCATTTACACATGGCTTTGGTTAAGTTAAAAGATGATCTGTGATGTCGGACGGTCAGTTGAAAAAGAAATACAATTTGAATGTGATGTTACAAATTACATTACATGTCAGTCACAGTTTTGCATAATTTAAAAACATTCATTAGTGCAGCTGGTATTACCGAAAGCATAAACGTGCGCCCCTATGTTTCTGTAATCTTTTCCTGAGAAATATCCCGTTGCTCAGGAAATGTGTCATTTGTGAAAGAAAGCTGAATAATGGCGCTCAAATGATCACTTTCAATGTAGAGAGCAAGGGCACATCAAGTCCAGCGTGTCTCATTTTTCGCAGGATGCATCTGATTTTATTATCTGAACTAGGAGAGCAACATGTTCTTAAAATTGTCTGCACTTAGTCAACTACTTTGATGGAGTGAACATGGCAGGTGCTGGTGTGTGTTTTTGAGGAGCTTCTGTCTCTGGAGGAGCTGTGGCCAGGTTTGGATGAGCGAGGAAACTTTGCAGCAGTAGCCTGACCGACTGTGAGCTGTAGGAATGATAAAGGAACTTTTATTTTTCAGCTCAGAGTACATGAGTGTCAACATTAAAATAGTCATATTTCTGAGTGAGCGCAGTAATGCACACTTTCCAGTACCTGTGTGACAGGGTGATGGCGTTCAACAATCACCGAGCTCATGGGCGGAGCCACACCCATCACTTGGAGGTTGCTACGTGCGGCACGTGCAGTGATGCGAGCGGTTACAGTTTTTGACGATTTTTGTTGACTGGCTGTGACAACACGACCACTGACCTGAATAACAAAAATAAAAAAACAACATATTGCATCATGTAGAATTTTCATAACTGCAGAAAAGAAGACGTGTGGGGTTTTTTTTTTCACTGAACATAAGTTATTTTAAAACCACTATTTAAAGAGTCACTATCAAAGTTAAACAGAGCTATTGTCAGATGGACAGCGTCAATCCATACGCCTCGAGTACCAAAGTATATAGCTCATATCATATGTGTAACGCTTACATGTTTATGGGAACCTGCAGCGCCTCCTAGTGGCAATGAGCTGTGCACCACAGTAGTTGGAGGGAGTACTTCTTCTCTGGACATGGAGGCACCAGAGCCAACCTGTGGAACAGTGAGTCACAGAAGAAGAAGAGTGAGGTTTAGAGAAAGATAGTCAAAATGCTGCAAATGAAAAAGATTTAGAACTTTAACACTACAGATGCTTATGTTTCTGTAGAATCTTCAAGTGTTGATTGTGTTGATAATTTAACAACAGCTAAAGAAAGGTAAGTAAATAATTTTTTTATATATATAAAAACTATGGCTTGTAAAAAAAAAGGTCCATCTTAAAAGAATCCATCACCATATCTGGCACCTCACTGTGGGAGGGGTCTGGACGGTCAAAGGGGACTGGGCTGAACTGTGTGGACGAGACAGGACGCTGTTGAAGATGAGCAGCCGATGAAGAGCTTGGCTCATCCTGGGGACTTACGATATCTAAAGACAGAAAATAAAGAACTCAATAAGACACAACCTTCTTTGTTTGAGTTTTAAATGTTCCTCAATGCAAGGAGGACATTTTAATGACTAGCAGTTTCCTTTATGTGAAATCATTTCTGAATCTCCCTTCTAAATATATACAATATGTGACTTGAACAATTGTCAACAGAACAATGTTTAAATGTATGTAACAGAGAAGACAGTGCCATATACACAGTTGTATAAAGTACAGTATAGTGCACAACTACTACACAGTATGTGTGCAAAAAAACAAGATATATTTTATTTCATAGTTAGCAAACCTGCATCATCTCTGAGACTCATTATAAGGTGAGAAAATCAGAATTGTTCAAACCAACAACAAAAAGAGTTCTCAAATAACAGCTGGGTTTGACATGAAAAAGAAAATTCAAATGAGGTTGTCGCGCTCATTCAACTCAAAAGCAGATGGATGAGCAGAGGACAACGTCACAGATCTTTTTGTACAAGAAAAATAAAACTCAGCTTCAGCAGACGTGTGCTCAACAGAACTCTAAACGTACTGATGGGCAAGGTGAATCATTAACCCAGGAACTGTTAAGTGTTTGCCACAGTGGGATCATTTGGTCTGAATTATGTGGCATGCTTTTGTCTTCTCAAATATCCTGACCTAATCTCTCAGCATTAACATACACATTGAGAACAGGAGTTAATAGATGCTGCGAAGGTATATTGCACTTTCACACAGATTTCACGGTGACACGTCGAGCCTACAATCTGTGTAATGTAGTCTTCAGTCCCACAAATCCCCAATTTGATCCATTCATTGATGAGCCAGTGAAAGACTCCAAGAAAAGAACAAAGACCCCGTCCAATCCACTCATTCATAAATCTCCACCCTTGTCAATAACACACTCTGGCACTCTATGGAGAGATGGTGTTTCAGTTCTGAGGGCTGCATTTAATCAATGCAGCACATAATCAAGGCTGACAATGCCTTTATGGGTGTTACAGCAGCGCTCTATTTATGTAGCTGTGGAGCTTGAGAGGAAGAAAAATAGTGCAGAGTTTAATCACGTGTTTGATTAAAAGGATGGATATCGTGAAGGGGATG